>NC_071509.1:26095218-26398686 GCF_027887155.1 Malaclemys terrapin pileata
GCGTTCCCCCCTGCCACCCTCCGTACGGGTGGCAGGCTTCCCCCTCACCCAACGCTCGGCTACAGAAGCCTGGGCCTTGAACTATTTGCCTGCTCAGCCCCTGCAACAAGGGCCTGAGCCTAACTGTGTTTGCCCCGCCCTGATCCAGGGCCTGGCCTCTGAACTATTTGCTCGCTCAGCCCCTGCAACAAGGGCCTGAGCTAACTGTGTTTGCCCCGCCCTGATCCAGGGCCTGGGCTCTGAACTATTTGCTCGCTCAGCTCCCTGCAACAAGGGCCTGAGCTAACTGTGTTTGCCCCGCCCTGATCCAGGGCCTGGGCTCTGAACTATTTGCTCGCTCAGCTCCCTGCAACAAGGGCCTGAGCTAACTGTGTTTGCCCCGCCCTGATCCAGGGCCTGGGCTCTGAACTATTTGCTCGCTCAGCTCCCTGCAACAAGGGCCTGAGCTTAACTGTGTTTGCCCCGCCCTGATCCAGGGCCTGGCCTCTGAACTATTTGCTCGCTCAGCCCCTGCAAACAAGGGCCTGAGCTTAACTGTGTTTGCCCCGCCCTGATCCAGGGCCTGGGCTTTGAACTGTTTGCTCGCTCAGCCCCTGCAACAAGGGCCTGAGCCTAACTGTGTTTGCCCCGCCCTGATCCAGGGCCTGGGCTTTGAACTATTTACCCGCTCAGCCCCTGCCATAAGGACCTGAGCCTAACTGTGTTTGCCCCGCCCTGATCCAGGGCCTGGGCTCTGAACTATTTGCCCGCTCAGCCCAGCAAGCAAGGGTCTGAGCTAACTGTGTTTGCCCCGCCCTGATCCAGGGCCTGGGCTCCTGAGCTTTAACTGTGGTTGCTCCGACTCTGCACCAAAGAGCCGGAGTTTCAGGACTAACTGACTGCTTATTCCCAGAGTAGTGAGTCGGTGTGGCTCCCCTCCTGCCCGGAAGGGTCGAGCCCCGGCTAGGACCTACTACAGGGAATCATCGTAACTCTTGAAGGGACAGATCCCAACTCTGCTGAAATCAACAGCATTTGGATCAGCTGCTAAGAAAGCAGGCTAGAATATCAGACAAAATAGACATCTATGAAAGGAATAAACTCTTACTTCCAGTACCATTTCCTCCTCTGACATTTGAGTTTCTGTTTTCTTCTTTCTGGGTAAGGGTACATTTTCATCAAGATGTCCGCGCACATCCGAGTGAAAGCTTTCCAGAAGCCTTTGGGAATCATCTTTCTGAAATCCCAAAGCAGGACAAAAAAATAAAATGCAACTCAAACCACTTGGATTCATCTGACATCTTAGATGACCCTGTTTTATTTATAGTAATATCCTGTTCAAGTTACAAAGTAGGTACAAATGATTATTTTAGACTAATGATTTCAGTTTTCTGAAAATGAGTAATAAGTTTATAGATTGAGGAACCATTTTTAGTATCTTTAGTTTCTTTCTGCATTTGCTTTACTCTTCTCCCCCCAGCGCTGGAGACTTGGACCAGGGAAAGGTGAAAGACTCTGGCTATTGCACATTCAGTGCCAAGAAGTCGCCTTCCCACCCCCATCCCACAGCATCAAATGATTGCAGTATTGAGGATTGGCAATTGAACTACTCGTGTGATGAAGTTACACAGGTGCACACAGTGTTTTAGACCCAACTAATGGACTAGGAAAAATTTGTGAGAATATACCATTCACCAGGTATAGGACGGGTGAGAAAAGCTACAGGTTTGAAACCATCAGTGCTTAGGAAACTCCATCCAGCACAGAATGCTGTAGTGTGTTGTCTCAGTAGTACAGGCTACTGCATACATCAAACCTGTCCACCACTCTCCAGACTAGCTTCTCCTAGGCTATTGAGTCAAGTTCCAGGTCTTGGTCTGTATCTTGAAGGCACTCCAAGACCTGGGTCTAAGATATGTAAAAGATCACCTAAAGCACTTGGATGAGGACCACTGTTCCATGCTGTTCCTCAGTGAAATGTTCTCGAATAAGGGTAAATCTCATTGATGCAGGTGATAGAACTTTCTGAAGGGGGTGGGGGGAAGACCTGAGACTATGGAAAGAGCTTCCCTAGGAACTAAGGATCATCACCAACTTCCACTCCAAGTGCAAGGCGTATTTCTTTGACCTGCCTTCTCCTACAATCATATAGCAACATGTATATTAAACAAAACCCCCACCAAACCTCTCCACTGCACGCACTTTCTCCCTGCAGAGAAGATGAGAGAACAAACCACACTTGACATATGGCTTAATGAACTGGAAAACACTCAGATACTACGGTGGTGAGGATGGTATAAGAACCTATACAGAATGTGATAATATGGTTACTCACTTTAGGCAAACATGATGGCTCAAAGGCTCCTACCTCATGTCTCCATTTTACTACCTGTCTGTTGAGCTGTTAAAAAGATATTGCCTACGCCACTTTCCACTTCTCAGTCCAGTCTTGTTATAGAAATTTAAACTCTCCTTTAGTAGTTGACTGGTCGCACAATATAGAATGTAATTAGTTCTTTTAGACCTTTTCATATTATTCATTCCCTCCAGCCCCTACTTATCCCAATAATTTTATTGTTTTCCACTGACTTCCCTCCCATCATCTCTCAGACACTGAGGCGTCCAGAACTGTACATCATATTCTATGTACAATTGTATCAGTGCAAGATAGTTTAAAAAAAAAAAGCTTTCATCTTTCTAGTATGGTGACAAGATGTTCTTGCACATGTAGCCCAAAAGAGGCATTTGCTTTTCTTGTCTCATATTTCCTTGCAAGTTCACATCCAGTTTGCTGCCCACTTTCAGCCATAGTATTTCTCAAGCATTTCTTTCACAGTGAACACCTATAACTTGGATTACTTATCCCCAGTGAATAAACGTGTATTTTTCCAAGTTGAATCTATTTCCTTCCCAAATTTATCACCCCATTAGCTCCCTCCTTTCCATTGCTTTTTGTCCTCCCAATGTATTACCGGTATGAATGTAGTTAAAGTGCCATTTACCTCTTCTTATAGATCATTAATAAAAATGTTGAATAAAATAAGGTCTAACAACAATCCCGGTAGTACTTCATCAAGCTAATCTGCCAGAATCTCATGACTGGACAAGCTCGATCTCAACAAGAAAGTTTGCTGGTACAGGGTAAATCTGACTGGAGGGTATTACAGAACAGAACATTTCTGGAAGGCACTGGCAATAATAACTTCTTTTTAAATACTCATACCTTATGACTACAGTATCAGAGTGACCAGACAGGTGAAGACAGCAAAAGGATAACGTCCTGAGAGTCTCTGGATAAAGTTGAGAAGTGGGAGCAACAAGGGTGATGTCGTGGTTGGAGTCTGCTATAGACCACCAGACCAGGGGGATGAGGTGGATGAGGCTTTCTTCTGGCAACTAGCAGAAGTTGCTAGATCGCAGGCCCTGGTTCTCATGGGAGACTTTAATCACCCTGATATCTGCTGGGAGAGCAATACAGCGGTGCACAGGCAATCCAGGAAATTTTTGGAAAGTGTAGGGGACAATTTCCTGGTGCAAGTGCTGGAGGAACCAACTAGGGGCAAAGCTTTTCTTGACCTGCTGCTCACAAACAGGGAAGAACTAGTAGGGGAAGCAAAAGTGGATGGGAACCTGGGAGGCAGTGACCATGAGATGGTCGAGTTCAGGATCCTGACACAAGGAAGAAAGGAGAGCAGCAGAATACGGACCCTGGACTTCAGAAAAGCAGACTTTGACTCCCTCAGGGAACAGATGGGCAGGATCTCCTGGGAGAATAACATGAAGGGCAAAGGGGTCCAGGAGAGCTGGCTGTATTTTAAAGAATCCTTATTGAGGTTGCAGGAACAAACCATCCCGATGTGTAGAAAGAATAGTAAATATGGCAGGCGACCAGCTTGACTAAACAGTGAAATCCTTGCTGACCTTAAACGCAAAAAAGAAGCTTACAAGAAGTGGAAGATTGGACAAATGACCAGGAAGGAGTATAAAAATATTGCTCAGGCGTGCAGGAGTGAAATCAGGAAGGCCAAATCACACTTGGAGTTGCAGTTAGCAAGAGATGTTAAGAGTAACAAGAAGGGTTTCTTCAGGTATGTTAGCAACAAGAAGAAAATCAAGGAAAGTGTGGGCCCCTTACTGAATGAGGGAGGCAACCTAGTGACCGAGGATGTGGAAAAAGCTAATGTACTCAATGATTTTTTTGCCTCTGTCTTCACGCACAAGGTCAGCTCCCAGATTGCTGCACTGGGCAGTACAGCATGGGGAGAAGGTGACCAACCCTCTGTGGAGAAAGAAGTGGTTCGGGACTATTTAGAAAAACTGGACGTGCACAAGTCCATGGGGCCGGATGCGCTGCATCCGAGGGTGCTAAAGGAGTTGGCGGGTGAGATTGCAGAGCCATTAGCCATTATTTTTGAAAACTCATGGCGATCGGGGGAGGTCCCAGATGACTGGAAAAAGGCTAATGTAGTGCCCATCTTTAAAAAAGGGAAGGAGGATCCGGGGAACTACAGGCCAGTCAGCCTCACCTCAGTCCCTGGAAAAATCATGGAGCAGGTCCTCAAGGAAACAATTATGAAACATTTAGAGGAGAGGAAAGTGATCAGGAACAGTCAGCATGGATTCATGAAGGGGAAGTCGTGCCTGACTAACCTAATTGCCTTCTATGATGAGATAACTGGCTCTGTGGATGAGGGGAAAGCAGTGGATGTGTTATTCCTTGACTTTAGCAAAGCTTTTGATACGGTCTCCCACAGTATTCTTGCCGCCAAGTTAAAGAAGTATGGGCTGGATGAATGGACTGTATGGTGGATAGAAAGCTGGCTAGATCGTCGGGCTCAACGGGTAATGATCAATGGCTCCATGTCTAGTTGGCAGCCGGTTTCAAGCGGAGTGCCCCAAGGGTCGGTCCTGGGGCCGGTTTTGTTTAATATCTTTATTAATGATCTGGAGGATGGTGTGGACTGCACTCTCAGCAAGTTTGCAGATGACACTAAACTAGGAGGCGTGGTAGATACACTAGAGGGTAGGGATCGGATACAGAGAGACCTAGACAAATTAGAGGATTGGGCCGAAAAAAACCTGATGAGGTTCAACAGGGACAAGTGCAGAGTCCTGCACTTAGGACGGAAGAATCCCATGCACTGCTACAGACTAGGGACCAAATGGCTAGGTAGCAGTTCTGCAGAAAAGGACCTAGGGGTCACAGTGGACGAGAAGCTGGATATGAGTCAACAGTGTGCTCTTGTTGCCAAGAAGGCTAACGGCATTTTGGGCTGTATAAGTAGGGGAATTGCCAGCAGATCGAGGAACGTGATCGTTCCCCTTTATTCGACATTGGTGAGGCCTCATCTGGAATACTGTGTCCAGTTTTGGTCCCCACACTACAAGAAGGATGTGGAAAAATTGGAAAGAGTCCAGCGGAGGGCAACAAAAATGATTAGGGGTCTGGAGCACATGACTTATGAGGAGAGGCTGAGGGAACTGGGATTGTTTAGTCTCCAGAAGAGAAGAATGAGGGGGCATTTGATAGCAGCCTTCAACTACCTGAAGGGGGATTCCAAAGAGGATGGAGCTCGGCTGTTCTCAGTGGTGGCAGATGACAGAACAAGGAGCAATGGTCTCAAGTTGCAGTGGGGGGAGGTCCAGGTTGGATATCAGGAAAAACTATTTCACTAGGAGGGTGGTGAAACACTGGAATGCGTTACCTAGGGAGGTGGTGGAGTCTCCTTCCTTGGAGGTTTTTAAGGCCCGGCTTGACAAAGCCCTGGCTGGGATGATTTAGCTGGGAATTGGTCCTGCTTTGAGCAGGGGGTTGGACTAGATGACCTCTTGAGGTCCCTTCCAACTCTGATATTCTATGATTCTATGATAACATCTGTACTTAGCTATACTGAGCCAACCGTGAGAGCAATATCAAAAAACATCTATTTTGGAAAGAAAAATGAGCTATTGAAGCAGAGAATCTTCCACCTCCACAGGATGCATTGATCTAGTACCTGAAGTGCATCCATTACCAGGCAAAAGCATGGCTTCAAGCAGAGTTTCAAATCTTCCTCTTGAAAGCAGATGGCTAACAAGTATTCGTCTCTCCCACCAGGCCTAATTATGACATATATATATATATATATGTGTGTGTGTGTGTGTGTGTGTGTGGCGGGTTAGCTATAGTTGTACAAAGAGGTGTGGCTAAAGAAAAACAAACCGCCCACTGAATGCAGAGAGAACACTCTGCATGGCACTAGATCCTCCAGCTGTGTCCGTGCCAACCACTGTTATATGAAATTAACTCAATATTATATAGGTCTAAGTCTGATGCAGAGCAAGAACAAAACAAAAGAAATCAATAATGCTGTTCCCAGAAAATAACCTGGTGTAGTATAAATAAGTCTATGGCTATGTACAGTGTAAATAATGTTGGAGTCTCAAGAAACATTGTGATAAAAAGCGAGGAACAACCAGGGTTAGTCTTTAAAAGATGATGAAAATATACGTATTTCTCCAAAGAGGACTAAAATCAGACAAGTGCATGTTAAACAACAGAGAGAGCATGTGCTTTGGAAATAACTAAATAGCAGTTTCACCCCAAGCAAGTTGTAAAATGTATACAATATGCCTCATTCTTTTTCTAGCTCATATATTTCTAAAGCACCAGGGGATCTAGGTACATAGTCTCAGTTTAAAAGGGACAGTTCTCTCCATTCTTCCATTCATTTTACTGCTTTGTAAGTGGGATTGTTCTTATTTGTTTCCAGGAGAAGACACTGATGGCTATTCTGCGGTCAACGTTATTTCAGGAAGACTTCTGCAAACCAGGTAAGTCTTCCGTTGTGCCCTAAAGTGACAAGATGGAGACCATGTCTGTACAAGAAAAGTTGCAGCGGATTAGCTAAATCGATTTTAAATTAATCTAAGTAAACAGGTCTCTCTCGTGTGTATGGCATCTGCAGAGCAACAATTAAACTGGTGCAAAGCCCCTAACATAGATCTACTTAAATGAATTTAATCCTTGCTTAAATCCCAGCTTGTTTCAGTACATTACCAAATGAAGCTAAATTGATTTAAGCAAGGATTAAATTAGTTTAAATGCAGGCATCTATATTAGAAGTTGGATAGTTGAGAGTCTGCAGCTGAGAATGTTAGGCTACCAAGAGTTTCACTTGTGACTCTGTCAGCCTTATCACTCCTGTTGATCACAGCTGCTGAGGTGGGTGACAGAGAAAGAGACACTTGGATACAGACTGGCTCCAGTCGATTGAGGGCTTCATCTGCTGGAAACAGGCTCTTGATGAAGATCCACTATTGAATAGGGAGCCAGCAGAAAATGTAGAAAACTGGGGTGATGTCCACATGTCTATCTAAATATCCCAGTAAGCAGGCTGCTGTCAGGCCACTTGAAACATTCATATGGCCTTCATCTTGAGTCCCCTCCCCCCCCCACACACACATTCTGTCTAGATCAGTGGTTCTCAAAGCCGGTCCGCTGTTTGTTCAGGGAAAGCCCCTGGCGGGCTGGGCTGGTTTGTTTACCTGTCGCGTCCACAGGTTCGGCTCATCGCAGCTCCCACTGGCCGCAGTTCGCCGCTCCAGGCCAATGGGGGCTGTGGTAAGGACAGTCAGCACATCCCTCGGCCTGCACCGCTTCCCACAGCCCCCATTGACCTGGAGTGGCGAACCACGGCCAGTGGGAGCTACGATTGGCCGGACCTGTGGACGTGGCAGGTAAATAAACCAGCCCGGCCTGCCAGGGGCTTTACCTGAACAAGTGGTGGACCAGCTTTGAGAACCACTCGTCTAGATACTTTTATAGCCCTCATCTCTGTAGTACCTGAACATCCTAAAGTACAATGTAATAGAGAACACCCTGATGCAGTCTAGTGGAAAGGTGGTGCATATGTGGATCAAAATGGGTAGTTTGCAGTAGTTAAGAAAGGGCACATTTTCCAATTGAGTTGAAATCAGAAAATGGCACTTCTGGGACACAGTTGCTTTTTGGTATCTAGGAGCAAGCAAAAAGTCTCAAAGGAACCCCAGGCTGTGCACCTTCTTGACAAATAGAGTAAATAAGTCTTCAATGGGTGATGGAGTCAGACCTGCAGGTCCTTTAACTACAACCCAATTCCTACCTTTGTTTTACAGACTGAGTTTGAGATAGCAGCTTTTCATCCAGGTGCTTATCTTATCTCATAAGTAATGTTACTGACACATATATGTGGTGGCCCAAAAGGTATCATGTTGTTCAAAGGAGATGAATTTGTATAAGTGAAGACTCCAATTTGATAGCATGGTAATGTTCTAATTCAGGAGCTCAGTGCCAAAACCCAGCTTGACCTAGCTGAATTCAGTTGCTCACAGTCATGTTTGTAGTGTTGTTATTCCATGATATGTGGTGACTGGCATTATTGTGGTGGACTAGAAGAAGCTGCATATGTATTAAATATAGATGGTAAAACTGAGGAGTGGGCTCTGTCCCTGGGCTCACCACTCCATCATCATCGCTGGCCTCCGCTGCGTCATCCCCGGCCCTGGGCTTTGGACGCGCAGCAGCAGGTTCCATCCCCAGCCACGTGGCCCAGGGTCCAGCCATTGGACCCCAGATTCGGCTGTGGGGATTCAGGCTCTGGCCCCAGGCTCATACCCCCATCATCCATGGCCCCCGCTATGTTCTCTGGCTCTGAGCTTCGGCTGTGCGGTGACAGGCTCTGTCTCTGAGGGTCCGGCTGCGGGGCCCCAGGATCTGGCCATGGGGCTTTGGGCTCCGACCCCAGGCTCACCACCCTCTGCCTGTCGCCCCTGGCCCCTACTCTCTCCTCCATCTTGGGCTCTGGCCGCGGGACCCAGGATCCGGCCATGGGGCTTTGGGTGCTAGCCCTGGGCTTGCCCCCCCCAACATCCCTGGCCACCGCTGTGTCCTCTGGCCCTGGGCTTCAGACGTATGGCAATGGGCTCTGGTCCCCAGCCACAGGGCTTCAGGCTCCAGCCTGGCCCCCGGGCTTGCTCCAACCCCCCTCCCATCGCTGCTGGCCCCCGCTGCCTCCTCTGGCATCCCTTCCATCATCCTTGGCCCCCCGCTGCCTCCTCACCCACCCATCTCCCAATCCAGGGCTTAATTTGTCCCCTAGCTTGCTGGGACTGAGCAACTCTGCTGTGAAAAGTGATATTTATATGTTTGTTAATATCACTTTTCATTGCCTCCCAGGTAGCTAGCAAGCCTGCTTCTGTGAAAAATTAACAAACATACAAATATCACTTTTCACAATAAATAGCAGACTTACTAGCCAGCAAATCTAACAAAACAAAACAAAACCCAAAAGAAACAACAACAAAGGACAAAGAACATGCAAAGCACCTTATTTTTGTTTCTATTCTGTTTAGGTCCAGTAAAGAACACAGACAACTGTACATTATATTTATTATTGAGTTTCAAAAATAAACCTAAATCCCTGTATAAATAAATTACAATGATTTGGACATGTATATATGCATATTTGTTTCTTTTTCCTAATGTTAATTAAGTATTTTAGGAAAAATTGTCAGAGTGGCCACCAGCAAGAGTTGGTGGCCACACTCTGAGGCAGCGGTGGGCAACCTGCGGCCCCTCAGATCAAGCCACTGGCAGGCTATCAGACCGTTTGTTTACATTTGCACGGCTGCCTGCAGCTCCCAGTGGCCGCCATTTGCCGGTCCCGGCCAATGGGAGCTGCGGGAAGCGACACGGGCTGGGTGTCGCTTCCTGCAGCTCCCATTGGCTGGGAATGGCGAATAGTGGCCACTGGGAGCTGAAGGCGGCCGTGCAAATGTAAACAAATGGTCTGGTGGCCCACGGGCCGCAGGTTGCCCACCACTGCTCTGAGGCCACCAAAAAATTTGTTGCGCAAAACCTTTGCCTAGATCAAATCAGAGTTTTTGTCACTTTCTTATACCAGGATGTGTCAGTGTTTAAAGCATGATAGATAAGTACACTTATTCTTAATTTTGGCAGTGTAATTTCTGAGTCGGTGGACAAAATTTAGCTGGATCCAAAAGGATTCCAATGCTGAATCCAAGTTTTGTGGCATTGCTGCTCTGGGGCATGTTAGAGTCAGTCTGGAGTTTTAAGGTGCAGCAGGCAGGCTAAACGTGCTTTCTATATAGCTAGTGGAATTTGGACAATTGGGGCCAACAACTGGCTGGATCCAGGAGGAACCAAGTTTTGGGGTGTTGCTGCATTACAAAATGCATTGATTAGAAATGTTTTTAGCAGTAGGAGCACCTACGTTTGTTCTCTATTTAAGTAAAGAAAGTTGAGTAATGAGGGCCAAAAACTTGCTGCATCCAGCAAGGTCTATGTGTCAGACCTGGGATTTTGAAGCATTATTATGGTTGGGTGCAGATTTTCTTGTGCTGCCAGCTAGATCCAATAGAATCCAGGTGTCAGCAATGCTGTTGCACTAGAATGTGTAATACTCCAGATATTGATACAATAGGAGCATTTACATGTATTCACTGTATACCCATTACAATTTGGAGAGTTAGAGGCCCAAAGCAGGCTTGATTCAGGAGATGACAGACCCGGTGTCCTGTGTTGCTGTTGTGCATCAGACACTGGTTTGGGTTTTTTTTAGAGCAGGAAGAGTGGCCAGACGGTTTGTTCTACTCCAGTTTGGGATGCGGAGGCCAAGGCTGGCAGGATCAGGTCGGACCCAGAGTATTTACCCAAACCCACTCAATCCGCATGAAGCCAAAACCTTCTACTGCAAAGATCCCATCCAGCAACGCGTACCTTGTTTTGCAGAAGAGGCCCGATCACATAGAAGCACAGCAGGAGCGCGGCGCCGACGCCCAAGGCGACCCCCAGCAGCACAGCGGGAGCCAGCAAGCCGGGGACCAGCTGCAAGACTTCCACCCAGAACTGCAGCCCGATCTCCCCTCGGCAGGGCCCTGGCGGCGCTTCGCCAGCCGCAGAGGCCATGAACGAGCCCGCAGTGAGAACTCGAGGCGGGGGCTCCAACTCTGCTTGGGACGGGGGAGGGGCCCCGGGCTAGGACCCAGAGCAGCGCAGCGAGCTCCGCTGGTGGGCAGCTCCCGCCTGGCGAGCCCAGGGCATCCCGGCTCCCAGCCCTCTCCCTGCGGGCCGAGGTTCGCGGCTGGGGACCAGGGACTGGAGGAAGGGGAATCTCCTCCCGGGCCGGGAGGAGAGCGATCGCGGCTGAAGTCGATTGCGGCAGATCTGTGGCTCGGCGCCTCGACAGCTCGGCCTGGTTTGGAGCCGGACCCCCTGGAAAGAAACTTTCTCCGGGCCAGTAACTTGGTGGCCGCGCTTCGCCGCGCTCCTCTGGGGGGCTCCTGCGCCGGCCGGCTGAGTCCCCCCGCGCCTGTCTCATGCGAGCAGCGGCTCCAGGGGGGCTCCGCGCCCCGCCGGGGGCTCTGCTGGTAGCTGGCTACTTTGTGCGAGTGCTGCTGCTGCTCCCAGCCCGGGCCTCCCCGGCAGCAGACCCCCCTCGCCTCGGGCAGCATCCGCCCCAGTGCAAAGACTTGCCCGCGAGCCGCCCGATGCACGGAGATCCCCCTCCTCTCGGGGCCGGGCACGAGGTCTCGGTGGCCCTTGCCGCTGGCTCGCGGTTTCCTTCCCCCGAGGAGTCACCCCGCGGCCGGGCTCCCCGCCTCCAGAGCGGCGGATGGTGCAGCCAGACGGCAGCCCAGGTAAGAGGACGCTTCGCCGAGGCGTGTGAGCTCCTGCTTGGAAAGCCCTTGGGAGAGGCAAAGGTCTGCCGGCGATCTGCCCTCGCAGAGCACCCTACTCCCGTGGCCGTGGCGAATCTAACCTCATCCCTCTACCTGGGAGGTCGGGCAGAGGCGTTGATCCCCATTTTATCACACGAGGAAGCTGAATTGTAGAGACATGAAAGGTCCAAATGTTCAAAAGCATCCACTAACCTTGGGTGCCCAACCTTTAAGGTACTTCAGATCTGATTTTCAGAGATACTGAGCACTCGGCATTTCTAATAAGTAGGCCCTTGGTATTGGGGACCATTTCAGATTTGGGGGCGGGGTAATGCTTAATTTAGCATGAAAGTGGTGCGGAGGCCCAGCCAATTTGGTACTGGGATTCAAACAGTTTTAAAATTTTCGTAATTGATGCAGGAAGCCCAGAAGTGCTGGGGCTATGAACTGCCAAGCCTAGAGGTGCCGGGCTCAGGCCTGGCAATCCCTGGCACAAATTAAGCAGTGGTGGTGCGGGGGCAACTTTAACCATGATTCCAGGGACTACTTAGGCACCTGAAAACTCTAGGGTTTTGTTTTTTTACAGTAATAACTTCAAAATTAGCTGACATGAGCACGGTATCTAATTTCTGTACAAAGAAAGAAGAAAAAATATATATACAGACAGCAATTAAAGCCATATGTTAAGTTTATATGTAAATTTAGAACAATCAGGAGATAATGTATCAAGATAATCCCAAGCCTTGAGGTATTGGTTTTGGAGCCTTAACACAGATATCAGAAACAGTTTGTACACTCTCTTTAGTAGACAGAAATAAAAATAAATAAAATCTACTTAAAATCTTCTTACACCTGCAATTGTTGTTGTTTTCTAAATGTCTTATGTTCCAAATTGTGAAGAGGAGAATGAGACAGGTAATTGGTTCCAGGAATATTTAAAGGTAAATTATTGAAAACAAAAACACACTCCAAATATGAGCTAAAAACAATGGATAATGCCATGGTCTTATCTTGGCAAAATCCAAGTGTTTCGAAGCTTCACATTGACAGGCTAAAATTACCAAATCTCTTACATGCCTATCTCCCATTGTGGGTCTTAAGTAGTCCTTAACTCTCTTGAGCACAGAGAAGTACCTCTCTTTTGATGCTGTAGAAACTGGAAGGCTCAACACAATAATCTACAATAGACAGCAAAGTCTGGTAACCCCTTGGTAAAACACTGAGAACATTCCAGAATTCAGAAGTTGAAGTCAGGTTTTTTTGGTGCAATGTGCTTCTTGGCAACTTTGATTCTGCATCCAGATCGCCAAAATTGATGCCTGTTGATCCATAGTGATCTGCAGTTATTTTTGGTTTCTCATAATCAAGAAAATTTTCATTCTTTGGGTCACAAGCAGTTAGTGCAGAAAGCAAACTGGAGTTGGAGGTGAATCGTCTATCAAGCTTAGCAAGAATTCTGTTCAGAATAGGATAGTAGAAATCAGATTTTATAGGTTCTTGAGTGCTTTTGGGAACATCATGTGTCGATGACTGACCCAGTGTACTATAAACAAAAACCAAGGCTTCTTGCCGTTTTTGTATTGCTGTGCTCAGCAGTTGCGATTGACAGACACGGGATATCAATTTCAAGTTCTTTGGCAATGATTTCAGCTTCATCACACATCTCCTTCCATTTGCTGAGATGTTCTCATTTATTGAAGAGCAGCAACATTGCTTGCTACTAATTCCATGGCACTTAATGCAGGTTTTCATTTTGCAGTTCTTCTAAAGCCCTTTGCAAAATCTTGAATATTCTTTCCCAGACCAAGAGCCTCAACAGAAAGGAATAGCTCTTTATCTTTGTCATCAAGCCCTTTGCAATGTTAACTGATGATCCATCAGCTCTGAACTGAAATGGCTTCCAGTATTTCCACTACAGTGCCAGTCTTGCATGTTGTTTCCAGAGGGAGTCACACCAGTGAGTTTCACATAATCTACCTAGTTCAAGTACCTTCTGGCCTAGCTCCTGCTGTGCCTTAACAAATGGTTCCTGGTACTTGTAACTACTGCTAAAGAAGATGTACAATGCCTGAGCAAATGTAAAGACTCCCTGACACTGGGTGATGCTGGAACATGTGTCTGTAGTAACAAGATTAAGCCTGTGAGGACAGCATTTCCCATAAATGGCATGTGTAATCCGTTCCTGAATTCGAGCTTGTATGTCTTTTAAATGCCCACTCAGCACAGAAGCGCCATCGTAGCACTGGGCAAAAATGTAATTAATATCGAGCTTCAAATGCTGCAGTTCTTCAATAATCATTTTTGAGACAGATCCAGCAGTTAGATTTTCTATGTGGAAGCAGCCCTGAGCTCTTTCCTGAATGATTCCTTTTCCACAGAAGCGTAAAAGGAGACACAGCTGTTCATTTTTTGGTGCATCTTTAGCTTCATCAACAAGGACAGAAAAATACTTGGTTTGTCTGTATTTTTACCACTGTCAGTCACGTGTCTACACAGAAAAAGCTGTGCATGGGTTAGCTGTGAGGTAGCTTGAATCCAGCCCAGCCTAGGTAATGATAGCAGTGAAGGCAGCACAGCCAGACTTCAGCACGGGTAGTGCAAGTCTGGTATGGACTTTTGGTGCATACTTGGCTTACTAGTCCATTCTGAAGCCTGTGCTGTGCTGTCTTCACTTCTTTTGTTACCCATGCTAGCTGGATTCAGGTTGAACAGACAAGCCCATGTCCAGCTTTTGCTGTGTAGATATGTCTTTAAATCTGATGATAATAGAGGTTGGTAGCACCTTGTCTGCATCAGGACTCCCAGCTATAATGGTGGTAGCTCCGGTGGGGAACTTCTACAATTCCTTACTATGGAAATAGCCAGCTTTAGCACAGGGTGAATTAGTGCAGACAAGGCCATTGTCAGACTTAATATCTGTGCGTCAGTTTATTCTTCTGGAAAGCAGGATAGTATTACCTAAATCAAGAGTCACCTCAACCCATCCTTTGTGAGGTTGTCAGATTTTAATTTGTGTGCACTCTTCCATTTGCTCTGTTAATGGGGGAGTGGAAAATAGTCCTGAGAGCTGAACTTCTGTTCTGTATGCAGAGATGCGAGTAAGTTTTATTTAAGAGTCTACATATTTCTTATTTTGATTTATTCTTACAATTTAGATCCTCAGTATATTAGCCTCCACTCCAAATCTAACCACTCAGCCCTGACAAAACCATCATTTGCCAGGGGAAAAAAAATCAATGATTACATATAAGGAAATCACATTCCACAAGGGTGCTGGAACTAGGGGTGCTGGGGGGCGGCAGCACCCTTTGACTTGAAGTCATATACAGGGTTTACAGTTTTGTTCAATGGCTTTTAGCACCCCTGCTATACTAATTATTCCAATGCCACTGCATACCAGGAAATCATTTTCCGAGTCACCAAAACACAGATCTCTATTTTAACTTCAGTTTACTGACTTTCATAAACACATTTTTATAGTTAATATTTTTATTGTACACTGAAACTGTGGATTACATTTGTAACCACACAGATCACTTTAACTCACATTTGACAACTAGCGTTATACGAAAGACATTTTACAGAAGTATAGACAGCTCTGCCAGGAACTAGGTATCGTCATGCATCCGACGAAGTGGGTATTCACCCACGAAAGCTCATGCTCCAATACGTCTGTTAGACTGTAAGGTGCCACAGGACTCTTTGCTGCTTTTACAGATTCAGACTAACACGGCTACCCCTCTGATACTAGGTATCTACTGTAAATCTCAAATGAGACCACAGAAGAATGGCATACTGGTTAGAATGTATTTAAAAATGAACCTTTGTTTTTTAATTAATTTTAGTTCATCTTAGTTTATCTCCTTTTAACTCATGTTTACAGATTAATATAATACTTTGACATTTTATGTTTACTTAATGTTTAAATATTTTATTTACTATTTACTATTTAAATACTGCTTTCCCATAGCTATTTGTCCTCTGACTCCAGATTAAATTTGATCAATTAACAAGAAAGATTTTTGAATTCCTGCCCTTGCTTAACCCTGAAAGGCAAATAGAGTTCTTTCTGCTTCTTTCATCTTCATCAATAGTGCATTGAATAATTCTGTTGATGTATGCGACCAGACAGAATACAGCTTGTTTTTCTTGACTGATATTGGTTCCTGCACCACTGAGAGTAAAAACATGTTTGTATCCATAAAATAAACAGATTTGACTTGAAACAGAGAAAGTATGTATTTGATTGTGGTGATGTTTTTTACAGAGCTGCTTTTCTGACCACAACTGGACTTTAAAGAAAATCCCACATTTATTTTTGGCAGGCTGGATATACAAGATATGTCAATGAACAGTCTTATTATCCATCGTCTAAGTCATTAGCTAGGAGAGTGTGCATTTTTTGAGGGTAGAGTAGCAGAATGGGGATCAGAGTTGAGATACATTTCCGGCTCTAATACGTGTTCTGATGTCTTGTGTCAAGTCACTTCAGGGACACTGGTTAGGTTTAAGATCTGTTCCTGCCCCACAGATCTCAATCTAAACTTTATAATTCCATATGGCAGGCAGGCAGGCAAGTATTATTATTCCCATTTTACAGCAATGAGAACTGAGGCACAGTGTCCAAGCACAGAATGATACTTTAAAAAAACATATATACAAACTCTAAATAACAAGACTGTTTTTTCCTCAACTTTAAAATGTTGCATTTTCTTGGGGTTTGGTTTTAAATATTCTCCTGTGAGAACTGCAACTCAGTCACTGCAGTGTGGTGTTTAAGAGTCTTCTGGAAAGTAATTAGCCTATAAACAGAAGTGACAATGACTTGAAAGCGTCAATTTCACTCCAGTTTAAAGTCAGTTTCTAATGCCCCTAGAGCCCCACACAGATGTAGTAGAGAACTGTATAACTCTACTATTGGTTAGGAGGATTGTCACTCTATATCGTCTCAGCTGCTGATTGGTGAAGGCAGATGGGAGTGCGGGGTGGGTGATTCTAGTGCAGTAGAGGAAACTGAGCACGGGAGCTGTAGCCAGAGAACCCCAGCTCCTAGAGGGGGGACCTGGCTGCAGGTAAGAGCTCGGGCTGGGGCATGCACCACGAGAAAACTTCTGGTATGAAACTGGGGGTGGTGGGAAGTGCCCCCTGGCCCTCCCTAAATGGTGCCCCGGCATGTTATCTGAAGTACGGGACCCAAAAACTAAGGCTCCCCAATTAGTGAACACATTGAAAATTTGGGCCTAAGTGACTTGAATGTAGCAGAGGGAGGAATAAAATCCAGAACTTCTAACTTCCAACATTGTGCTTTAACCACTAGACCAGGGGTGGCTAACCTGTGGCTCCGGAGCTGCATGTGGCTCTTCAGAAGTTAATATGCAGCTTCTTGCATAGGTGCTGACTCGGGGGCTGGAGCTACAGGTGCCAACTTTCCACTGCTCAACCCCAGGCCATGCCACACCTTACTCCAAGGCTCCTGCCCCTTCCTGCCCCCTTCCCTGAGCCTGCTGCACCCTTACTCCTCTCCCCTCCATCCCAGAGCCTCCTGTACAATGCGAAACAGCTAATCGGGGTGGGCAGGAGGGAGGGGGAGGTGCTGATCGGCAGGGCTCCCAGCCTGCAGAAGGTGCTGGGGGTGGGGAGGGGAGAGCTGATATGGGCTGACTCTTTGGCGATGTGCATTGGTAAATTCTGGCTCCTTCTCAGGCTCAGGTTGGCCACCCCTGCACTAGACTATGCTTCCTGACCATGTAGTTTATCTTCCTTATACTTAACCACAGTACTTATCTTTGCTTCTATATTTTTGAAAGATTTAGGAGTGCCACTTATGACCTAAGAACTGGACGTATACTGGGTAACCCATTGTCTTTCACCCACCATATACACATTATTTCGTGACATGGAGAACATCGTGGATGTAGTTAGAAACACAGATCTAACTCTGTGATTAATAAAAGGCCTAATGAAGAAAACCAATAAAAAAATATTATCACCAGAAAGTCAAAAATTTTATTTTATTTTTAGTTTCACCACTAAATAAATATTTTAAAGCTGGGAAAATGTTTTTTTGCTGCATGTGGCTAATTATACATAATAAGAGAGAGTACACTTGCCACAGAAAGCTCACACTCAAATTAAACAAAGGACAGGAGAGAAATAAGTTAAGTAACTTGCCCCAGAGGCATGCAGCAGGTCAGTGGTAGGGCCAAGGCATAAGAACGCAGACCCCAGGTCCAGTACACTATTCGTTAGTCGCTGCCACTTCTCATAATCTTACGAGTTTTGAGTACAGAAGTCAGAATTTGTACTTTCGTGTAAAGCACATCGCCAGTTTGAGACTTAGAATAAACAGTATTAGAAATGTATTTTGTAAATAAGGTCCTGGGTTTATAGTCACTCTTCTTTTGTGTTAACTGTAGGTTGTTACAGATAAGCAGCGGATTCAAAAAAAGAGAGACTGCTTTGGTATGACAGGTATGTATTCATTTTAAGTGCCCTTCCAATTGTTCTAAACCTTGAAGTGCTGGAGAATCCTGGGAGCCAGATGCTTTTAAAAAGTTTGTTTTACAATAACATTTGCAATATAACAAAACATGATGCATCTCTGTTTCTCAGTCGCTATAGCTATGTCTGCACTTCACGGTAAGCCTGTGAGATCCAGGCTTGTGGACTTGGTCGTTCTAAGCCCATGCTGAAGCGTCCACGCTGCATTTTAAACCAGGGCTTACAGTTGCTGGACCTGGGTCTCACAACTGTCCTTATGTGTCCACACTGCATTAGGCTGACCTGACTTGGGTCTGCGGTTTGAGCTGCATTTACACTGGAAACTTACAGGGCTTGGACCTGAGTCACAGCAGGACTTGGGCTCTGACCCACCCATCCAACAGGGTCTAGAACCCAGATCCTGAGTAAGCTTGGGCTTTGGCCAGCATGCAGGGCCACCATAAAAAAGGGCAACCATGCAGGAGGTGTAGGGCAGCCAAAGTGACCCACCAATGGAGCATCGTGGCATAGCTGTAGCACCTCCAGCCAGAGGTGCCCCAGAGAAACATTTATGTGTTCATCAAAATATATCATCCCATCCCTCACTGAAATGTGCATCTTAGTTCCTAATACCATAGACTGTGGCAAGCAAATCTTCTTTTGATGCAGACCGGATAAGGGAGAGGCCATCTTGCTGAATTGTTGCGGAAGGGGGGCTCAGAAGTAGGTCCTCCTTTTCCCGGTAGTGTTCCCCCTTTTGTGAGAGTAACGGTTTTCCCATTTCAATTTCCCAAGTGATAGGTAATTGTAAACTTGAATCAAAAGAACAACATGGCTTACCTTAGCTGCCTCTGGTTCAAAGCTCAGGCCTTGTGGAGGTACTGGAGGTTCTTTGGGCAGTAAATACGTGTACTGCGTGCTGAGCTCCCTCACGCTGGTGTTGCTATTCTTCTAATGCAGTTTTGATTGTGAGCAGCTCCTTGTCCAGTATTTCATAGTTCATCTCTGTGGGGATGATTTTTTGAGAGTAGAATGCACAGGTGTGAAGAACTGACTAGGGTCTGAGTCACTGAGAGAGTCCCATCCTGAGGGCTATATTGGATGCATCTGCTTCCACTATAAATGGGTGAGTTGGGTCAGGGTGTGCAAGAACTGAGGCTGTGGTGAAGGCAGTCTTGAACTGGTTGAAAGCAAGCTGGGCTTCAGGCAGCCAAGTGAATCAAATGGTTTTATGAAGGAGGCAAGTTGGGGGCTATTTGTTCACAGTTGTTGGCGATGAATCGACTATTAAAATTTGCAAAGCACAGGAAGCACTGAAGTTCTCAGTGGGTCTGAGGTGCTGTCCAGTTACGAATGACTTCCACCTTCTGCATATCTATTTGAAAGCTCCATATAACCTAAAAATTCAGTGGTGGTCTGGCATACAAACTAAGCTTTTGTAGTCTCTCCAGGACAGACTGACATTATGGCAGAGCTGCTCAGGGCTTCTCAGAAAAAGACCAATATATCATCAAGGTAGATGTCCCTGAAAATTGTTTCTGAAATGTTGGAAGGGCATTGGTTAAGCTGAACAGCATTACTAAATATTCAGAGTGCCCATATCAGGTATGAAAAGCTGTATTTCATTCATCCCCAGGCCTTATGCATGCTAAATTATATGCCCCTGAAAGATCAAGTTTAGTGAAAAGGTTCTGACAGTCCAGCAATTCCAGGGGGTAGGGGGGTACCGATTTGAATAGTCACCTGAGTCAATGCATGATAGGCTATGCAGAAGCATAGTGGCCCATCCTTTTTTCACACAAAGAGGACTAGTGCCCCCCTGCAGAAGTGGATCTCTGAATGAAGCCCTTTGTGAGATTGTCCTGCTATACATGCTTAGTGCATCCAGCTCTTGTTTGAAAAATAGTGTCTGTCCATCCACAGGACACCTTGCCCTGGGTTATAGGTCTACTGGACAGATGTAGTTCCTGTGTGGGGATAGTGAATCTGCATTTTTGTTTTCAAACACACCCAAGTAGTCTCAGTACTTGTCGAGGAGGTTGAGCTTCTGGTTTGGGGCTGCTCTCTTCTGGTTACCCCCCACAGTCCAGGGTCTCACTTCTTAGGGTCTTATCCAATCTTGGGACCATGGATGCGACCACTTGGGGTTGGTCAATTTGTCGGAGGCAAGCTATCTGGCAATATTCGGAGGAGAAGCTAATGCTCCTCCGTCACCAGGAGATCCATTGGGAATGCAGCTCCAACCAAGGACTGCCAAGAATTATTGGAAAGAATGGAGAGCAGATCACATCAAAACATACTAATTCCTGATGCCCTTCCATTTCGGCCTCTAAGGGGACTGTCTCTTATGTCACCAGTCCTGATGATAGGGATAACCCATCAATTGCGTCCACCAGGTCCGGTGTGGGTTTTGGCTGGAGAGGTGGGTTTGGGCTGCCTTAACATGTATAAAGTTAGCAGCAGCCCTGGAGTCTGTCATTGCTAGTTGCAGGGGAGTCTCCTGCGCTTGCTCCAAGACCCGCAACTGCAGTGGCAATTGGAAATGTGGGGAGAGCCCACAGTTCCTGGGTTGGGCTCTATTTGAGGGTGGCTACAGAGCATGGAAGTCTGGTGATGCCCAGGTTGTACCCCCGCTAGTGGGCCTGGGCTGGTCCATTTCCTGAGCTCTTTCAAGCTAGGCAGGAGGCGAAGGTGTGTCCTGGCTCCACACAGTAAAAACAGGTTCAGCTATTGTGAACATTCCTTCTCCTCCAGGGTCACGCATGACCAGGGTGACCCAGGTTGACTTGCATGGATTCAGGACTTGGTTCTACAGGTTTGGTGTAGAGGGTGGGCATAGCAGTAGTAACATAATGCTCTCATTGAGCATCATAGTTTTTGCTGAAAAACATCCTATTTTTTTCTGTTTTGTCCTACCTCTTACCCTCTGGTTTATTCTCACAGCATCTTTATCTTTGAAACAAGAAAAGCTAATGGCAACGTTGGAAATTGAAGTGCAGTAAATTACTACCTTTGTCTGTTCAGTGATGTGTGTAATTGAAGGGACTTTAAATTGGTTCTCGAGTGAGGGCTGCTTTTGAGGACACACAATAACTCCAAGGGGGGGAAAAAACAAATATAGTAAACAAATGCATTTTTGAAAAACAAAAATAAGACCAGGTAACTGAAAGTTTTGTTGATGTTAGGCCTCATTAGGAAAAACAAATTCCAAATTTCTTTACAGATTCAAAATATGCAGCTTTGGGGGAAGGGCTAGTGATTAGAATTACTGTATTTATTGTTAAAAATGCACAATTTTTTCTATTGGTAACTGAACATCAGCACCGAGCTTGGCACTTTACACCTAAGACATGGCCCATGCCCTGACATGGCCCATGCCATGTCTTACAATCTGCTGTAATTCTGACACTGATAACACCAGTATGGTTTGTATGAGTTTAGATGTGGTGCAGAGGTATATGAATGTTAAAGAATGGACTTCTGGGATTCTGCACCCACTGCTTGCCAGATTACAGCTCAACCTCTTAAATTCCAGATTACTGTGTTTATTTTTGTGACTAATAGCTGCCTCCATTTCAGCTTTCCTTAAAAAAAAAAAAAAAAAAAAAAATGTGTGCCCCACTTTACTTTCTGTGTCATTCACCTCCTATAATGGCTGGTCATCAGAGGATAAAGTCTACTACACATGCCAGCTACAAAAGTCAATCCTCAACAGTGGAGTTCCAAGATTCAGTCCCTAATGATGACCAGTAATTGAGGTCATTGCAAATGTAAGCTCCACCTCTTTGCGCATAGATTACCAAAATGGAAGACTACAAATGGCTAACAGATTCTTCTCTTACATATCTATCCCCTGGACTCATAGGAAAGGGAGCAGAAAATATGGTCTGTAATTGGACAGCAAAGATTTTTCTTAATAATTCATGTATCTGACACCTAGGTAATATGATATTGTGCATAATATGAATATATGGGATTTAGTGAATTCAATTGTAATCTCAATGGCAAAATATTCAGAGTAACCTTTTGCCTATTGCAATGACTTTATTGTTATTTTAGTTTTCCAATATTTTTAATTTGCAGTTTAATATAAAGTGCTTCCTGAGCACAATAGGGTTCCAACCTTTGCAACTGATAAGCTTTGACTTCTACATATGAAGTCAACGGGTTGCCTCATGGGTGTAGAAGTCCATCTGTGTGCTGTTATTTCAGGGTTGGAGTCTATATTGGCATCTCAATTATTATGGTAATCATAATTGTTTATTTAAATCCTGCTCACCAGGACTTTGATTTAAGTCACCAAATTCACTTCTAAGGGCTTAGTCCTAAAAGGTGTGAGGAGATGTGAGGTGCAAACAGAACCTTATAACAAGTGGTAAATACTACTTGGAGTTGGGCCATAATTCAACATAACTAATCCCAACAAAATACAACAGAGAAATATCCTATATAATATACAGAAAATATGCTGTTTGTTTCACATTTCTTTGGTTGAAAGTTTGTACACAAATTTATTTTTTTGTCAAAAAAACCCCAGCATTATTAAAAATGAAACTTTTAATAAAAAGTTGTAGACATTATGAAAACCTTCTACTTCTCACAAAATTTTCCAGCACTGTTTTAATCGAAATTCATATGGAAATTATTTTCAAAATTATCAAAAATTTTACTGAAACCATGGGTTTTCAGAAAGCAAATGTTGTTTTTTGTTTAAATGAAAAATTTCAAACATGAGTTTGATAAAAATTTCAGTAAGAAATATTGAGAACATTTCACAAAAGATGGGACATGTCCATTTCAAATCCTGGAAACGGAAACAATTTAGAAATTTTTAATTTAAATTATTTTCCAGTTTTACTGATCAGCTCCAGTTTGATTAAACTACGTTTTAGCATGAGCAGCCATTCATAGTAATACTGGATCTTATCCCTATATGAAAGATGTTTAGATAGTACAGTGATGAGTGTGCTGTAAGAACTTGTGTTGAATAGACAAATGCTATTAAATTATTTCGGTTTATATTTTCTGAACTATTCATCATAGGCAAATCTTTTTTCAACATGTTATAAAATAATATTGGCATTACTGTTTTACAGAATTGGGGCACTTGATTTGATTGTATTACAATTTAACGGAAACTCATTTGAGAACAAAGCACCGATTAGAAACATTTTAATACAGTCTAAATGTTTAATGGTTTATTGGCAGACTGTGTCTTTGAAGCACAAGGCTTTTTTATATTTAGGTAGCTCATGTTTATAAAGCTCTTCAATTATTCATGCTTTTCTGAAATCTTAGTGTGGGCTGAAATTATTAATAGTTGGTTTAAGCCTGAAACCTGTTAATTGAGGTATAATTTGTTTTAAATCTGAATGACAAAATTCTGCTCTTGGAGATGCACATACAAAACCTTTTCTCTGGGCTCCCAGTGAGAGTTGTGTGCACATATCTGAGGGCAGAATTTTGCCCGAAGTTTATTATGAATTGTATAGTTTAATTATTTCAGAAAGTGATACTGGTTCCAATGTTGTACACATTTCCCACTGAGAACAGAGCCTACTAATTAAAGTTGTCTCCTTTGGAATGAGAGGGAGTAAGGTCAGCAGTTACGGCACTAGACTGGAAATCAGGAAACCTAGTTCTGTTCTCGTGTCTGCTACTGACCTGCTGTGTGATCTTGGGCAATTCACTTCACCTCTCTGTTCCTCGGTTTTCTTCTTCCCCTGTGCTTGCTTTGTCGTGCTCCTTCAGGGAGGGATTGTCTCATACTGCGTTTGTCTAGCAAAATAGGGCCCCAATCATAGAAATGAAGGGCTGGAAGGGACCTCATGAGGTCATCTAATCCATTCCCCTGTGCTGAGGCAGGACCAAGTAAACTTAGACCATCCCTAACAGGTATTTGTCTAACCTCTTCTTAAAATGGTTGAATCCTCTTTGCTACTGCTATGCACAGTGGCAAGTGTTTGCCACGTGGGATCTAGAGTTTGTGAGACAGATGCTTTAGTTCTAACGTAGAGTATTTCTTTCACTTTCAGCTGTAGAATTACTGGGAACAGGATTAAAGGGAACAAATGAAGACCATAATCTGCTTTTGACTTCCGCAGCACCAGATGTTCATGGGATCCATTCACTGTTTGCCTTGATCCCCTCATGGACAAAGAAGATTTTGTTCAAACGAGAGTCTACTATTAGCCAGCAGCTGGTCAGTAAGAGATGGTTGATGTTTAATATCTGAAAGGGTTGAAGAGAAGCAAGATCAGCAGTAGTCTATCACTGGGAATTTAGTACTTAATTAGTATACAGTTTCTAATTGTGTCTCATATGATTATGTTCACCTTCGGTAGCTTCAGCAGTAACATCTAAATGCATGAGTTCCTTATAACCTTAGTGACAGGTACAGTCAAGTGTATGCCATATAAATTCTAACTCTCTAAGTAATAAAATGCATCTGTACCATTTGATGAATTTGTTTCTGTACATTGTGCATTTTGTCATGGAAGTCTGGTCACCGATAATGAACATATGTCATTTAGGCTAATAATTATATGGGAGTAGATAGTTTAAACAAATTTGTATATACAGATAAAAGAAGATTCGTTGGTGGGATGGCAGAGCTCTTAAACACCAAGGTTGAGAATCAGTTTAACTTCTTTTTCTCTTTCTTCATTATATTACACAACTTGTGTTGTAGTTTTATATTGAGATGAGTCCATATACAACACAGATTTTTGTTTTTTCCCTTCTCAGCCAGAAGATGTGCCAAGAATTTCAGTGTCTTCTGGGTATGGGATAACTCTTCAGAAATGTGCAGTGGTAAGTTTCGAGATACTGCTTTCTTGTATTTGAGAAAGTATTAAGATCCAAATCTTATGTGAATATTTTTTGTCCCGTTATATAAATAAGACCCCTAATATATCCCAAAGCCAGTACACAGAAACAACTACTTTTACCTTGTATAATGCAGGGAGGAAGTTGTTATACAGGAAATGTAATCTAATACTTCAACATTATCTGTAAGGAATGAGCTTTGAAACAATAGTCAGCAGCATTTACTAACACTGTACAGAGTACAGAACATTACTGAGCAGTGTAGTCTTTATATTATTGATGAGTTGATATTGCCAATGGTATCTTAAACCATAGTAACCTGTGACATGGGTTCATGCTCCCTAAAGGCTACGGTATCAGAATTAGCAGGGTGAGAACCACTATTAGAAATATCCTTAGTTCTGGAGACTCTAGGAGCACATGAGGAATGATAGCAGTAACCACAACAGCATCTGCAAATGATCAATCTTCCCTTTATTAAAAGCCTTACTACACATATAATCAATGCCACAGCTATAGATACATAAGTGAAGATGGCGAAATATCATAAGATGTCCAACATCGATGTTTTCATACAGGTTGAACCTCTGTAGTCTGGCACGATCAGGTCCGGCAACATCCGTGGTCCGGCTTGATTTTATTTATGTTTTTTATGCTTCATCTACTTATTTCCTTGTGCCAATGCAATAAAATTGTGTAACAACAGTAACAATTTGTTATGAAGAGAGCCGGTAAGCCTTGGCTAGGCGCCGTTGCAAGCGTTGTTCTGTTTATTTGCCTCAGAGAGCTTAAAAATATAAAGAGACCCGCTCACTACAATATTGACCTCACGTGGTTTGGCAAATTCTCTGGTTCAGCACCGGTTAGGTCCTGAAGGTGCCGGACTACAGAAGTTCAACCTGTTCTTGCCTCCCCACGGGTACCATCAAGATGGGTGGATCTCTCAACAGAAGGTTACCTGTAGAGCAGTGGTTCTCAACCAGGGGCCCAGGGCCCACTGGGGGTTGTGAACAGGTTTCAAGGGGTCTGCCAAAATAAACCAGAGAGCAGGGCCAGTGTTAAACTCACTGGGGCCCAGGGCAGAAATACCAATTCTGAGCCCCACTGCCCAGGGCTGAAGCAGAAGCCTGAGCAAATTAGCTTTGCAGACCCCTCCCCCTGCCCACAGTTGGTCTCCTTGCTACCCCATAATGTAGACCCTGGCTTTTAATCTACTGAAAAATAGTTGTTGTGGCACAGGAGGGCCATGGAATTTTTATAGCCTATTGGGGGGACCTCAGAAAGAAAAAGGTTGAGAACTCTTGCTGTAGAGCGTCTCCTGATGGATTCTTCCTCCCTATTCATACTGAGGATCCCTTTTTATTCTGTGTTACACTCATGCCCATAGCCCTTATGCAGATGCCTGAGGGTTCCAACCCCTTTTCCCGTATCTGGATTTCCACACTCCATAAAATTTGGGGTGCCTCACTTTTCATAGGGTATCCTTTTAGTTCCCCTTATTTTAATTAGCATTTACATCAGTAAGTTCCCATGGTAACCTGCCCTCACTGCAGAATTTCCCACAATGTTACAATCTTGCAGAACTGATGGGTACGTAGTGGCATATTTTCCAAACTTCACTTATTAGCATATATTTTACAGTAATCTTGTAACTTCACTGATACCTCCTCGGTTACCTGCTCATGCATACCCTTTAAGGCTTAATGTGTCTAAGATAAAATCTTACAGGCCAAAACCCTACTTTGCTTATAACCTACTGCACACTCATAAATGCTTGCCAATCTTACACCTCTATAATATTTATTGCTATACCTATGCCTACAATTTAAATCTATTCACCACATGTTAATTATATATAAATTAACCACAACAACAGATAACACAGTTAGATAAGCCACAGCAGATACTAGGAGGAAGTCTAGTGTAAACATAGAATGAAAGAGACACTCAAACTGAAATATTTTTTTAAATGACTCAATATATTTCAATTACTGCATCTGGCCCTTAATCCATCTGCCAATGTTTGGGGCTTTATAATCTCATTTTCCAATTTAAAAAAAAATATTTTTTCTCTCCCCCTGCTGTTTGAAAAACTCACACAAATGGAGGGAAACGGACAGGAATAACAGTGAAAATGACTATACACAAGACTGCTGTCAAATACACAGAGGGCCAGATTTCCAAAGATATTTTGGTGCCTAAAGATGCAGACAGGTCCCTAGTGGGATTTTCAAACGTGCACCAGCAGCCTAGATGCCTAACTCCCATTGACTTGAGGCACTTAACCTGCTTAGGTGGGTTTGAAAAATGGCTATTTTTCCAGTTTGTTTATTTTGGGCCAGATTTTTAAAACCTAATTTGGTTTTTCATTTTTACTCTGCTCGGATCAGGTTTGAATATTTGTAATTACAGCCAATTTACTCTGCCTGTCCCTTGCATGGAGAAAGATAGTGTGTCATGCTTTAAGTCAAGCTTGGATTCAGCCTTTCAAATGACCAAGCGTACAAGCATTGGGAATTTAGCAGCTGATTTGAAAATATTGACCTGGTGAACTGGACCAGATCATATGCACAGAGTGGAAAATAGGAAATGGAGAATACATATGCGTTACATTGCAGAGCCTAATTAACTGTAATGTTATCATCAAAATGGCCATAGGTCATAATTAGCAAGACCAATATTGATAATTTCAGTTACATGAAGTGGTGAGACAAAACCTCCCACTTCAGAAAGCTTTATAGAGCAGATTCACTACTCCTTTATTATAAGAAGATCTTGGAGAGAGAGTTTTGAAACACTTGCATATTTGATTCTTTCTGCTACTCATAGTACAACCTAGGCAGTCTCATTAAAAATGGCGAAGTCTTGCTGCGCAAGATCAAAGCTAGTCTGCGCAAGATGGCAGGATTATCAAGAAATAATCTTTCAATGCTGCCAGTTGTAAATTAAAAAAAAATTGTTATATGTGAATTGTCTTCCACCTTTGGATCAAATTCATATTTTATTTTAACTTACTAAGCTTTCACTTTTATTTGAATCCTAATACATCTGAACAGACATTTTCCTCCTAACACCTGGCTGACCATATGGCAGTCTCTAGTAATTTAAATGGAAAAGTAAGATCTACTTTGTTCCTCCATTTTAGGAATGTTTGAGGCATTTCCTTTGCAAAACCAGCAGGGAAATGACATACATTTACTCATTGAGGGACAGATTCTGTAGTCCCTGCCTCACGTAGATAATGCCACTGAAACTAGGGTGTAAAGATGACTCACATATAGTGGGCCTGGCTCCTCCATTTGTACATTGGGAGTGGGGGGAATAAGGGCCCAATTTGATCAGTGTGCCCTTTAAACTAGTGGTCCTCAAAGCCGGTCCGCCACTTGTTCAGGGAAAGCCCCTGGTGGGTCAGTTTGTTTACTTGCTGTTTCCGCAGGTTTGGCCAATCGCGGCTCCCACTGGCCGCGGTTCGCTGTCCCAGGCCAATGGGGGCTGCGGGAAGCCGCGGCCAGCACATCCCTCGGCCCGCGCCACTTCCCGCAGCTCCATTGCCCTGGGACGGCGAACCGCGGCCAGTGGGAGCTGCGATCGGCCGAACCTGTGGATGCGGCAGGTAAACTGGCCCTGCCCGCCAGGGGCTTTCCCTGAACAAGCAGTGGACCGGCTTCGAGAACCACTGCTTTAAACTGTGTCATTCACCAAATGATGAGAACATCAATGTGTTAGTGCTTTACAGTTGCAATAATCTTAAACAGGACCCTGGTAAATCTTTATAAACAGATGCAGGGTATAAATGATTCTTTTTCCTTTTGTTTTGTTTTTTTGGCGAATGACACCTCTCACTGTCACTTGAATTCCCATGTCTTACACACCAGATGTGTGGGAATCATTCCTAAAGCTCTTCCACCCTTTCCCCAACATCAGATTCTGTCTGCAAGTTCCTGATCCTTCTCCCTTCCCTGATTACTCTCCCCCTTCATCCCTTCTGTCCTGACTATTTCCTCTCCTTTCCACCCTTCCCCCATTTTTGCTTCTTCACCCCAGTCTCCTGTGTGCTAGTCCATGGGCTGATAGCATTTGCTGGTTGCCTTTTAGAAACAGAGGACAAAAAACCCAGGGCTCTATAGTTGCTCAACTGTCTCTGTGAGATGCTGCTTCTGCTTCAGGCTGACAGCATCAGGGTCTACTGTAGGAACAAGAGCTGCAGGTTACAAGTGAATGCGAGGGCCAGCGGTTTAAGGGAGATTGTGGCCCCTGGGCATCTATTCCCTATGATAGCTGCAGCTGTAGGAAGTTCTCCTCAGTGGAGGTGAGGTATAAGGGTTTTCCCTCTCCTTTGCTATCTGTTAGAATGTTTTCTCTAGTGCTTGTCAGCGAAATATCGAAGATCTCCTGTTACTCCCAACTACTCACCTTCAGGTTCTTTCTAATCAGAAGTGAGGAGGCAGAACTCCAATGTAACTATTATTATAGCATTCAAAAATGTGCAGATGTATCCGAAGACATCATCCCTTTGGCCAGCTGAGGAGAATTGCAATCAGAGGCAGGAGCTGTTGTTGTGAAAGTGGGAAGGAGTTGCTAGGGCCAAACACCGAATGAAGGACTTTATTAGAATATGGAAAATAGGATTATCCTTTAAACTACTCTCTCTTTCTACTTCACTTTAAGGAATTTGCCTAGAATTTTCTCCAGTTCCCCCCATGATACAGGTGTAAAGAAACAGCACACATCTGTGTACCCAGGAGCCACATATGAAAGGTGGCTATGGAAGCTTATTTGTGCCCTGCCCTCACAGTGGAGAAATTTTTTGCAGAGCATGGGAGGAATTAAGCATGTGGGGCCTGATCCAGTAGGTGTGCTCTGAGCATGCCAATCTCCACACAAAACGGCGAGGGAGCAGGAGGAAGCCTCCTTTGTAAGCTTTAGCCTAATGGTTAGGGAACTCACCCAGGATGTGGGAGACGTCAGTTAAGTTCCCTTCTCTGCCTGTTGAGGAGAAGAGATTGGAACAGGACTTCTCACCTCTGGACAGGGCCCTAACCACTGGACTGTGGGATATTCTGATGGGAGATCAGTCTCTCCTGTTTGAAGTTTTATAGAAATAATTAAATCTGCTCTGGGCCAGACTGAGAGAGAGACTCTGAATGACTCTGTAGTCCACACCCTTCTTGTTTGCAATTCCTATTGGCTAGCTTAGGTGACTCCCGCACCTAGTGTGTGCTGACTTTTGTGGATTCCATTCTCAGGCACCTGTCTCTCTCCATGCATTGTGTAGTAGAAAGTGTAGGTGCCTAACAAAGGATTTGTGGAGTTTTGTGATTTCCAAGACGCAGATTATTTAGGTATTAAAACCGCAAAATCCCTTTGTGGATCCAGGTCAAGGCCTGCTAAATAGAGATGGAACAGTGTTATGGAAGATTTGAATCTATATAAATATATGAGAGCCTCCTCTTAGCCAACGCTGAGTGACGAAACTGTGGGGTAGACTGCAGGCCCCACTTGCAGGTTGGGAGACTCTATCCTGGGAAGCAGTGACGCTGAAAAGCAGTGACACTGCAGGTCATGGTGGATAATCAGCTAAACATGAGCTTCCAGTGTGATGCTGTGACCAAAAGGGCTTGGATGTATAAACGGGGGACTATGGAGTAAGAGTTGAGCAGTTATAGTACCTCTTGTGTGATTGCTACTGGAACACTGTGTCCAGTTCTGGGTTTACAATCCAAGAAGGTTATTGAATAATTGGAGAGGGTTCAGAGAATAGCCATGAAAATAATTAAAGGATTGGAAAACATGTTTTGTAGTGAAAGACTCAAGGAGCTCAATCTGTTTGGCTTAACAAAGAGAATGTTAAGGGGTGACTTGATCACAGTCTGTTCGTAACTACGTGGGAAACAGAGATTTGATAATGGGCTCTTCAGTCTAGCAGACAAGGGTATAACATGGCCTGGAGTTAAAGCTAGACAAATTTAGACTTGAAATAACAGTAACGGTAATAATCTGTAAAAACAAGAAGAATCAAAATAAGCGGGAGAGCGTAATAGTGTGTGTCTCCACAGTAGCAGTCTGCACTGAACTTCCTCACAAAACGGCTGCTTTGAGCTGCAGCCTAGACTCCTAGAAATTTAAAGTACAACACACACAAAGCAAATAATAACAGATGCATCCTACATCTACTACAGACCCTGGACACCTTGGACATGGCTGGGAATGCCCCAACATGTGAGCTGAGTATAAAGAGACTCCGTGTTTGGGAGGAGGAAGAGTTACTGGGGCCAGAGTGTAGCTGACATGTCCTGGTGCCCAACTTTAGGCCCCAGACAGCAAGCATATGACTTGGACTTCCCAATAGGTGGGCTGAGCCCAGCAAGGCCAGTGTTTGTTGGGAGAGAGCTGGTTGCAAGGAGGAGCAACCAGAGGAGAAGCAGTCCAGGAATTGTGCCCTGCAGCAGAACAGGGACGTTCCATATTGTCTAAAAATAACTGGGGCAGGGCTAAATAGGGGGAGGAATGGAGTTCCATGGGTGGGACGGGGACTGACAAGCCAGCAGGGGAGCGTACAGCCCCCGGCTCCAGAGATGGCCGCAGCTGCAAGATAGGGATGCGCGGCCCTAGCTTCAGAGCCCACAAGCCCTGGCCGCAGTCAGGAGAGGGCACACGGCCTGGGCAGGCCACAAGGCAGGGATGCACAGCCCCTGCTGCAGCAAAAGCCGCAGGATCGGGGTGCATGGCTCCAGCTGCAGCACGGCCCCCAGCTGCTGCGGGGCTGCGGCACAGTGGGGGTGGACAGCCTCAACTCTGAAACTGGCCACAGCCGGGGGGTGCACAGCCCTGGGACGCTGTTGGGACAGGGCGCACAGTCCCCCGCTGCAGCTCCCGCCACAGGGTTCAGGCACACGACCCTGGCTGCAGCCCCTGGCAGACGCCACGGTGCTGGAGCACAGTGGGGGATGTGCAACCCCAGCTCTGGAGCTGGCCACAGCCGTGGGGGGTGCACAGTCCTGGGATGCTGTCGGGAAAGAGCACACGGCCCTGGTAGAAGCTGTGGGGCTGGGGCTGCAGGGTTGTGATTCCAGATATCCAGCTTGCAGTTGCAAGCTGTTGCAGCAGGGCAGGGGCACACAGTCCTGCCTCCACCCCGCACTTCAGCTGCTGACAGCTGAAGCGGAAGAGGTCGCCGAGGTCCAGTAAAGTCACAGAATCCGTGACTGCCGTGACTTCTGTGACTAAATCATAGCCTTACCCATGGGTCCTAAGGTGAGTTAGCAAGCCCGTGAGACGGGGGGAATAAGAGGCTGTATAACTCTTGCAGACCAGGGGTTAAATAGGAGATCAAGCTGCATCAGGAGAATGAAGTGATAGCAAGTGTGACGTGCATTAAGGGCCTTCTCTTCATGCTGCCAAAGCTGAGTGTTATGAATTTTCCAGAACCTGATTAGAACATTGCATTCCAATTCTCCTGTATGAGGTCTCTCTGGGATTTTCAGATTCTTGTTTTCACTCAGTCCTTTCTCTGCATGAGCTGTTATCCTGGATTTCAAACTACAGGTTTTTCTATTGCACTGTCGCCAAGCAACAGCTTGACGTGTAGGAGATTAAAATCTCTCTGGGAGTTTGAAATCAAATGGAGTGTGATGTTGTCAGCAGGTCACTCAAAATGCCCTCAAAGAAAAAGCTTTAACACACACATGCACGCACACACTCTAAACTAAGTGGGCCTAGTAATTTGCAGCTAAATACTACCATTTCACTCCAAAACAAAACTATTGGTATTTCTGGTTTTAGGTGGCTACTCAACATGATCTCCAAACTGCATATGTAAGACTTCTGATAAATAATACCAACACACCATCTGCATCCAATGTCACAGATCTCATTCTGCTGGACAATATTACTGGCCTCCATGTTCAAGGAACCAGTGGTAATAAGACTACAGATGGGTTCCAGATATATAGGAGAGGATTCCTGCAAGGTAAGTAATTAAGCAGTGACTCTGCTTTTCAATATGTGAAGACAGTTTTTGTGACAAGAAAACTTCAAATTAGGATATTTAATTGTTTATTCTGGTGACTTAGGTTAAAACAAAAGCACCCTTTAACAGTTAATATATCTTAATTCCAGGAAGGTTTGTTTTCAACTCTGCAATTGTAATATTCTTTCAACTCAGAGGAGTGAGTCAGGCCAAATTTATCTCCAAGCTTGGAGCTGTCTGATGTCAGTGGATGCAGAATTGGACCCTTCAGTTGTGTAACACTTAGCTCCTTCAAAACCTGACACAAGTAAAGAATGTTTCTGTATTACTTTAATTCCAATGGAAAGATTTTTTTAAAAAACAAAATCCTGGATAATCAGTATCAAAACAAATCTGATTTGGATAATTTCTTTATCCAAGCTGAAAGTCATGCAGACGGTAACCAAATAACTTACTCAGTAAAAAGTGAAATTAGATGTTTAAAAATTCTCTCAAAATAATCTAAGACTCTTATCCTGCCATTGGGTCTGCTTGGGCATAAGGGTTCACCTGCTTGGAAATGACTGTGGAATTTGGACCTAAAGCGTTGTCTGCAATATAGATAAGGGAGATTTTAGATCTATATAGAGTTCAACCCACAAACAAAAGTAAATCTTTATAACCATAAATGAAACCAAAATACAAGCCCTCTCTAGCCTTGGTTTCAACCCCCTATCTAAACACTTGGTGTGGAGCCCTGTCCTCCTGCAGGAAATCTCCTTTTTCTGATACCCAGTAGCTGTTCTTATATCCCTTATTTCCCTGTGTGAGGGGAAAGGAAGGAAGCCAGAATTAACTTCTTTCTTCCTGGGGTCATGATATTGGCCCTGCACCCTCTTGAAGTACATCTTCAGAGCTGTTAAATTATGATTACTTTTTTCAAGTAAATAACCAATGGCATGATAGCTAAAAACTGAATACTTTCCAAATAGTAAAATTAGTCCATATGGGGCTTTAGCATGGTAGGAAGTTAATAACTAGAGCCCATTTCTGATAATGGAGGCTCGGTTGGTGGCACAGATCGTGGGGTTGGGTATTGAACCTGTTGGCAGCGAGTTACTGGCTTTCAACCCAGAGATTCTTTAGAAAGAATTACCCCCCGAGAAAAGAAACTTGACTTACATTATTGAATTGGCAAACAAAGCTGGAACAATTGTCACATCTGGCACAGCTTCCATTAAAGCTGGAATTGAATTTTGCTTTCCATGCCAATGGAAGGTGTTTCCATCATTATGAAGAAATCTAAACTACGATGGCAAAACAAGAACAAAGCTCATTTGGTTGTAACTCTCATTCATTGATATGTTAGCCCCCAGCTCAGCCCTAAACTGATCTCCAGTGATGGGCACAAAGATTGTGCCTGATGGTACTTAGAGATGTGTCTGCAGATAGCATGTGTTATACACAGTCACTTCATTGCTTGGAGGTGTTCTAAGTTAAAATTCCATTTCTGCTTCAGTGAAGTCAGTGACAAAACCTTTTGGCTTCAGTACACTGCAGATGTATGCGGTGGGGAGAAGGTTTGCCTTCCTTTGAAGCATCAGAGATTGGCCACAGCTGGAGATTGGACCCCAGACAGGATGGACCAGTGCTGTGAGGTGGTACAGAGAATGCTCTTTCTTAAATGCCCGGTTGGTGTGTCTTGCCCATATATTCAGGGCCAAACTGGTTACCAGATTTTGGGTCAGGAAGTAATTTCCCCCCAGGTAATATTGGCAAGGATCTTGATGGGGGTTCGTGTTCCACTGCAGGATGGGGTGCTGGTCACCTGCTAGGATTGACTAGGCATATCTTGCCTAATCAATTCTTTGCCATGTAGGGGCCTCGGGCATTGGTGGTACCATCGTCCCTCTTGTTCTCTGCTCGTGGCACACAACAGTTCAGTCTCCTGCTGACTGAAATGCTTTGGTCTAACTAGATTGATTGGGCTTAAAATTAAGGTATCTGTGTGAAGGTTAATGTCCTGTGTTTATATAGGAGGTCAGACTAGATGATCTAATGGTGCCTTCTGGCCTTTAAGTCCATGAAAGTATAAAACGGGAGCAGGATGAATCCCAGAATCAACTACAAGCCTATACAGGAGACCACTCTTATTAGTTACCTCTCATTTCAAGAGACCATCTCAAAGTATTCCTCCCCCAAGTAACGAGTACAGTTCTTCTCCACTTTTATTAAGACCATCTCCATCAAGCAAATATTTACTGGTGTCTTGAATGCTCACTTAATACAGATTTCATTGCAGTTATGTCACAAAACGTACTGGGCCTGATTTGCTACTGTAGGGACAGAGCAGGGGGTGAACTATGCATGTGTACACCCTGTAACTGCAGGGACAACTAAACATGTGTTGGTGGCGGGTGTGTGTGGGGTTGGAGGGAGGAGGGGTTTATCTTATTGGAAAATGGAGGCTGTGGTACTGCTGCTGGCCTTCCCCACAGATTCCTTCTAGGGAAGGAAACTCCAAGGTCCAGCCACGTCTCCATTGGAGCCTCACCAGTAGAGGCTGCCTGGGAGAGAGAATGAACTTTCTCCTATCCCCTTCTGCCCTGCTTTCGCCCATTTTGCACACTGCGTTTGGTGGCTATGCCACTCATACTTCTAGTGAAGTGAGGATTGCAAGTGGCTTATGCCGCTGCATCCATGTTCTAAGTCTATCTGCTGATGCAGACTCACAGCTTGGATTCTATAAGTGGAACCTAAAATGCTATTTCAATCTATTATTTATGTTGAGCCTGATTTTCAGAGGTGCCGAACACCTGCAGCTTCCATTGTCTTCAAGTGTGTGGTCAGCACTTCAGAAAATCAAGCCCATTATTTTCCTATAAAACTCCAAGGATGTGTAACTCTACTGGGTTCTATTCAAGTCTTTTGTATTTACCAATTTAATAAAGAAAATAAAGACATGACTCTGTAATACACTCATCCACATTTAGTTTACACACTGATTTTTCTCTTATAACAGTTGGAGAATACTACTCAATCAACTACATTGCATTTCTTGATGCAAAAGAAACCTGGGATGGCAGAGCCTTGACACTGCCTGCTAAATTGACCTTCAACAGTTCATCACTGGTATTTCATTTTCAGTTTTATTTTATCCTTTATAATTTATGTACACACACTATGGGAATACTGGAATCTGCTCTTGGCTGCCTAAATGATGAGGTCAGCGCATAGTGATACAAGCTTTTAGACACTATTCTCTGAGTGACTGTGATGAATCTGTAAATACATGAGTATTATACATTAATGATGGGAGTGACTTATGGCACTGGGCCTCTCAAGTTCAATAGATGAAAGAAATTAGAGCTCTATTATTTGTGTATTAGCCTATAATTTTCTCCCTATATTTGGGACCTCTCTCCATTTTATCTGTGCATTCAGAAAATAGCAAAGTTTCATCCATTTGTTTTATGAGTATGTTATAATGTAACCTGAATGTGTGAATGTTCACGCTTGAACTCCTTGTTGTCTCCTAGGAATTGAAAGTTGTGCCATATACCGGTGGAAATGTAATTTTCTTTTTCTTTATAATATGGTCTCAGCTTTTCCCTGGTGGCTTTGCTTTCTTAATTGTGGGCATTCTTAATGTACTTGTTCATTTGTGGCCAATTCTTTTACCGTGTCTTTGTATATATGTAAACAAATATATATTAAAATCCCTTTTATGTAAAGACCAATTGACCATCTTAGTAAGAATGATTTATGACAATTCTTTAAATGGCTCTTTTCATTCAGCATTTAATGACTAATTGGAACAGCCATAGTTAAAAAGAAAAGTCAACCATTAATTGTTGGGGGCTAGGAAACTACTTCTCCTATAAACAGGTTTTTCCAGCATTGCCTTTTATGGGGTTTTTGCACCTCCCTCTGAAACATTGGGTATGGTCCACTGTCAGAGAATAGGTGGACCACTACACTGTTTTGATAGTGCAATTTTTGTATGATCTGAAGATGAGTTGTCTGTGCGCGTTTTCCTAAGGGCTAAGGTCATGCATGAAAGGAGTGAGGTATTGAGACGCATTACGTCACAGCACCTAGAAAATCACTGTGATTCACAAAGCCTGAGTTAGTTGCCCAGGCTCCCAATACAATGAATAGGGAGACACAAGCGCCTTAGACAGTGATCCACAAACACCAGTATGCCAGGCAGGGAGCCACCTAAGCTAGGCAATGGGAGATGCTGACCAGTGGTGTGTGCACTAAGCCTCACCACTCTCACAGAGTTAGGCACCTAAGTCTGGGTTGCAGGGAGGTGCCTATCTCTACCAGCAATTCTCTGCTGTGAACCCTTTCCTGTATTTAGGTACCTATGCTGTTTTAGCAAGAAGCTGGAGATAGGGGTTGGGGAGGAGGACCTCCTGCATAACTTTTAGCCCAGTGGTTAGAGTTCTCACCTGAGATGTGGGAGACCCCCAGTTCAAGGCTCCTCCTCCACCTGAGGGAAAGAAGGGATTTGAACAGTATTTTGCCACCTCTCAGGTGAGGTATGAGGGAGGGCCTCCTCTTTCGCCTCTTCCCCCCAAACCCCACTCCACTGTTTTTTTATGAACTCGTCTGAGCGACCTGATCTGGTATGTGTGTTTAGAGGATGCTTACTGGATTGGGTCCCACACACAACTTAGGTGGCCAAATGCCTATCATCCCCTGGTTTGTGAATTGCTCTGGGACTTAGGTGGGAGATAGACCTCTGGACGCCTAGAGGGAGGTAATAGCCTTTACGCTCAGAGGCAGGAACATAGGTGCCTAGGGAACTTTTACTGCAATAACGTTAGATGACAAACAAGTTCAAACACCTACAGGGTTCAGTGGGAGTTCCGTGCATTGCTATGGTCGCAAAACTGGGAGTTAGGTATCTAACTCCTTTGTGCATCCAGGCCTAACTGTATTTCCTGTCATCTTGGTTTAGAAGTTGCTTGGGGTTGAGTTTTCTGAGAAGTTTGAAGACTTAGGGCCATATCACATGGGCATAGACAAGTGGGGCTTAGAGGTCTTTAGTGCCCTCCCTTCCTCCCGCCCCTCTCCTACCCCCCCCCAAATATTAGGGATTTCATTAATAAATAAAGGAAATACTGAGTTTGGAACAGAAGATCATTTTTCACTTTATTAAAAGTGGATTAATTTAGTCATGGTATAAAACTATTAAATCATGGTATTAAAGCCTTATCTGGTCCTCCCCCAATCAAAAATGTCTATGTCCCTTTACTGCCTCTAGCCCCCTGGAAAGGGACTGGAGGCCCAGGAAACTCCCCATGGTTATCTCCCATTGCCAACTATTCCTCTTTTAAGGGAGAAAGGAGTTTGCTGAAGGGGAAGGGGGCACACTAAGGAAGTAGATTGAACGGCATCCAAAATCAGGATTCACAAGAGAAGAAACTCCAACTCCGCAGTAAGTTTATCCCTCTAATTCTGCCTGGCTTTGTGGCACCATGGTCCCTTTGAGGTATTTCCTGATATTAATTAGACCAGTGATTCTCAACCAGGAGTCCGGGGGCCACAAGCAAGTTGCAGAGGGTCCGCCAAGCAGGGCCAGCATTAGACTCACTGGGGCCCAGGGTAGAAAGCCAAAGCTCCACTGCATGGGGCTGAAGCCCAGGGCCTAGAGCTCCGCCACCCGGGACTGAAGCTGAAACCTGAGCAATATAGCGTCACAGGAGCTCCTGTGGCATGGGGCGCCAGGCAATTGCCCTACGTGCTACCCCCTAACACAGATCCAGGTTGTAAAAGATTTGACGAAGGAAAGATGAACCAAAGCTAACGCAATTCAAGACAAAGAACGGAACAGTCTTACAGAAGAAAGGGACATCATCAATAGGTGGACAAATGACTGCTCTGATCTATATAACCATCAGGCAAATGGAGATCTTAGTGTCTTAGACAGCCCAGATTCAACAGAGGAGGATGACTTTCCAATACTACGTGAAGAAGTGGAGACAGCTGTGAAATCACTCAAGAATGGAAAGGCTACAGGTATTGACAATATCCTAGCCGAATCAATGAAATTCAGAGGAGAAATAGTAATAGATGTACTCACCAAGCTCTGGCAGTCTGGTGAGTGGCCCTCCATGTGGACACAGTCACTAGTCATCACTCTGCCAAAGAAAGGCAACCTGCAATTGTGTCGAAATTACCAGATCATAAGTTTAATTTGCCATTCCAGCAAAGTGATGTTGAAAGTCATATTGAACAGATTGAGGCCACAAGCAGACTGTAGTGAAGTGAAGACTCACTGGTGTGGCGACTCCTGCTGGTCACCTGGGAATTAGCTCTTTTCCAGCGTACAAAGCGCCCTCTGCAGGCCAATGTCTCGCCTGCTGCTGGCCCCATGTCCTTCCCGGACCCCAGTGCCCTTTACCTCGGGGTTCTGCCCCAGCAGTACTCCCATGCTCTGAGTCTCCCTTCCCAGGTGAACCCCCAACCCTCTAAACCCACCTTGCCTCAGTGGCTACTGCCAGTCATCATTTAGCCCCCGCTCACTGGGGTAAATTGCAGTCTGTAGTGGCCACTCCTCATTGGCAAGGGGTTTGGACCTGCTGCCTTTGCCTATTCCCAGGCTGTATCCCTGCAGCCCCAGTACATCTGTGGGCCTTCAACAAGGCCTGCAGCCTGGGGTTTTACCAGGCTGGAGCTTCCCAGCTCCCTTGCCCTATTCCCCAGCACTGCTCCAGGTACCTTCAGGTAACTCCAGGGCCGGAGAGAGACTCCTCTGCCTCCTGGCCCCACAGCCCTTTTATCAGGGCCAGCTTGGCCCTGATTGAGCTGGCCACAGCTGTGGCTGCTTCCCCAATCAGCTTAGCTTGGCTGCTTTTAACTCCTGCCTATTGGAGTGGGGCAGCCGCCCCATTACACAGACAATATCATTGTTGAAGGACAGGCTGGCTTTCATGCTGGAAGAAGTACCACAGAACAGATTTTCAACTTTCGTGTTCTATGTGAGAATTACTTTTAACACCAGCAGGACATCTACCACGTCTTTGTTGACTTCAAGAAGGCGTTTGACAAAGTATATCATGAAGCTCTCTGGGCAACCATGAAGAAGTCCAATGTTGGTCATAAGTTTATTCTTACCATTAAACAACTGTATGCCAAGGCCAGCAGTGCAGTTCTCGTCAATGGCACAATAGGAAAGTGGTTTCACACCACTGTTGGAGTCCTGAAAGGCTGCCTTCTTTCGCCCACACTGTTCAACATCTACTTGGAGTGCATAATGACTGATACCCTAGAAGATCATACATGCACGGTCAGCATTGGGGGGGCAAATAATCTCAAATCTTCGGTTCTCTGATGACATTGATGGCCTGGCAGGCAGCGAAGATGAACTTGCCAACCTTGTGAAACGATTGGATGAAACCTCCATAAAATATGGCATGGAAATCAGTGCAGAGAAAACCAAGCTGATGACAAACAAATGTGATGGGATCAGCTCACAGAGTGGTTTCAGAGTAGCAGCCGTGTTAGTCTGTATCCGCAAAAAGAACAAGAGTACTTGTGGCACCTTAGAGACTAACAAATTTATTTGAGCATAAGCTTTCGTGGGCTACGGCCCACTTCTTCGGATGCATAGAATGGAACATATATTGAGGAGATATATATACATACACATACAGAGAGCATGAAAGGTGGGAGTTGTCTTACCAACTCTGAGAGGCCAATTAAGTAAGAGAAAAAAACTTTTGAAGTGATAATCAAGATAGCCCAGTACAGACAGTTTGATAAGAAGTGTGAGAATACTTACATGGGGAGATAGATACAATGTTTGTAATGGCTCAGCCATTCCCAGTCTCTAAACAAGCCTAAAGTGATTGTATCTAGTTTGCATATCAATTCCAGCTCAGCAGTTTCTCATTGGAGTCTGTTTTTGAAGCTTTTCTGTTGCAAAATTGCCAGCTTCAAAAACTCCTGGGTTTTTTTGCGGATACAGACTTACACGGCTGCCACTCTGAAATACTTCAACCACATCACTAATGAAGAGGTCGGCAACATCATAACCCAATGCACTGGGTCATATGAAGACCTCCTGATGACCGTGAAGAAATGCAAGCTGAAGTGGTACGGCCATGTAACAAGATCATCTGGCCTATCCAAGATCATCCTCCAAGGGACAGTACAGGGGAAGAGGAGAAGAGGTCGATAGAAGAAGAGGTGGATTGACAACATAAAAGGGTGGACACAAATGGACTTCGCGGAGACTCAAGCACTGACACACAATTGTCAGGGGTGGAGACAGTTGGTTAATTGCTCATCAGTGATGGTGCCTCAATGACCAATGCGGTTATGGGAGTGATAATGATGAACAACGAAGGTCCTGGCTTTTTTATGCATAAAACTGGTTATTGTGGCTCAGGTGGGCTGTGGAATTTTTATAGTATGTTGGGAGTGAAGGGGCGAGGCTCAGGAAAAAAACAGTTGAGAACCCCTGAATTAGACCAGTTGAAAGAAAAGGAGTCAAAGGGGACTGGCAGTTTGTCAAAGATGTAATACTAGAGGCTTAACATCAAGCTATTCCAATGCAGAGGAAAGATAAGAACCACCACAGGAAGCCAGTGTGGCTGCACAAGTAGCTTTTTAGCCATCTAAAAACCAAAAAGGATAATGTAGGAAATGGGAGGGGCATGTCATTAAGGAAGTATACATGGGAATAGTGCAAGCATGTAGGGACAAAATCTGGAAAGCCAAGGCAAAGAATGAGTTACAGCTGGCAAGAAATGTTAGAGACAACAAGAAGGGATTCTTCAAATATATCAGACAAAAAAGAAAGATCAGTGATAGGTCAAAGGAGAAGGTGAGCTGGTAATGGAAGATGATAGGAAGGCAGAGCTTCACAATGCCTACTTTGCTTCAGTCTTCTCACAAAAAATAACATGTGACCAGACAACTAACAAAGTTACCATAGACAATAAAGGGGAAGGAATGCAGATCGGGATAAGTAAAGAACTCAGATTTTCTGATCCATTTGAATTCAGGTCAGTGGGGCCTAATGCTATTCACCAGAGGGTGCTGAAGGTATTAGCTGAAAAAATCTCAGTGCCACTAGCAATAATATTTACAAACTCATGGATGACAGGAGAAGTCCTGGAAGACTGGAGAAAGGCTAACATAGTGACCATCTTTAAAAAGGGGGGAAAGGAGGAGCCAGGAAACTATAGACCAGTTGGCCTAACCTTGATACCTGGAAAGCTACTAGAGCAATGTATAAAACATTCAATTTGCAAATATCTAGGGGATGAAGGGGTGATCACTAGCAGCCAGCATGGATTTACTAAGAACAGCTTGATTTCCTTCTTTGACAGGGAAACTAGCTTGGTGGATAGGGCAATATATCTGGACTTAGTCCCACAAGACATTCTGATAAGTAAGCTGGAGAAATGCAGGCTCAGTGGAAGTACCATTAGGTGGTTACATAATTGATTAAATAACAGCAAATAAAGCGTAACTATTAATGGAATTATGTCAGATTGGAAGGTGGTCTCAAACGAGGTTCCACAGGGATCTGTTCTGGATCTGGTGTTATTTAACATCTTTATTAATGACCTGGATGTAGGAATAGAGAGCAAACTGATGAAATGTATAGATGACACAAACCTGGGGAGCGTTGCAGACAATTTGGAGGATAGAGCTAAAATTCAAAGAGATTTTGATAAATTGGAGAACTGGGCTATAGGCAACAAAATGAAATTCAACAAAGACAAACGTAAGATGCTACACTTAGGAAAAAAAAGCCAAATGCACAAAAATAGAATGGGGAATAACTGGCTTGTCAGTATGTGGGAGTTGTGGTGGATCACAACCTCAACATGAGTCAACAATGTGATGCTGTTGCAAAAAAAGCAAATGCGATTTTGGGTTGTATTAACAGAGGCATAGCATGCAAGTCACGGGAGGTGATAGTAGTGCTCTGCTTGGCACTGGTTAGGCCTCAGCTGGAGTACTGTGTCCAATTTTTGTCACCAGTGTATAGAAAGGATGTAGAGAAAATGGAAAGGATCCAGAGGCGAGTGACAAAGATGATCAAAGGGATGGAATGCAAGCCATGTGAGCAAAGGCTGAAGGAACTGGGTATGTTTAGTTTGGAAAAGGGGAGATTAAGGGAGGGGATGTGATAGCAGTCTTCAAACACTTGAAAGACTGCCATGAAGAAGATAGAGAAGTTGTTCTCTCTTGCCACAGAGGGCAGGACAAGAGGCAGTGGGTTCAAACTATAGCATAGCAGATTTAGATTAAAGCTCAGGAAAAATTCCTAACTGTAAGAAAAAGTAGGACAACGCAACAAACTGCCTCAGATGGTTTATACACAACAAATCCTGAATCTTAGCAGGGGGTTAGACTAGATGACCCTTGTGGTCCCTTCTAGCCCCATGATTCTACTGTGGTGTCTTTAGGAGCCATGCTGCTTTTGGGTTCACCTTCACTCTTCCAGGCCGAAGTTAATGCTATGAGGAGCACCATTAACTTCTGTGGGGCCGTACAGTTAGGAGGGGAGTATGCCCCACAGAACAGCTGCTTCCCTGCCTGTTAGCAGTAGATAAGTATGTTGCATTTTTCTATTAGACTTTTGTAGTTATAAGTGATGATAATAATTAATAAAAACATTTTCCTCTGAGTTGTGTGTGAAGGAAGCTTCTGTACAGTAGTTGGACAGCATGCTAGTTTTATATATTAGATTAAGCTTGTTTTATAATATTGAGATACTTTTCTATATCTTTTCCAGAACAAAACACAGCATAGTTTGACTGCATCATTCACCATAACAGCAGAGGAAAAGACTAAGGTAACACTGAATCATAGATAACTGACTATATGTGGTACTTCTAAGGATTCTTCTGTGTTCTATTTTGGGTAGTAAAAAAGAGCTTTCTGGGTGCCAAATAGTGACTCTCTTACTTAAAAAATAGTCCCATTGAAGTCAGTTACAGGAATTTAAATTAAAGAACTACTTGTGTGAATAAGGTCATCACAATTTGGCCTTTGGTTTGTTTGGCCAATGCTGATTACTGTGACTTGCAAATGAGGTTTTTCCTTCTATTACCCAGACAGAGCAGGCAGAAGAGAGGCTTATATTTAAGCACCAGAATTCTTAATGTAGAAGCTCTGTGGCTTTATGCTATATTCAGATCCAGTTTTCCAAATGGAAGGTCTGTGCAACCCCAGAGAATGGCAATGAGCATTCTAACTTGCTGCTGGGCATATCCAGCATGAATTGGGCTTTTTGTTTCCAGTGCTCATTCCAGAAGGGTGCAAGTTCTCTTACATCTACTGAGGAGTGGCACTACACACTATGCTGATTCAAATACCCGTGCTGGGGGACTGGATGGGTAAAAATTCAGCAGAAGAGGAATAGTTTAATTTCCATCCTGCTCTTTGACCAGTCATCCCTCCAATATGTATTTCTGTCCTTTACTAATGAAATATGTGGCTTCTAATGGTTCAAATAAGCCAGCAGAATAACATTGATTTCAGCAAGCAGTGCTGTTTGTCCCTCATTTTTCCATTAGAGAACTTCTCCCTGCATCTATTGCTTCCCTTGCTAGAGTAATTTCTTCACCTAAACTCATTCTCTGTCTTCCCCATCCCCTCCCCCTTTTTGTTACTCACGCAGGCTATTTCATTGTAGGGAATCTTTATTAAGTAGTGGTGGCCAGAGTGGTGGGAATGCTGATCGCTTGCACTCAGGCAAAAGAAAATCGTTTATTTCTCCCCAAAGCTATGTTGCCATGGCTGTGTCATTTAAAGTCTAAAGGTCATATTGATAGGACAATTGCAGAACAAGTGGAAATGGAGAGGAAATATTGCAGATGCAGAAAGCAGCAGCATTTGTGCAGTGTTTGAGTAAACAGGAACTGGCATTCCACTGTGAAGGTGAAGTTATGGAATCTTCAAGAAAAGTGAGAATTAAAGGGCTACTGTACAAGTTTGATCTTTTCTTTTCTGTTATATGATTTGTAAGGGGAAGGGAATTACTAGCAAATACTCCACTGTCTCGGATTTCTCAAAGCCAAAGGAATAACAATATGTCCAGGTTACTTTCAAAATTGAAATTGTTTCTTCTGCCACCAGTAAGTGTTGGCTTGACCTGTGAGCTGATTTCATATTTTTACATAATCAAGAAAAGTTTCAGGGCAGATAAAATATTTTATAGATTCGGAGTGAAAAGCACCCAAGTCCCATTTTCAAAAGGGACTGAGGAGCCTAAGGGCTTGTCAAAACAGGGACACCCAGGAAGGTTAATACAAATTAACTAAAGGTGTGAATTTAATGTGCATTAGTTAAACTGTATTAAACCCCTGTATGTATGCTCTTACTCAGAATTAAAATGGCCTTAGTTCAGTTTAGTTTAATTCTCAAAGTTTACAGGACTACATAATGCAAACTAGGTATCATTTAATTCACTCCCACAGGGACTACTCTGCAGGGCAGTTATAGCACAGCGCAGCACACTAGTGTGTGCTCCAGTTCACACCCCATTGCTCCAAACTGCGGGGCCATGTAGACAAACCCATAGGCTCCTAAGCGGCCACGTTTCTTTTGAAACTTTTGAATGCTCAAAAGTTCCAGAATTAGGGTTCTCTGAACATTGCTTGAAAAAGGAGGTTAGAGTAAAATGTTGAATAGCTGCTCCTTAAGTGAGCACCATCTACCCTGCGCACTGAATGAGGCTGAGATCCTGTGGGGAAAATAATATGTAACCATATAATTAAGCCCTGTATAAATAATGCATACAGGCAAGGGGACCAAATAAAGGTTGCACAGTCAACCTTAATTCTGGCATTTCCTAGCTTTTGAGTGCTTGACTTTGCAATTTAAATAATGTTCTTTTAATGTAATGTTTTGTATGTAATATAATTTTGGCTGCTTTTAAGATGATCAGTGTTTTGTCCTATTGAAAAAGTAAGTTAATAAGATGGTTTTCTTTTGCTCTTCATTTGCTCCCCTTTTCCCATCTATTTTATTCCTACCCTAATGCTTACTGATAGAACAGAAGTAGAAAGAATTAGGAGATGGATCACAAAAATGATTAGAGGCTTAGAAAGACTGCTGTATATGGAGAACGTGTGTATGTTGGAACTGTTTTAGTTTAGAGATGGGACAGCTAAATGGGCCATGAGAGATGTAACCAGAATAATGATTGGTATATTAGAAGAGGTAAAGTGGGTAGGGTAATATCTCTTACTGGACCAGCTTCTGTTGGTGGAAGAGACAAGCTTTCAAGCTCCACAGACCTCTTCTTCAGGTCATGGATGTAAATCAGGAGCTCTTATTTTCCTTTTCTCATAATACAAGAACAAGGGATATTCAATTAAATTGAAAGACAAAGAATTTAAAATTTATAATGTGGTATTTTTCCCATAGTGCATTATTAAGGTGGGGGATTCAGTGCCACTGAATAAGAGCTTAGAAGTTTTTGAAAAAACAGACATTTAAATGGATAACAACAGTATTCACAGTTACGTTAGAGAGAGCCTTTTAAAAATTTAGTTTCTAAGCTCTCATGCTAAAGGACATTACTCATTCATTAACTGACAAGTTAAGAAAAACATTCTTTATGGGTAGCTTATAAATTTGTCTGAAGCAGCTGTTACTGGCCATAGTGTGAGACAAGGTGCTGGACTGCTGGTCTGATTCAGTGTTGCAATTCCCACAGAATATTACTTTAACTTCAAACTTCTGTACTACTTTTTTCTATCTCTGGCCTGATTCTTAGACCTCAATGAGATCTGCAAAACAGGCAATATTTGAACAAAACCAGTTCAACCATTTTTTTGAGATATACATGCACAGCATTTCTCATTAGATAGAACTTAAGAGGAAAAGTATGTTGTATATTCTGTTGTTTAAAAATACATTTATAGAGCTCAAAAAGGCTGAATGGATTTTGTTTTCCACATACAATATTTCCTTCTGGGCTGAGACCAAGCATGAAACATTTCAGAAAAAATTGGATTTGTGTGAGAAAATTATGAGTAGTGGAAAAAAAGAGAGGTGGGTTGTAGTTCATCCTTTACAACAGCTGTCACTAATGCTCCCGGTCTAGTTTCTTATATGCAAGACTGCCCAAATACAAGTGCATGCAATATCTGTGAAGGCAATGGTTTTATATATATGGGCAATAATTTGACCTTTAGCACAGAGTGCTAAAGAATTAATTCTGTATTTATGACAGTACCATGTTTTAAGTTAGTCCCAAAGAACTGTCAACCCTCAAATGGTCTGATTGCTTACTTGGTTGACATGCCACTCTTTAAAGTTTTACAAACCTTGTGCATTTTCTCTTCTGCTTCACTGGAGAAAAATGCTTGGTTGCCTATAACAAGTTAGTTCCATGGCCTAGAAAAAAATGTGAGTGCTGTTTGAGTGGCATGTAGATGCCTTGCAGCTCTGCTCATTAGGGCTGTGAAAACTACTTGCCTCTGTTTCTGGCTGAATGTTTTTAATGCTAAGTGAGAAGCTGTTTAAATAGCAAAAAGTGCACACAAAAAGTTCTCCTGTTATGTGCATCCCATGGTGTGCATAATAATAAATACTGTGCACACCTATGGCCTGACTTTCCATCATTGTCAGCACCTTACAGCTTCCATTCAGGTTAATGGGAGTGAAACATCTCTGAAAATCAGATCAATAATGACTTCTGGAAGTTCACACCATGAATCAGTGGCAGGAGTAAGAGAGAGAGAGAGAGCATAAAATAAACCTTAGTTAAGCAATTGCTTAACTTATTACCCATACCACCTTTCTTAGGATTCTCTGAATTTCTGTTGCTTAATGGTGGATGGTGACTTTGTTTTAATGTTTTGACTAAGGCCATGTCTACGCTACCAATTTTGGTTGCCGCTGTAGTTAGTATATCTCTTGTGCGCTTGCATACTTGTCTCCTTGCGTCGGTGCTGTGAGTACTCACCAAGAGTTCTGATATTGATGCACAGTGCAATGCACCATGGGTAGATATCCCAGTATCCCAGCCCACTTTTGGGAAGCTTTGGAAATCCATGGTGGGGCCACAAGAAGGTGACTGGGAGCAAGGGGTCAACTTCCCAGCGTGCAACTGTCTCCACCCCATAAAATATCATCTATATTCCATATTTTTTTCAAAATCACATGAATTCACATGGCCTGCTTCGCTATCTGCCATCTCTGGCAGAAACATAGACCCTGAACGGCTCTGCACTATTGTCATAAGCGTTGCAAGCACAGGACGCGCTAGCCTCCAGTATTTGCAGAGCTCTAAGAATAACTGAATCATCAGAGCACATGATTTGTTGCAGGACAGATTTCTGTGGGACATAGTGAGAACCAATTCATGGTTGTTGGTGGCATTCATGGAACAGCTGCAGACAGTGCAGCGCCACTTCTGGGCCTGAGAAACGAGCCCTGACCAATGGGATTGCATTGTAATGCAGGTTTGGGATGATGAGTAGTGGCTGCGGAACTTTGGGATGCACACGGCCACATTCCTGGATCTGCATGCTGAGCTTGCCCCAACCCTCCAGCGCAGGGACACCAGAATGGGAGCTGTACTGACAGTGGAGAAGCAAGTGGAGATCACACTGTGGAAACTTGCAACGCTAGATTGCTACCTGTCAGTGGGAAATGAGTTTGGAGTTGGAAAATCCATTGTGGGAGCAATTGTCATGCAAGTGTGCAGGGCCATTTATCGCCTCCTGCTACGCAGGATGTGATTCTTGGCAATGTGCTGGACATAGTGGATGGATATGCAACAATGGGGTTTCTGAACTGCCATGGAGCAATAGATGGCGCACGCATCTCTATTTTAGCACCAGACCACCTTGCCACAGAGTACATCAACAGAGAGGCTACTTTTCTGTGGTTATGCAAGCACTGGTGGATCACCGGAAGTGCTTCACAAATTTAGTGTGGGTCGGTCAGGGAAGGTGCATGACACTCACACCTTTAAGGACAGAGGACTTTTCAGAAAGCTACAAGCCGGGACTTTTTTTCCTGACTTCCTGATTACCACTGGCAATGTTGAAATGCCAATAGTCATCCTGGGGGACCCAGCCTACCCCTTGCTCCTGTGTATTGTGTAGCCGTACGTTGGCCAACTTGACAGAAGTAAGGAAAGATTCAACTACCATCTCAGCAAGTGCAGAATGACGGTGGAATGTGGTATTGAATAGATTGAAGGGATCCTGGCATTGTTTATTCACAAGATTGGATCTCAGTGAGAAAATTATCCCAATGGTTATGGCTGCCTCCTGTGGCCTGCATAATAGGGGGAAAAAGCAAAGAGAGAAAAGTTGCTGCTGGGGTGGAGGGCAGAGATAGGCTCTGAGTTTGAACAGTGTGACACCAGGGTTATTAGCAGAACTCAATGAAGTGTGCAACGCAGAGCAATATTGCTCAAAGAGGCTTGGAAGGAGCTCTTTAACAGTGAGCTTCAGTAACACTTTGTTGTGTACTGTGCTCTACCTGGCCCTGCAGTTTTGGCGCCTGTTAAGAATTGTATGGTGCTTGATGTACATTTATGAATATAACACTGTCAGTGCATCTATTAATTTTGCAGTGCTTGCTGTACATTTATTACTATTACACTGTATTTGTCATTGAGCCTATGACTTATGTCACACTGTACAGTAATAAGTAAGTGGAGGCTTTAGGAATTGCTAGGCACCCTGCAGCATTTGTTGTGAACTAATAAAGATGAATTATGTTCCAAATAATGGAATTTTATTCAGTAACAACATCATTTGCAAAGAAAAATCTGTGCAATATAAAAGAAAATACATTTAAAACTTAATAAAGTAATAGAACTTTTCAAGAGGAAAGAACATTTATGACCATTTTAGCTACACATGGCTAGCATGGCTTTCACAGCTCAGCGTATGTGGAGCTGCCATTGTCCTTAATGTCCCCCCGAGGTGGAGTAGAAGGAGTAGAGATATGGCTGGTGATACCACGTGGAATGTTGAGTGGAGTGTGAAGGGAGGTGCTACTATAGAGATGTCCATAGACTGCAAAGGGATTGTTGAACATGTAGGTCCACAGGGGCTGCAGAATCTGTGTTTGCTGCTGGAGAAGGCCCATTATATCCTGGTGCATCTCCCTCTCCTTTTCCGGCTGTGACTCCTGGGCCTTTCTTCTCTCCACTCTGTCCTTCTCCAGGCTGTCTGCAGTGTTCACCCTCCAGGCCCTCTATTCATGATCTGACACAGCACTGGCTTGCAGGACCTCACTGAACATGTCATCCCGAGTCCACTTGTTTCTTCTCCTTATCTGGTGCAGGCATTCCACAGGTGTGGAAGGGGAACCCTCAAGGCTGCAACAGGGGCAGCTGCAGATAAAACACGGAGGTACCATTGTCAGTATAGTCACAACAGAAAGCAAAAGTTAAGATTCAGAACTCTCTTCGCTTGCTTCTCAAAACAAGACACACTCATTGGCACTTCTGCATGATTGTGCATGGCACCTGTCAAGGCCGAATCCCCACTCTGTCACTTTGAGTACTGAAGATGGGGGCCCACAAGGATTTTAAAAATTAATACTTGCCACTCCAGGTTTGTATTCAACTCCCAAGGTTACAAATTTTCTCTGACCTTGGCTTGGTAAACGCTGCCACCATCCAAATGCAAAAAAACCCGCTTGGATCCAGGAAGGAGCACTTGGGAATTTCTCCCTGTGGGGTACCCTCAAGCCCTTTCACCCCGGGGAAGAGCTGAGAAAAAAAACAAAGGAAATTAGCTGTTGTTACCAGCTAATCAAACAACATGCACAAACCTCTTAGGACACCAAAAATCCAATCCTGTTCTTACAAAAGGTAAATTTTATTAAAAACAAAAAGGAAGAAAATACATCTGGAACTTAGGCTTTTGCTAGATTTTAAAAGAGCAATTCTAAAAATTAAGCACCCAAAATAGCTTTCTTGGGGGTTATCTTAAAGGTTACAAGCAAACAAAAATATCTGGAGTTAGCACAGAGGAGTCCACAAGCCTTAAAAAATAAACAGAAATAAACCTAATCGCGTCTTCCTAAACATTCCTAATTTACTTACATATTTGGGTTGTTAAAAGTACACCTCTACCCCAATATAACGCGACCCGATATAACATGAATTCGAATATAACGCGGTAAAGCAGTGCTCCGGGGGGGCGGAGCTGCGCACTCCAGCAGATCAAAGCAAGTTGGATATAACGCGGTTTCACCTATAACGCGGTAAGATTTTTTGGCTCCCGAGGACAGCATTATATCGGGGTAGAGGTGTAGTTCTAGATATGATCTGATGGTTTTCATATCTGGTTCAAACTTGACACAGCATTCCTGCTACCCATCTCTTCAACTCAGAGAGAACAACAGACAAAAGGAAAGTTTCTTTCCCAATTTTAAAAGTTCTAGCCTTCCCATTGGCTCTTTTTGATCAGGTGCCCCCCCTTTTTTTTCTTTACCTGGGGGACTTTTTAACCCTTTACAGGTAAAGCAAGTAGAAAACAGCTATCAAGAGGGATTTTACAGCTAACTGGCTGGCTGGGTGTCCATCAAAGGGAGCTACCCTCCCCCCCACACTTCATTTATTACAGCACCAATCACAGCACCAGCCATGGTGAGTATGGCTCTCCAGAGGTAGGAAATGAGGAGAGAATCACTCAGTTGCATGAAACTGAGTATAAGGCAGTTGTACTGAATACTGGCACCATTTCCAGAGGCAGGGGTGATTTTAGCTGATATCTCACTCTTGAGGGTAACAAAGGCAGAAAAAGCACAGCTGCTGCTGCTGGTGTCCTGGGCCCATATGCTGTTAGCCTCTGTACTGCAGTGGTGCCTGTCAGATTTATCACTGAGACCCCCTCCATTCGCATGTCTGCTGTTGTCTTCTTCCTTCATCTCCTCATTGTCCTCACTGTTCAGGCCACGGGCCTGTGGCTTGGGCTCCTCGGAAGTATCCACAGTCATGGTGAGGTCTTTGCCAAGTATGGTATGCAGCTCTTTGTAAAAGGGACAGGTCTGCGGCTCGGCACCAGATTGACTGGCCTTCTGGTACGCCAGTTGAGGTTCCTTCGCTTTCATGCAGCACTGCTGCTGGTCCCTGTTGTAGCCTTCTGCATCCCCTGTGCAGTCCACTTGTAGATGTCGATGTTTCCACGGCTGCTTCGAAGCTGTGCCTGCACAGCCTCTTCTCCCTATAGGCCCAGGAGATTCATTATCTTCTGTCTACTCCAAGCCCCAGAGCGTGTCACTGTCGTGGTCAGCCGGGCAGTGGAACACAACAGTGGAGAACTGCTAGGCGTGTTCACCAAGCTAGGCAATGCGGAAAAAGCATTTCAAAAATTCACAGGCCTTCCAGTCTACAGGATCCTGGTCTATAGGCCTATTAGGCACTAGTAAGTTCCAACCTGCCATGCAGTGACCTGCTAATAATTGTGAGAATAGAAGCTGAACTCTGACAGAGACGCCAGTCTTGGGATCTGATTGGCAGAATGCTGGGGGTCCTGATTGGTTCCCTGCTTCTATTTCAACCAAGTACAGGAATAGGAAGTTCCCCCTGCTTAGGGCTGCTTCCCTTGCAGTGCCTGCTCCTACTACCTGTTGCTGATCTCCTGGTAACGTGACCCTGCTTGCCTCCTGCTCTGATCACTAGGTCAGACTGCCCACGTCCCAGTCTGACAGGCAGTGGAGTTCACAATTGAGACCAGAGAGTTCAGTGTCGACATAGTGGGCCAGCTGCTGGAGGACTGTTAGGTTTGACATAGATAGCACAGTGTCTGCTTGTGCTGCGTCAACTTCAGTACTTCAACTATGGCTCAATGCTCAACCAGTGGTGTTACTATGTTGGCGTAACAGGGCGCTTATGTCAGTGGGAGACAAATTCATGTGTATGCAATGTTTGTTGTAGCCACGTTGGTCCTAGGATATTAGAGAGACGAGGTGAGTGAGATCATATCTTTTATTGGACCAATTTCTGTTGGTGAGAGAGACATGCTTTCAAGCGGTCTCTCTTGCGAACAGAAGTTGGTTCAATAAAAGATATTACTTCACCCATCTTGTCTCTCAAATGTATGTATAGACACATGCACAACTAGGATAATCCAAGGTGGCTTATGTTGATCAAACTTTGTAGTATAGACCAGGCCTCAGAGTCCCACAGAGTAAGGTCTCACTTTTGCCAATTGGCTATCAACTCTAGTGTTGCTAACACAACAGAGGAAAAACAATACAAAACTAGATCTCAAGACAGTTTGGTCAATTATTTATGTCAGCTCATCAAGTTCTGCTTCCCATGATATGTAGTAGACAACCCTGTTTTAACCTGCTTGCCCACAAACTATATTAGTCCTATGATCTGACCTGCACTCTTGACTGTCTAACACAAACTCCTACATTTATGACAAACTGTACAGACTGAATGCGGTTCAAGAAATTTGCACACTTGCTCTCATTTTATGTCTGTATACACCTAGAACTTGAAAGTCAGTATCAAACCATTAACTATGGTAGACACATGTACAGTGTTTCACAATCTCAGTTACCACTAACTTGTTCCATTTCAAAGCTATTTTACAACAATCTCAATTAGAACCTGTTACAAAACAGGGACACACATTGTAACTGTGTGACAATCTTTAAAGCACGTTCACAAGCACATACACTTCCTTAATGATTAGCCACCCAACTTCAAGAAGTGGTCAGCTGACTGATTGAGTTGCCACACAAGAGAAAATCTCTGTTACTTACCACTACGTCTTCGCTCAGCCATCAGTTTTCAGCTCAGTTATTATTCACAGCGGGAGCTGACACTGCAAACACAGGTTGAATGAAGCATGGACATGACTTTTCCCGCGTGCTAGAGGGCAACCTAAATTGCTGGAAAATAACAGGAGACAGTTAAAGGTGCCTACCTGAGATATATATTTGATGTTACCAGGAGAACTTCTAGAACTTCTCAGTCTTCTCTTTTCCAGGTGTCTTTGGCTTTCAGGTAGCAATATGCTGAAGGAGAGAGGCCACTTCATCCTATTTCTACTGGGTGGTCCAACTTTGTTCCTCTTCTTGGAGGTGCTAGTGTGGACCAATTATATGGTGACACATGCTTCTTTTGAAGAGTTGAAAGGTTCCATGAAAATGAGTTGTCTGCTCTCACTATCCGATCAGAGAACAAGATATCATCTTTTGAGTTCTTATGACTGGGGCTTGAATCATCCAGTCTCTTTGTGCAACATATTTTGTTACACCAGCTTGTGTAAGACAAGTTAAGCCATAGCTGTTGATACAACCAACATGGGACATACCTTGAACATAGGCAGGTTTACTCTGGTCAGCTACTTACCTCCCCAAGTTGCTTTCCTTGGGCCCCTCTGCAGGGTGGGGGGAGGGAGGGGGAGGCCTGGTCTCCCTCCCTGATGGATAGGAACAGGAAGAAAGCCATGACTGCCCCTGGTGGGCAGAGCCGGGACACCCACGACTGCCCCGCTGGAAGCAAAGGGTCAGGATAGGAACCGGAAATATAATAGGCAGACCCTCCAGCTCAGTTGGGGCTGCTGGAGCTCGGACCCAATGATGACCGCTACAGCGCTAGAGTCCCGGAGGGACTGTCAGAGCTGCCAGGCACTGGGAACACCGAAGAGCTGTTGGGGCTGCCACTAGCTGTTTACCCCAGTGAGACAAACGATGATCCCAGAACCCGGGTATCCTCTGAATGGGAGTGTAGGAAGGAGCCCAGGGAAGCCAAATAGGGTTCGGCTGGGTTACTGACTGCAAGCTGGCCAGCGTGTTGCGGCCGGATTTCCCCGCTGACCCAGTGGTGGACCACTCCGCCACTATTAAGGTCCTGGGCTGGGATGCAGTGGAGTCAGGTGGGCCTGCGTTCCCCCTGCCACCCCACCCCTGGGAGTGGCAGCTTCCCCACCTTTAGGCCAAGAGGCTTGCATTAGTCTGTCACCCGCTCAAACTCGGATGCTAGACAGTTTTGATGTCTGTCCCACCAGAGAAATGATCCCCTAGACCAGCGTTTCTCAAACTGGGTCCACGGACCCGTGGAGGTCCCCGAGGGTACTCCAGGGGGTCCGCGGGCCCTGCTGATCAACTCCTCCCCTCTCCCTTCCTCAACTCCTCCCCCTCCCTCCCAGTGCCCAGTTCCCACCGGGGAACAGCGGCCAGCACGTCCCTGTGGCCATGGGGTGAGAGTTTCTGAGCACCGACTCTGCAGCTCCCATTGGCAGGGAACATCAGCTAATGGGAGCTGCGGGGGAAGAGCCTGCGAGCAGGTTCAGTGCGCGGAGACCCCCGGCCCCCTGCCTAGGAGCTGCTGCCAGAGGGATGTGCTGTTCGCTTTACGGCTCCGCCTGAGGTAAGCGCCACCTCCCCCTCACCCTCTCCCACACTTCAGTCCCGTGCCCCTGCCCCAGCCCAGAGCCCACACCCAAACTCCCTCCCTCACCCACTCCCTCACCCCACCTTCTGCCCCAGCCCTGAGCCCTCTCCAGCACCCAAACTCCCTTCCACACCCAGACTTCCTCCCACACCCCCTCCCGCACCCAAACTTCCAGTCCAGAGCCTGTCCCAGTTAAAAAAGTTCATTTATTTCACTCTGATTAACTGTAATTTATACTATTTGGATTCAGTCTCTTATTTATGGCTTTTTTTCAGCACAGGTGTTTTTCACTAACTTGGTAGCGTAAGCATGCCTGATTGCAAATATTAACCTTAAATTAAAAGAAATCAATATGAACACAAGCCCATCTTTCCTTTACAGGATTACCCTTGACATTAAAGTTTACAATATTTTGCTCAAAGCTGTATCAGTTATCCGTCTAAAAGGAAGTTGATTATAACTTCATTTAATCATAATATGAGATTCCATCGAGTTCCCTGTTTTTCACTACTATATATACCAACATCATATAATGTCTTAATGTTTCATATGAGTTTATATATATTTTTGAATTCATTCATTCACAGACAGAGGGGACATCTCTCCAGCAGCACCAACAGTGCATTCTTGTGAAAGGTTGCAGAGACCTAGTTTCCTCAGACAGACTGAAGACATCTTCCCATTAGACCTTGAGCGTGGGGTGTGTTTTTTGCCCCCTCAGCCATTCCCCCTTTTTTTTCTAAGTAGCCTGGATGCCTGGGCAATTCCTAAATGATAACTCAGAACTTTGGGGCTTTAGTTAGTACACAGGGCTGATAATATCTCCAAGGAGTTTGTTTACTGTTTCTGACCTCTGATTCAGCAAGATACTTAAGCACATTCCTCACTTCAGACACATGAACAGTCCCATTGACTTAATTTGGATTTCTAACATGCTTAAAGTTAGGCATATGCTCAAGTATCTTGCTGACTTGAGGCCTTCCCCACTAGCAGCTAAATCGTGCTCATCTTTCTCATGTGAGTGGTCCCATTGACTGAGATTTGTTTTATTTAGATTTGTATTAACTTATACAAAAAATCACTTATTAAATACTCTAGCTGCCTTTGATAAAAGTTAGTTTTATTTTGATTAAAAATATTTTTATTAGCTAACTCCTAACCAAAAACCTATCCCCATACTCAGACTCCCAAAACAGTCTCCATCATACCCCTCCAACAGTCTAGGTAAATCGCTATGCTTCACAGCATGCCCAGAAGATTGACAAACTCAGTCTATTTCAGGTAGAGGGGTGTGGGGGAAGGTGGGCATAGGCTGGGGGCTTATACTCTATTGCAAATTCCCACTGTTTGAAGGAGAGAGATCTCCATCTTGACCATCTCTGCTGAGGACAACTGTAGCAGAGCGCAGAGTGAGCACTGTCCTGGCGTCATCATTGTCCTCACAGAGCAACCTAAGTAATTAGAGGACAGGAGATATTGACATCTGAGGAAATATTTTTTAAAAGATATAAGTATGTATAGGTTAGCTAAGTGACTATTCAAAGTGTGTGTGGAGTGGAGGGGATAGAAGTCTGCAGTTCTATGAAAGGCATAAGGGAGAGGGGTGGTTGGACATTATACAATAATGTTACAAATGAATATGATACAAATGAATGTTTGATATGCCAAAAAATGAAACTTTAATTAAACCCAGAAAAAGATTAGTGTGGGGTTTGGAGTAGGAATAATACCAGGAGGGGGTAAAGAGTGGTATTAATGTCAGCCTGTACTTTCTGGACATACTTTTTAGGAGTAGAAGATAATACAAAGGGACATAACTGGTAGTAATTGGCTGAAATTCAGAAGGGAGGAAATTTAAGATGAGAAAAAACTTCTAGATATTAAGATGTTAGTAATTTATTAGTGAAATGAGTAAATGACTGTTGGTTCTTTTTTCATTTAGTAATTTCAGGCATTGATGGGCATATGAAAGAATAGTAAAATTATTCATATAACTATTTCTCATTTTATACTAATTGATTTAAATGCACCAGGGATTTCATTATTGTAGAATAAATATGACTAAAAATAATACAGATTTTTGTCAATTAGATGAATTGACAGTCAAGAGCTTTTCTTATACAATACTGTGAATTGAGCCTTAGGACCCACTTTCTAAATCTCATAAAGTGGCAAATTAATGGCCTGTGTTAATGGTTCAAGTATCTTCTAAATACAAAGAAGCTACTAAATCTGAACTAGGGTAGACTATTTTAGGTTTGGGGGTGAGTCTTTCTTTAGTAAACTGGACCATAGTCCAGAAATATATTAAATATATTAAACAGTCAAAATGTGAGTTAGGTTTGCAGGATTTTGGCCCAAACCTGAATATAAGGTACTAAATTCTGCTCTTTTAGATTGACATAAATCCATTTGAAAACAAGTGCCAGATTTCATAAATGCTTCACACAAACAGAGTTGCCATTGACTTCATGGAGTGCTTTCACACTGAATGTACCATGCTTACCAGGCGACATGTTAAGAAATGGAATGCACCATGCTTAGAGATCACATGTTAGTTCTTTAAAAGTTGCGGCCATGACAAACGTGATTCTTGTGCAATGAAACATTATCACAATGGCTATATGTTACATTTAATCCAAAGATCTCAGAATTGAGTTGTATATTGCCATTCTCATGTGAGACATCATGCCCATTTTATAGAAACATAAAGTGAATTGAAAAGAGGTTAATTAAACCGTAACCCTAAGGATGTGATTGAAAGATATATTTGAAAAGGAAGGCAGTTTGGCTTGTGGTTCTTGACTCCTGGATTCCATTCCTGATTCTGGCACATGCAGTTAGCATAAGTGTGTGAGCAAATTGAGTAGCTTCGCCACTTATGAATAAAACACTCATCACAAACATATGCTGATTGAAACCTTTTTACCTCACTGATTATTCTGTTTAGGAGAAAATTTTCAAAAGTGGCCTCTAATTTCAGGTGCTCAGCTTCAGACTGGGTTTCAAAGTTGCTGAACATTCCCAGCTGCCATTAACTGGGAACTGTGAGTGCTTTGCACCTCTGAAAATTAGACAATAAGTATTTGGCCACTCAAAAGTTGCATTGCCTAATATTTAACTTAGGAGAGGTTCTGTAGCTTAGTTTATGCAGTTGGTGAGTCTAGATGATCATAATGGTCCCTTCTGGCCTTAAATTTTATGAAAAAATAAACCATTTTTGAAAATCTTAATAGAATTATTGTAATTATGTCTTACTACTTAGTAATTCCATATTCTTGTGAAGATTGTTAGAAGTAACGTACTGTACTGTTTACAGCTATAATCTGTGTCTGATTTTTGTGCATATGTAACTATGGGAAGAAATGTGGTTTACATATTACATTTTTTCAATTACAGATTTTGTACAGCCATGGCATCCATGCTTCAGGATTCTTCGTTGCTTTTGTTATTTCTCTTGTATTAACATGCGTTGCGTTTTTTGCTGTTTACCAAACTAGAAGATTAAAATGGAGTTTCCTTAATAAAAACCAGGTAAGTCATATTTTCTACAGTAAAACTTTATCTCATCTTCTCATAAATGGTATCTCGAAATGGTTTCCAGAATTAAGAAATGCAGTGACTAGCCTGAAATTCTGAAAAGTTGGCAGTGGAAAGATAAATTGAGATATTCAGTCGGAATCTCAGCTGATGTAAATCTGTATAGCTACATTGTGTTTGGCATGGTCAACCTTAGAGAGGGGAATCTAGGACTGGCCATAATCATCTATCAAATTTTAAAAGTGTTAATCCATGTCTACAGTATGTGTTAACACATTTTAAAACATGATTATTTTTCCTAATCTAGACATGCTGATAATAGATAAATAGCTGTTCTTTCCTTGCTTACAGTGTGGATTTTGCTTGTGGCCTAAAAATTTAACAGTATACTGTAATCTATCAAATGAATATGAGGGATTATTGATAATTTGATGGAAAGCTATGTAAATGTGTATGGGTTTGAGCAAATGTGAGGTTTATGCCTGGAAGGAGGGAGGTGGTATTAAAGCCAACCCATATCTCCTTCACACTACCTGCAGGAGTGACTGTGACTTATTTCCTAAACTGGAAGATTTAACATGATGTTTCTTCGTGGCTCACCTATTCACAGGATGATTTAAATCAGATTTTTTTGATAAAATGCTTTTTGAGGAAAAAACCTATCTAAAGATAGTTTTAAATAAGATACATTATAGCTCAAAGATATCTCATCATGGAATAGGGATTTTAAATTCTAATTCTATAGTAGAAGACAATATATTCATGTAATGTTTAAGAAAAGTTTTGTAAATGAGTTCCAATAGTTCACTGATTAGGGACCCAATCTTATGGGGCTCTAGGGGCTTCTGTATAGATTATTTAGGTTAATCTTTCTATCTACCCAATGGGACTCAGTGCTCAGTCTAGAAGATACATAAGAACGTAAGCCAAAAGCGAGAGCCCCTTGGGGCTGCCCCCCCCACCTCACCAGGTAAGTGAAAAAACGATACCATCAGAGATGCTTAGTTTTGCAGTTCTCAAACTGTGGATTTGTGTCTCCAGAGATAACATGCTTGTTAACAGCAAAAATGTTTTTAAATAAATAAATAATATGTAGAGGTGAGAAATAACAGACCTCAACCCTGTTGTCCCTCTGCAAATTTGTGTACACAGAATCAATTCCTTACCTCTCTCTAAAAGTGCAAAGTTTCAAAAAGTTCAATGAATAGAAGATTGTTGGGGGTGGAATAGATCTGGACAAGGAGAAGAAGTCTGGAGATAAATGTGAGAAGGGAGGGAGAGGCAGTAGAAACAAAAGTGAAACTGTTTGAGTAGCATATTCCAGAAATCTTGAAGTCTTTCTGAGTGTAGTCTTCATTGATTTGAGATCTACCATACCATTCTCTCACTAAAAGGGAAACCTATAATGGCAGCAGGGCGTAAAAGAGACCCAGTTTGGGAATATTTTAATGAAGGTCCTCTACCTGTGGGTAAGACAGGTATGTGTGCAAAATGCAAACAGTGCAACAAAGAAATGCAAGGCCTGGTTGCCCGAATGAAACAACATCATGAGAAGTGTTCCTTCTCAGGAGGAAGCTGCATTGAAGATGGTGAACGGAACATGTCTGAACATGCAAGATATTCAGGTTGGTAAACTTCATTTCATACTTTTTTCTTAAGGACTGCCTGTCTTCTTTCTGGACTATTCTTGAATTCTCATGTTTGAGCAAAAAATATAGTTGTTACTCTATGGTACTGTCATTTTAGATGCATTTGTGATTAAAAAATAAATAGCTGAAGTAGGCAGAACTTCCTTTTACAATTTCACCTTTAAACTAGTACTGAGTGTCATTGAATGCAATGAGTAATACTAAATAAGCAGTATGGTAATAATAATTCAATAACTGCATTGACTTATTTTGTTTAGGAGAATCCATCCTCAAAAAACAGGATTCTGAAGACTATCCACCTTCAAGATCACCATCATTTTCTATAGTTTCAGAGTTATCTGCCAATGATAGTGTTTCAGTCACATCATGTATGTCACATAGCCACAGTATATCACCTGTAGCAAAAAGGAAAAAAATCTCCATCATCCAGAAACAACCATAGATAAGTTTGTGATAAGAACCAGCAGATTACAAAAAGAGGTAATTGATGAAAAAATTGCCCAGTTTGTTTATGCAACAAACTCTCCTTTCCATATGATTGAGAACCCACACTTCATTAACATGGTTCAGTCATTAAGACCAGGATACAGTCCACCCAACAGAGCAGATGTTGCAGGCAAATTGCTGGATAAAGTGTATGAAAGAGAATTTGAGCAGTGTGCAAAAGGTCTAGGGGATAAAATTGTAAACCTGAGTCTTGATGGGTGGAGCAATGTCGACAATGATCCTGTTTTATGTGCTTGTGTGACAACAGAAGAAGGGAATGTCTTCCTTACAGAAACAATTGATACATCAGGAAATGCGCACACAGCAGAATACTTACAAGAAGTAGCAGTAAAAGCTATAATCTGTGGGGAAAAAAATCCAAATATCTAGTATGCAGCTTGGTCACAGACAATGCTGCAAATGTATCCAAGATGAGAAGAAATTATTTAGAAGAGAATCCCAATCTTATAACATATAGTTGCAGTGCTCATTTCGTACACCTCCTAGCCAAACACTTCATTTTTCCAGAAATAAAGGCTAATGTTGTTGAAATTACAAAATACTTCCAACAACCACTTTGCAGCAGCTGCTCTGAAAAAAGTGGGAAGAATCAAGCTAACTCTCCCACAAGACGTGCGATGGAACTCAGTAGTGGACTGTTTTGAGCACTATATCAAGAACTGGCCTAATCTGATGACAGTTTGTGAACAAAATCGTGAAAAAATAGATGGCACCGTCACAGCCAAAGTTCTCAACATTGGGCTTAAGAGAAATGTTGAACTCATGCTGAGTACTCTGAAGCCTATTTCTGTAGCCTTGAACAAAATGCAGGGAAATAGCTGTTTTATTGCTGATGCTGTTGAAATTTGGAAGGAACTGAGTGAGATCTTAAAAAGAGAAATATGTAATGAAAGAGTTAAATTACAAGCATTAAAAAAAAGAATGGGACAAGCACCATTTCCAGCTCATTTTCTTGAAAATTTTCTCAATACTCAGTACTAGGGTCAAACCTTAACTGCTGAAGAAGAGGAGTTGGCTATGACATGGACATCCAGCAATCATCCCTCCATAATGCCAACTATAATAAACTTCAGCGCTCAGGGTGAATTTCACCATTCAAGAAATATATGTTTGCTGATGATGTTTTAAAGAAAGTCACACCAGTGAATTGGTGGAAGTCACTTAAGCACTTGGATTGAGAGACTGTTGAAGTGATAATCTCACTTTTAACAGCAGTAGCTTCTTCTGCCAGAGTAGAAAGAATATTTTCTGCCTTTGGACTAATTCATTCCAAATTGAGAAATCGTTTGGGACCTGAAAAAGCAGGAAAGCTTGTTTTTCTTTTCCAGATTATGAACAGGAAAATGAAGGTGAAGACGACTGAGTTAGCTGCAGAAGCCAATATATTAAGTTTCTCATGTTGACCTGGCTGACATAATCAATTTAATTTTTTAAAAATATTTAATTAACTATTTTAGTTAAAAACAATTTTAACAAAAAATAAACCTGCTTTTAAAAAACTTGAATGTTTAACTAAATTCAAAAATTCATATGCTTGTTTTGTTAAAATATTATATGTTTGCTGTTGAAGAAAAAAATCCAGAATACATTATGTTGTTGTTTTAGTTAAATAAAATAATTTAAATATCTGATAGAGTGTATTAGAGCATGGCAAGAAAATCCTCCAAATATTAATGATTAACCTACAAAAGAATACATCAGTGTCTGGGACATGTGCTGAGAATGGAAAAAAAAAAACACTTACCAAATACCACCCTTGAATGGAAGCCAGAAAACGCAAGAAGAAAGAGAGGAAGACCATGAATAACATGGAAACAAACAGTTCTGAACGACATCAAGCACCTTAACATGAAATGGGAAGATTTGGAGAGAAGGGCAGTTGACAGGCAAAGATGGCAAATGTGGGTTGCCCAATGTGCAGCAAAGCACGGGATGGACAAATGTCTAAGGTCCTCCTGCCTAAGAACCCAATCCTCCCTTACCCTAAGGCACTCAAATTGTTCCTGACTCCTCTGTCAGTGCCAACGAGCAGGTCTTCCGGGATCCTGCTCAGCCTTCCTCTGCTATCTCTGCAATGCCATTCCTGCCCTTCTGGTGGAATGGGTTCCCTGTTAGCATTGGAATGTCCTAGCAAGTCAAACACAAGCTTAGCCTTCTCTGTCATTTCTCCTTTGAAGAAACCTAAGAACTCCCCTGCGACATATTGTAGCTTTGCTGCCAAAGGCCACAATATTGATACTTTTTAGCATCCGAGAAATGCTACTGTTACAGCCTCCTTCCTTCAGACTATTTTTGTAGCCCACCAGGAACCAACTAAGCCTAAAGTGAAGTACAGTTATTAAAATGTTGCACAGTTTACAGTGCATCAAGGGGCCAGTTGGTGTGGGGTTCAGTGCCTTGTGCCAGTTACCTATTTCTTCATTAAAGGCTGGCCATCATTTGGAGAACATAATTGTTCAAGGTACCAGAATGGAAAAGAGAAGTGGGTTTCCAGTCCTGTGGTGGACACCTAGCCACCAGTGCTGGATAGATGTTCCTGCTGATGGTCAACCCTGTACATATTGCTCAGTGGAGAGATGTGGTGAGCTACAAAGGTGGACCAAGTACATTTGTCCTTTTGTTAAACCTGAAGAACCAGCTTGAATTTCTTCTACACTGAAAATTTGCTGAATTATGCTTACAGGACTGGGAGGCAATTCGAGAGGAAATTGACTGTATTCTCACCTAGCGGAAGAGGTACAAAGAACCACAGAGAACATCAACACATCCCCCACCCCCTACTTCATCACCAAAAAGTCTTGGCTCCTGTGTCCAGTGAACAGTATTTAAAAGGAACATGGAAACATAGCACCTCAAGTGTATTTTCTTCCCAGAACTTTTGGATTAGCACCACAAGCCAGTTGCCTCTACATAGCTAAAGGACGTGGTTCTGTGTTTGTGGAACCATGAGAGCGGATGCTTCAGCCACCCACCCCCACTTCTCCTGGCTTCTGCAGGGTGGCTCAGCACAGGAAGCGGCCACACACCAGGGACTGGGAACAGTAATAAACATTTGCAGTGGTCACAGGGAAAATGGAACACTCTGACTTTCCTCAGACAAACGAAAGAGTTCCATTTCCCTTCCCAGACCTAGGCAGGCCCTCACCCAAACATCCCAATGCACATGTACCAGGTACAGTTGCAACTGTAGACATAAATTTAGACTAAGGTTCACCTGGAGATGATGATCTGATATTTCAAATATAATCCTCCACATTACAGAACAAACCTTCAAGAAAAAAGCGTGCAAAGCCATCTTTATATATCAGAAAGGAGCAACAAAGGGAAGGGAGGGAACAATGTACTGTTATTTTGTCTTTGCAGTTCACCTTTTCTAAACAATTCTTTCAATGTCTTTTTTAACTTTTGTGTCTCATGAGTTCCTGCTGGAAGAGTCCTACAAGTGGTACAGAGAAGGATGGACATGTATCCTATTTAAATTTACAATAAAGATTGTATTTATTGTAAAATAATGGCTTACTAAGAGAAAGAAAGTTCCTTACTTATCAGTGAGCATCGTGTTTGAAAAATGTCTCTATTAACCTTTTGATTTCTCTTCATTCAGAAGAAATCACAGTAAGTGAAAATAGCTCACATCAGTCTCCCTTTTATGAATAAGGCTTGATGCTGAAATCATAAAAGTGTAACAGTATTGTCCCAGCACCAGAAGTTTATAAAGGTTTTCTTGTCTGGTGAATTTAGTAAGCCTTAATCTCAAGGGACTCCATAGGTACTGTATACTAGCGAAATCGTTTTTCCTCTTTCATAGAATTTCATATCAGCTTCTGTTGGTGGAAGCAAGCTACACAGAGATCTTCTTTAGGTCTGCGGAAGAAGAGCTTTGTGTAGTTCCAAAACTTGTCTCTTCCACCAACAGAAGTTGGCCCATTTAAAAGATACTACCTCACCAACCTTTTCACGTCACCTGCCTGGTATCCTGGGACCAACATGAGTACAACAACACTGCAGACGTTGAACAAAATCACACATAATTCTATAAGTGTATATAAAAGGTTGTATGTACCATCATACAAATAGAATGATCCTAGAGACTGAGTGGAAAATAACTCACTGAGGCTGGTCCAAAGCCTATTAAAGCCAATGGATAGGCTCCTATTGACTTCAGTGGGCTTTGGCCCAAAGTGCTTAGCATTGCAATGCCTAGCTGATTTAGGAGCCTAAGAACTAAGAGCCTTAATTCCATTGACTGTTTTCATCATTTAGGTTCCTGCTCAGTTACATACCAAAACGTAGCATCCACACAAACTCCTGCTGAAGTAAATGGGAGTCTTTCCACTGACAACAATAGTTGTATCCACACTAAGGGTTGTTCTGCTATAATATAACATTTCTTTTTTGTGTTTACTTAGGAGATACGATATGATCTTACTCTAGATCACAAACTGGAGTATTCACAGTTTAATTCAGGAGATCCGTTTAATGAAGATATCATTATGAATGACCAAATCATTGAGATACTGGCCTTTGAAGACTCCAAGAACATGCTTCAAGCTTTAGAAGAGTAAGAAGTCACTATTATTGCATTATACTTCATATCAACAAAACGTCTCATATGCAGGTTACTGAATATCTGCCCTTTCGTTCTCTCTGATAGATTCCCATCAGACACACGTCTGTACTACCTGAAGCTGTTGACCCCTTTAATAAAGGGGCATCCATGGTAACTAATACAGGCATATTGTACATTGCCTTATATATAGAAATTGCAGCTCAATCTAGATCCTAGGCACATGTTTTCTGAGTCAAACCCACTGTAAGGGCTTGTCTACATGGCAAGTTAGCATACTGCAAGCCAGGGTGTGAATCTCCAGCGCACTAGTTTGCTGTGCACTAAATGGCCTCATGCACCCTACCGCACACTGGAGGTTGTATAGTACACTTTGATGTACTCCCATGAAACGTTTACTGTGCCTGTAGCAGGGTCCACATGACGAGTTAGTGAGGGGCAAGATAGTGTGTGGTAGAGTCACACCTTGGCTTACGGCGCCTGAACTACCAGTGTAGGTAAGCACTTTGTTAAGCTGCTAAAAGAACAGATCCACTATTTCTGGTCTCAGCCCCTTAAGTGTACAGTGTTCACCATGCCAAAGGGCACTTTTCGGAGCACAGAAAAATGTTGTAGAGAGTTTATTCTGTTATTATTGAGTACATTTTGCCTTTAGAACACTATGGCCTTGTTCCTACACAGAAAAAGGACGTGCTCTGGGTTCATATATTTTCGTACAGCAGTATTTCTTGGGGAAAAAATTTGTTGACTTTCATGCTCCTAGTGTTTCTTTAAATACCTGGATCAGAATCTAAAGAGCAACCATTTGCAGCTTTCAAAGGAAAATATTGTGTATGTGGAGTCAGAAAAGGCAGTAGACAGCAGCTAGGAATCCTGCTTATTTTGTTGAAAGGGAGCTCAGGATTATATGACAGACACACAGCTATTAAAGGTCATCTCTTTTCTCAAGCAGAACTTGAAAAAGGTCTGTTGTGAGAACAGAGTGGATTTGTTTGTGTGATCTCATGATGACCTTCCTGAAAGTCAAGTGGCAGGTAATATTCTGCAAATATAAAATAAAAATGGAATAATGTCTGTGAAAACCAAAAGCAAAGTTATGAGAGCGCTGGAATGTTGATACTTTGGCAGGAAAGGGTTCTGTTCTTTTTCTAAAAAGTTGCAAAATCCTAATGAGCAGTATCATTGCCTTTCTTATATTTTGTTTCAGATTGAAAAAGGAAGTGAAATAAATGAAACCTTGACTTGTGTAATGCAGTGATAATGTGGATACCTATCCCTGTAAATTGCACAGCAGTCTGGTTTTTTCTAGCTATATAGTAACTTAGATAATTTTTTCAGAAAATTGCTGTGTGATTGTTAAGAGTAGCAGGATGAAATATCTTTGTAGCTCATTTTAAGTTTAGTATATTTCATTTGGAAATAAGAAATATTTGGCTAATTTGGAAAAAAAATAAACTCTTTAATGTCTTATTCCTCAGATATAAAGTAGCTGAGAAAGGTAAATATTCTTGCAAATGGGAATGTTCATGTAACTAGAATCATACAGTGGATTAAAGCCTCAGTTTGTGTACATTACTTAGAAATGTGCTATTTTAATATTCTTTTTTGGCTTAAACAAATCTTTATCTGTCTTTGCCTTCACCTCTTTCCTCCCAAATTATTTTTCTTATTCTCCCTTCCATTTCTATGTTCTTATAGCTGCACTCCCTCATTTGTCTCTCCCTTTGCCCAACACCCTTTCCCAGGTGGACAGTTTGAATCTGTATAATTATTTTAACTGGGTTTTTTATCATAGTATTTAAGAAAAGTCTTTTACAACAATAGCAGAGTTATTATACAGAGCACTGTTCATGTAGCTAAGCTCCATTGGACCAGAGTCTTCTAAGAAGTCCTTGTGACAGACTGTTTGGAGTGTTGGTTGGTCACAGGGCAGACTATGCAGGTAAATCATGTAAGTGACTTAATACCCAATGTAACTTAGGCTCCTAAGTCATGGTGGTGATTTAGAAAATATTACCCTGCAAGTGGTGGGTGAGCTGGCGATTGATTTTAAAACAAAAATGCAAAGAATGCCCTACCCTCTGAAGATCCAAACAAGAAAATAATGGTTTGCTCCACCCATAGTGCCCAAAATAACAGGGGGAAAAGGCCTGTGCAAGCTAAAAGAACCAATGTGGAAAGGTTTGGTCTTCTCTAGCTGCTGTACTGTATCTCCCCACATGACACACACACTCACTCACTCACTCTCTTTCAGGCAGCTGGCTGCCTGCTGCCAACTAGACCATTTGGCATTTCTTTGGGGAGCACATATGGACCCATATATCCCAGTTGATAAGCCTTCACTTGATGGTTTGGGGATTTCCTGTCACTTTACTGTATAGAGTCTTAGGATTTTAACATGCTTCACAAACTTTATTAACTAATTTATACAGCATATAAACTCCACTGGAATCACTTTGCTTCCCACAAGTGCACAGCAGCCGCCTCTGGGGTGAAACAGAGCATCTGGTTATGAGCACACATCAACACAGCATAACAGGTGAGGGCCATAAGTGAAGAAGGCTTTCTTTGAATGAAATGGCAATGGAAACTTTAGGTTAACAGAGTGTCATTACCTAATTTGGAATTTGTCTGGACACCCAAGCTAACTCCACTGCTCTTGGGCAGATGAGAAGGATCGTAGGATTTTTAATAACTCTGTCTTGCATCTCATCTGAAAGACAGCAGCCTTTGGCAACAGAATACTCCTCTAATATCCTTCTGGACCACTGGTTCAGTATCATCTTAGAGGACAGAGTGCCTCATTAATAAATCACCAAGCTTGTCACACCTGTTTTTTCCCTAGGAGCTCTCTCATCCAAGTATTGATCTGGTCAGTGCTTGCTTACCTTATCTCTGATAATCTCACAGTGGAGGAGTTATGGCTGTTGACAATGTCCCACATCATCCTTCTATAGAATCAATCTTATTGTCTGCAGTTGACAGTGCAGACATTCTTTATGGATTTTAGGGGATTTTTTTGGAAAAGAGGGGATTTGTATGGGATTTCATGAGTTTGTTTTTAACAAAAGTTCCGCTAGCTAACCTGCATTTCCCAGTGGGGAAAAAAGCAGGACAGACTTTGTATTCCCTAAAGGGAAATTATGTCAATTGCTACCAAAATAACTTCCCCCATTATTTTAGATTAATTGCTTTTTCTCTTTAATTGTGTTCAATTTCTTCATGCATTTTCAGACAGGTATAGCATATTCCATTTCTTTAATTAAAACAAGATGCCCACCAGGGCATGTTGTAGCATTTTGTATCTCATGAGGATTATACTTCTGTTCTATGAACTATAATCTTATATTATGTTATGAAAACGGTCAAGGAAATAGAGAATTCTCTGTGACAAAAATTAACGAATGTCAACAAAATCTCATTTGGAGATAGGAAGCAAACTCAGATTTTATGCTTATTACTTCTGATAGGTGCCATCTTGAGGAGGCTTCCTGTATCTTAACACATTGATTTATTCTGGAGTAAGGATCTTTTGTTTTAAATAAGTTCATTTTTAGAAGTGGCCTGTATTATCAAAGGAATCCCATGTTTTGAAAGAAATGGACTGCTCCAAGTAGATAGAGAAAATTAGATTTTCCTGCCCACTTCCTCTGTTTCATTTGGGGTTCAGAGAAAAAAGAGAAGTACCAAATATCTGAATAAATTAAAGGGTGAGAGAAGAGATTAATTTTTTGGTGGCAAACTTAAATGATTTAGTGCGAGTTTCAATTAAGCAATGCTATCCTTTTCTTGTCAGCTTGCTATCTCTGTTTTAATCTCATAGACTTTAAGGCCAGCAGGGACCATCATGATCATCTAGTCTGACCGCCTGCACATTGCAGGCCATGGAAATTCACCCACATGCTCCTGTAATAGACCCATCACCTCTGGCTGAGTTACTGAAATCCTCAAATCTTGATTTGAAGACTTCAAGTGACAGAGACGCCACCATTTACTCTAGTCCAAACCAGCAAGTTACCTGGGCCCCGTGCTGCAGAGGAAGGTGAAAAACCTACAGGATCTCTGCCTGGGGGAACATTCCTTCCCAACCTCAAATATGGTGATCAGTTAGACCATGAGTATATGGACAAAACCCACCAGCCAGATGTTGTCAAATGTTTGGCTGCATGTGTGTGTTCTCTCTACATGCTGTACTGACTCTGACCAGATAGCCTGTACTGCAGGCTCTGATCGAACTGCCCAGTAAAGCCACAGATTTGGTTTTCAGCAAAGGTACTTGGTCAAGTTTATTGTCAGCGAAGCCTGGACCTAATGCCTTGGCTCAGTGGTTATAGGTACACTAACACATGTATGCCCGTTGCAATGGACTAGCTCAGTTAGTGGCAGGAATTTCCACTATCCCGTAGGCCAGCCAAAGACACTCTCTCTGAGACTCCATTTTATACATCAATACAAACAAGTTACGTGCTGCCCCTCTGACGTAGCTGGTTACCACCCATCACCTTGTACATCTCTATCCATCACACTGTCATCCTGACCTTATCTTTGGGATGGGTCCACTTGTTCCTGTTCTCTTTAGGAAATGTGTTGGTATCAAGGTGTTCTGGTACCACCCTTCTGGAATGCGTTTGCGTGAGTGCTCTGTGCCTAGCACCTCTTAGGAATGTGTGTTTTTGCAATATCAGCCCTGTTCTTGCCGGATGCTATGAGCAGGGCCTGCCTCTAGCTCACAGCTTGATTTTGCTTTATATTAGCAAAGTTTTGACCACTACTTTAGCTCAGGCCTCTGATACAAGGGCTTATGTTTCAGGCTCTCTTCCTACTACATTCCCCCACTTTTTGTCTTTTTATGGGGAAAATATTTACTCATCATCCCGGAAAAGCGTAATGCATGGACTGAAGATGACCTAGTGGTCTAAACACTGTTATGTGGTCAACGTACTTTACCATCCATACATTCATGCCCCATCTGTCCCTTGGTCTGAACATTCCCTTGTATGACTGATGGACAGATTTTATTTGCCAGTTGTGTCTAGTCCTTTATGGTGAGCCTGGGAATGTGAGGCCCGGGACTTTGATTGAGGAATGAAGTTTTATGATTGAGCCTTGGAGGCACTCCTAGATAATTAATATATATGAGTAATATGGATATGATGTATATATTTGTAGTGTATATGGGTATATATGTATAGTATGTATGTGTACATAGGACACCGCCTTATTTCCAAGCATAACAATGTATTTCCAATCTGCCATTGTAGTCTAGCCCTTTTACTTTGGTGCCGCAGATAGCAACACACTCCTATTAGGGCAATTACAGTTATCACCTGTATCATCATTAGTAGTAGACTGAGTGTTTGAAATACTGGGATAAGCATTGTTATAGTGTGTCCCATAGTGTTACGTATATGAGAAGTAAAACAGAAATTTGGAGTAGTGACATTACAAATGAGGCCTTTATATATAAATGTTTTGTAATTAGTTACTACACAGTACTGTCCATTCATGTTATAGGTTACCCTTACTGCTGGTTGTCATTTCTGGTAAATTTCACAAGGCAGGAAGCAGGAATGTCTAGCTTCTCTGTTCCACGGGTTGCATTGTTCTATGATACACAAGTAGTTGATGTAGATCCGGTTGTTTCTTATGGATGCTGTCTTCCAGATAACCTACTGAATGGACAGTAGCCTATTTATTAAATATTGCTGTGTCCGGATTTAGTGTTGGTATCCAGACACTGAACTTTAAATTATTAAAGTTCGGCAGTCCAGTCTAAGGATGGAGATTTAAAAAGCTGAAAATAGAGCGATCACGTTTGTATTTTACTACTGAACTGTGACAGCTGCAATTTCAATGGACACTATACTGAAGACAAATGTCTTCTTTACACTAAATTAAAACAAAAAATAAATTCTAGTTACTTAGGGGCCTGATTCTCCACTGCTGTATTTATTCATTTATTTATTTGTATCATTGTAGCATCTAAGAACCCTTGTGCCTTGTGTTGTCATATTGCTGCGAAGTGGGTACGTAATGCTACCAAATTAGAAGGGGAGTTTTACACCACTCTTCATATCAGGAAATGACTCTGCAAGATGTATGGCAGTGGAGTGGAGAATCAGGCTGTACTTGTATAACAGGAACTGGCAAATAGGCTGATATTCAGAATTGGGGTGAAATTCATATTCATGGGTCCTGTTTTGATGAAACATGAATAACTTTTGTGTGCATCTTATTCCCCACCCGGGGAGCCAATCCCCTGTCCAGAGAAGAAGACATGAGCTAGCTCTGGGTTAGAGAGGAGTTTAACTAGATGTTTCTCAGCTCCAAGCATCTTGGGCCCAATCCAAGTGAAGTCATTGGGAGTTTTGCTATTGACTTCATTGAAAGCAGGATATGAAGGAGCAAGTGCATAGCTTTTATTCATGTATTAATGCTATAAGATGTGTATAGGAGATGGCCTACTCTTAAGCCCAGCTCTTAGGAATAGGTCTAAGGCTCCCTGACCTAGGACTAGCTTTGTCGTTATTCCCTGTCAAGGGATGGGCTATTCGGGTAGGGAATTCGTCTTCTCAGGAGTGGGCTGTACGTAGCATGAATATTAATCCAGTATATTTTCAACTTGCCAGAAATATGGCCTACATGCATTGTATTCAGATTTGGTTCACTGATCCATTCTCTGCGTGTGCCTGTCTGTCTACACACGTACACCAGTTATTGTTATTCCTGTATTCTCTCAATTTGTATTGAAATGGACTTGGTGTTTTGTTCACAGTCTATACACAGCTGAGGAGATGGTTCAGGAGTTCATAAATGGCAGAGTTTTTTGGTCTTTTGTAACTACTGCATCAAATAAGCGTGTGTTATAAATAAACTAGGAGTATCTTTGGAATATGGACATGTTGCAATGTCAAGAGAATAGCTTTGAGAACCAAACTTATTTTTAATATTTCATCAAGAAATTTCATAGGTACCTATATAGTTGTACTTCATAGGTACTTATCTAGTTTGGCCTGGTGGTCTGTCATATCTCGGCTGCCAATTATAAGATACGCCAGTAATATAGTTGTTTTACATACTCAGTAGATCCATTCCTGCTTATATTTCCAAGTGCTAGATCATTGGCAATGAATGCTAACAAGAGGAAGTTTAATAAACTGTATGTATGTTGTAATAGTATGCAGTAGGAAATCATGTTCAGAATTGTTGTAGGTCTTCTCTGCTATGTCTGAAACAGAATGAAAGGAGAGCTGAGGGGACTGATTGCATCCTCAGTGTGATGAGTGCTGTTAGGTAGGACCTCTGCAAAACCCCTGAAATAACCATTTTTTCAAAGGTATCTTAGAGTTTCCGACAGGTTACCCTTGCTCTGCCTTTATTTATCCTCATTTTGTACATTTTTGCCTTCCCTTGATGTAGACAAAACTCTAGTTGAATATGGCAGTTGATCCTACTCTTAGATACATGATACACATTGCCAATTATCTTGGCAAATCACTAACTAATAAGTATGCACTTCAGTTGATTTTCTCTCATGGCACAGGGTAATGAGGGCAATATATTGGAGGATAGGATCAAACTATTTCCTGAGAGCACTGGCAGGGAAGTCAAAAACAATTTACTCCTATATTAGAAGTTCAATTTTTCCTTCTAAATGTAAATTTCTCACTGTACATCTCAATTTAATTTGCCACTAAGGAAATGGATTCTTTTTATCACAGAATTCAGATGGAAAGTAGGAGTAAAAGATCAGATTGTTGTTACATCTAGAGTTTGAAGTCACCAAATTAGAAATCGGAAATTTCTAAGTTGAAAGTTGCTTTCAGTTTGGACACCAAAACAGAGGTACTCAAAGCTTCTGGATTTAATACATTGGAAACATTTATTATAGATTGTAATCTCTTTGGCACAGGGACAGTCTTGTTCTGTGTTTGGACAGTACCTAGCACAATGGGGTCCTGGCCCATGACTGGGGCTCCTAGACACTACCCCAATATAAATAATTATTAATATTTTAGTAACTGCATACTGGGAGTGTGTGCACGTAAGCACATGCAAACACACACAGCATTTTTAGCTCTGTATGCTGAATTACCATACAAACTTTGTTCCTACAAAAGCTGCACATTTCATCCACCACTGAAACTCAGCTATCAGAGGATGAAATGTGATAGTTGTTTAATATGTTACAGTGAAATTGCACAATGTTTATAGGGGGAAGGGAAAAATAACTATTTGAAATTACAGGTGACATCTGGCCAAGATTATCAGGATTAATATCCTTATTCTTCCAAAAAGTGCCATTGGATCTTTGATTACAAGCAGTGAGAGCTCAGATTACATCTCATCTAAAAGCAGATACCCCTGGTAAAATAGTGCCCCTTCCTATTAAGGTGGGGCATTTGTTAGGCACTGATATGGGGGAATATTGCCACTTCTAATCAGTTCTGACAACACTTAGTGTTTTTTAGATGTCTCCCATGCAAATATTCACCCAGTGCACTTCTGCTTAGTTTGTGAGATCTGAGTGAATCATTGCAAAAGGTAATAGGTCTTCAGGCATAATGCTATAATATTTGTCTGTATGTGGTTTTGTTAAGCTAACAACATCACAGGCTGATCCTGCTTCTTTAAAAATCAATGGCAACATTCCCATTGACTTCACTAGAAGCAGGAGTGTGACCTCAGCTTGCTGCCCTTCCGCATGATAACTGTTCCATGAATGCTATGATTCAGAATTATAACTCCTCCAGAGTAGTAGTAACTAGTATTATTGCTAAAACTGAACTCTTGAAGCTAGTCATTAATTCATAATTCTTCATGCAGATGAAATCTAAACTGACCTTTAACTGAGGGTCTTTCTTAAATAGTTGGGCTTTGGAGCTATGCTCTGGCTCCGCTCCAACTCCAGGCAAAAACCTGCAGCTCTACTGCTCTGGAGCTGCTCCGTGGTCCAGCTCTGGGCTCCGCTCCAAAGCCCTGGTTTTTAAAGAGATAAACTTACAAATTGAAACACCTTTTCTCTGTTCAGTAAGCCATAGGGAATCAAAGGATTTTCAGATTGACACCTGTTAGCACATCTATAGCTTAGTCTGTTGACATTTTTACCATGAGTCATGTAACGTCCCCATTTTTTCCTTCTGGAAGAGCATCAATTTTATCTAATAATCTCTTATTTCAGTTTGTCATCTTGTCCAAGTTATTTTTTGCCAGATACCATAAGAATTCTCTTTCTGATTTCACCAGTGCCTTGCAGTATTTCATTTTTTTTTTTGAAGGTTTGTTCAGGCTGTGAATTTTCTAGTGAAATATGTTTGCAATAAGGAGTGGCAGACATAACAGATCAAGACTGGAGGATCCTCAGATAACACTGGTCTACAATTTGAGAAGTTGTCTGCTTCAGAGATAAAATGTGCTATTTATTATGTATTTTGATGTGCTGAATTCAAATATGACAATTAAAACAACTGATTGGCTACTGTTTCTAAGATATTTAAGTTTTTACATTTTATGTCTATGTATATTGTGTAGATAGTAGAGTTTTAATCATAAATTGTAAACCTAGGTCTTTTCATATGTTTATGGTTGCTTTACATGATAATATTTCACCTGTCCTGTTTATGTAACACTTTAAAAATCAGCAAAAGGGTTATATAAATAAAATTGATTATGAAACAAAAGGCAAAAAACTATTATGTACATAGTTTAGTCCTATTCAGTGTCTACTCGGCGCTTCTTGGCTTGTCTCTTGTATTCTATAAATGGAGCATCTCTTGTCACTAGTGGTCCAGCAATAGTCTGCAAGCATTGATCGGCTCCATTTGCCCTGATAGCGTTTCTCCATTGTCGCAATGTCCTGGTGAAATCGCTCTCCATGTTCGTTGCTCACTGCTCCGCAGTTCGGTGGAAAAAAATCTAGATGAGAGTGCAAAAAATGTATCTTTAGTGACATGTTGCAACCAAGGCTTTTGTATGCCTTGAGGAGGTTTTCCACCAACAACCAGTAGTTGTCTGGCTTGTTGTTTCCGAGAAAATTTATTGCCACTAACTGGAAGGCTTTCCATGCCGTCTTTTCCTTGCCACGTAGTGCATGGTCAAATGCATCATCTCGAGGAAGTTCACGAATCTGAGGACCAAGAAAGACACCTTCCTTTATCTTAGCTTCACATAACCTTGGAAATTTTCCACAGAGGTACTTGAAAGCTGCTTGTGTTTTGTCAATGGCCTTGACAAAGTTCTTCATCAGACCCAGCTTGATGTATAAGGGTGGTAACAAAATCTTCCTTGATTCAACAAGTGGTGGATGCTGAACACTTTTCCTCCCAGGCTCCAATGACTGTCGGAATGGCCAATCTTTCTTGATGTAGTGGGAATCTCTTGCACGACTATCCCATTCGCAGAGAAAACAGCAGTACTTTGTGTATCCAGTCTGCAGACCAAGCAAGAGAGCAACAACCTTCAAATCGCCACAAAGCTGCCACTGATGTTGGTCATAGTTTATGCACCTCAAAAGTTGTTTCATGTTGTCATAGGTTTCTTTCATATGGACTGCATGACCAACTGGAATTGATGGCAAAACATTGCCATTCTGCAGTAAAACAGCTTTAAGACTCGTCTTCGATGAATCAATGAACAGTCGCCACTCATCTGGATTGTGAACGATGTTGAGGGCTGCCATCACACCATCGATGTTGTTGCAGGCTACAAGATCACCTTCCATGAAGAAGAATGGGACAAGATCCTTTTGACGGTCACGGAACATGGAAACCCTAACATCACCTGCCAGGAGATTCCACTGCTGTAGTCTGGAGCCCAACAGCTCTGCCTTACTCTTGGGTAGTTCCAAATCCCTGACAAGGTCATTCAGTTCACCTTGTGTTATGAGGTGTGGTTCAGAGGAGGAGGATGGGAGAAAATGTGGGTCCTGGGACATTGATGGTTCAGGACCAGAAGTTTCATCCTCTTCCTCTTCCTCGTCTGACTCAAGTGAGAATGATTCTGGTGCATCAGGAACCAGCAGTCCTTCTCTGTGGGGTACTGGGCGTATAGCTGATGGAATGTTTGGACAATGCACAGTCCACGTTTTCTTCTTTGACACACCTTTCCCAACTGGAGGCACTATGCAGAAGTAACAATTGCTGGTATGATATGTTGGCTCTTTCCAAATCATTGGCACTGCAAAAGGCATAGATTTCCTTTTCCTGTTCAACCACTGGCGAAGATTTGTTGCACAAGTGTTGCAGCATATGTGTGGGACCCACCTCTTGTCCTGATCTCCAATTTTGCAGCCAAAATAAAGGTGATAGGCTTTCTTAACCATAGTGGTTATACTGCGCTTTTGTGATGCAAAAGTCACTTCACCACAAACATAGCAGAAGTTATCTGCACTGTTCACACAAGTACGAGGCATCTCTGCTCACTTTGGCTAAACAGAAATGTGTCCCTTTGCAAAATCAAATACTGACAAATAAGAGAGCATGACACTGTATGATTTCTAGAGCTGATATAGGGCAATTTGTTCAGCCAAGTGATGTAAGCTTCGTTATGATTACATCATCCATGACTTCTAGGAATAACATGATGCAATTCATATCATGTATGACGCAATACCAGCTTCAGATTGCATCATTCATTGTTTTGCCTAAAAAGCAAGTACTATCCAAACCCAGTCATAGATTTATTCATAGATCCAATCAAAGATGTATTTTAGTCATTTCTGGTTTAAATTGAGATCCCTTCCCTTTATAACTCACTTATCCTCCGCCACTCCCAAGTCAAGGGTCGTATATACTGACCCAATAGCATATCTTGAAAACTATACCCAATCAACAATTTTAAGCATCATTTTCGTTCTCAGTGACCCAGAATTAGTAACGTTTGACTACATTTATTTCAGAAGCATTTTGGCTGTAGAGCAGTGTAATCATAGAAGGTTTCTTAGTAACTTTACGTCAGTCTTATATTCAGTGTGTTAGTCTTCATCCATGCTGAGTTTACACTGGAAGAGCTGAAGGGATGTAGAAGATGGCTCTAAGCCATCTACTGGAGAGAGGTAAATAGTGGTGGCCCCCAGGGGTCTGTACTGGGACCAGTCCTATTCAACATATTCATAAATGATCTGGGAAAAGGGGTAAACAGTGAGGTGGCAAAATTTGCAGATGATACTGTGACCTGTGGTGCCCGGGGCAGCCCTCACTGGAAATGCCAAGGTCAGGGCAGGCTGCAAAAAGCAGAGCAGATATCCTAAGACTGGTGGGTGACACTGAAGTTATTCTCCTCAACCAGTCACAAACTGTGCTTCCGATCCCCCACACTGGTTATCAAGAAGCAAAAATGAAATCACACAGCCCCCTTTATTAAATTCCAGTTCTCTGGCTCCCAGTAGGCACCTAGGTCCAGTACAGTGAGAAGTTATTTTAAACTCTGCTTACATATACAAAAATGTTCTTCTGACCCCAAAGGGTCACCCATGTCACTAGGTCAGTATAAAGAACAGGAGTACTTGTGGCACCTTAGAGACTAACAAATTTATTAGAGCATAAGCTTTCATGGACTACAGCCCACTTCTTCAGATGCATATAGAAATAGGTCAGTATAGGTTTGGATCTTACCCAAAACACCATGCTGCCAGCCAATCCTTTAGTGCCTAAAACGCAAGGTTTATTATAAAGAGAAAAGAAAGAACAAGAAGAGAGATGTTAAATGGTAAAGCAGTCACATACATAACAAAGACTTCAAAGTCCATATATCAGGTTCCTAGCAGTATTGGTGAGTTTGCTGGCTTGAAAGTCCCTCTGGAATACATCCACAACTTGGATGGGTCATTCAGACCTTCATTAGAAGCTTCAGTTTGTAGCAAAGTTCCTCCAGAGGTAAGAAGCAGGATTGAAGACAAAATGGAGAAGATGCAGCTGCCTTTTATAGTCTTTTTGCCATGTGTCATGTGCTTCCTTTGTTTCAAATACATACTGCTCAGCATGGCTTGAAAGCCTTAGAGTTCTGTCCATAGGCATGCCCCTGCATGCCTTGCTGAGTCATTAGGTATATCCCTTGCCTTCTCTCAATGGGTCAGTTGTATAGCTGATGTCCCTTAATGGGCCATCAAGGCAGTGCTGATGCCAAACTGTCTGGGGGTGTCACCCAGAAGCATAGCACAAGTTTTGTAATACGTACATACATACATATCTATAACCCAAAATACAAAGGTGATACAAACATATAAATGAGATTATCATATTTGGCAAATAATAACATTTTTGCAGATATGGCATATCTGGCACATGACATATCTGGCACAACTTATTGCAATTTTACAATATTAATATTCATAATATCCTCAAGTGTCCCTCAGATTCCATACAGCGTCACAGATACAAAACTACTCAAGATAATTAAGTCCCAGCCAGACTGCTAAGAGATACAAAAGGATCTCTCAAAACTGGGTGACAGGGCAACAAAATGGCAGATGAAATTCAATGTTGATAAATGCAAAGTAATGAACATTGGAAAACATAATCCCAACTATACATATAAAATGCTGGGGTCTAAATTAGGTGTTACCACTGAAGTCGTTGTGGATAGTTCTCTGAAAACATCCACTCATTGTGCAGCTGCAGTCAAAAAAGCAAACAGAATGTTGGGAATCATTAAGAAAGGGATAGATAATAAAACAGAAAATATCATATTGTCTCTATATTAATCCATGGTATGCCGACATCTTGAATACTGTGTGCAGATGTAGTTGCCCCATCTCAAAAAAGATACATTGGAATTGGAAAAGGTTCAGAAAAGGGCAACAAAAATGATTAGGGATATGGAACGGCTGCCATATGAGGAGAGATTAATAAGACTGGGACTTTTCAGCTTGGAAAAGAGATGACTAAGGGGGGATATGATAGAGGTCTGTAAAATCATAACTGGTGTGGAGAAAGTAAATAAGGAAGTGTTATTAACTCCTTCTCATAACACAAGAATTAGGGGTCACCAAATGAAATTAATAGGCAGCAGATTTAAAACAAACAAAAGGAAGTATATTTCCACACAATTCACACTCTACCCGTGGAACTCCTTGCCAGAGGATGTTGTGAAGGCCAAGACTGTAACAGAGCTAAAAAAAATAGATAAATTCATGGAGGATAGGTCCATCAATGGCTATTAGCCAGGATGGGCAGGGAAAGCTGGGAATGGGCAACAAGGGATGGATGATTTGATGATTACCTGTTCTGTTCATTCCCTCTGGGGCACCTGGCATTGGCCACTGTCAGAAGACAGGATATTGAGCTAGATGGACCTTTAGTCTGACCCAGTATGGCCATTCTTATGTTATTCTGTCCCCTCTGTAGAATTGGCCAGAGGCTGAAATGGCTCTTGGCATAATTTACAGCAGCACTGAGAGTGCTCTTAGCTGTAAAGGCTACAGCCAGCCACTGCTCTAGGTGAGGATCTGGCAGAGAATCATGCATTCTGGCCTGCACCCAAGGAGGAGAGAGGTGGCAGAGAGTCAGCTTACACTGATTTTACACCAAGTGAGGGTTCCCCTATGATAAGAGGAATCCTCAGCTGCTCCTTTAGCACAGCTTTATAGTGGCTTTGTGCTACCTCAGAAGCACAAAACTCTTGTAATAGGTGCTGAGAATTTGGAACTTTATCTTTTAATCATGGCTAAACGTTACCCCATCTCAAGACCTGTTCTCAGGCCTACTTACTAGTTATGTTACTTACTAATTATTTGTATTATACAAATGCCCACAGGCAGCATAGGTCTGCATACTGTACAAACTCATAGGACAGCATGGTCCCTGCCCCTAAAAGTCTCATTTCAGACTAGGCCCAACAAGAAAATGTGACAAACAATTGGAAGGGAAACATTGGGGGGGCGGGGTAACAATAACAAGATCAGATGGTTATATGCTGCTGCACAACTTGAGGGTTCCACATCAGTTGAACAATTATATATTGCTGGAAATATAAGAATTAACAGCAGTACCAATTGAATGTTTATCAGTGAGCAATTTCCTATAGACTTTACTGAATGAATAGGTTTTCAGGAGAGATTATTGATATCTTCTCTCTTCTTTCTCTACTTTAACTGCAGCTAATCCTAAAGCTGGAAATTTTTATAAGGCTTTGATGTTGGTACATTTCATGATAAAATACACACAATATTCTGTGGAACTGAAAATCTTCAGTATAGCCCAGAAGCTTTACATATTTAAAAAAAAAAAAAAGCCAGCTTTCTAGACTCTTATGGTATTAATCCTATAACAAGTTTATGATTTAGCAAATAAACATTATTGCTATTTTATTATTCTTTTCATATCTGTATCAAGAGCGATAAACTAATATTTGCCTTTTATAGTTAGTGTTCTTATCTTAACATTTTTTTTTTAATGCTAAAGAGGTTAGTGAAAGGAAAGGATAAGGTTGTGGTGAAGACACCAGACTGGGATCTGGGTTCAATTGCTGGCTATGCCATATGTTTATGTCTACACTGCAATTGCATATAATCTTCATAGTGTAGCTAAGAATAGCATGGAAGATGTGGCTGTAGAAGCGTGATCCTAGCCCGTGCTGGGGTCTGTGCTGCTGTGTCTTCACTGCTATTTTTAGTCCTGTTGTATGGATTACAGCTGGTGCGGGTACGCCTACCTGAGCTGCCGTCACACCTGCGATTGCAGTTAGACATACCCACGTTGTTCTTGTGAGACTTTAGGGAAGTCCTTTAATTGAGCTGTGTCTCAGTTCCCACGCTTTGGCTGTCTTGTATTTAGGACTGATTTTTCAGTTCACAATTGGAGCAACAGGCAACATATAAATGCACCTTCCCACTCTTTGCTCTCAGTCTATACCTTTAGGAGATTGCTTCCCCTCACTGGCTAGAGCTTTGTGGGGGCAGAGTCAAGGCTCTGCTTGTTACTTACCCTTGCCCATTCTGCGCCCAGCTGTGGGGGAGAGGCAGTAGCAGCCCCACAGAGGCTGCTTTCCCCACCCCATGATGTGGATTGCCAGTACAAGGGACTGACCAGGGTGGGGATTGACTTATGCACTTCTGGGAGGGGAGCAAGGCAAGTCACATTCTTGTCCTCAGAATGTCCGGGGCTGGGACTGTCTCTTGCTATGTGAGTGTGTACACACCTCTCATAATTGGGTGTTGTTGTAATGCAAATACTAATAACTCACTAGTCTTCCACAGCTAGACATGAATGTCTACTGAAAATAATAATGCATCCGAAGAAGTGAGGTTTTTACCCACGAAAGCTTATGCCCAAATAAATCTGTTAGTCTTTAAGGTGCCACCAGACTTACTGAAAATAAGGTTGGTCTCATCTTAGTGAGAAAATGTTGTGTGGGGAAAACTTGTACAGAGCTTGCCTCCCCTCTACCCTTTTGAAGCCAATGTCATTAGAGTTCCTCATCTTCATGAGCTCTGGATTCACACAGAAAAATTTAAAAAATGCATATCACAAGGAAATAAATTCATTTGTCTTTTTTGAAAGGCATCACATTTGACAGCTACAAATGTGTTCATTCAAAAATTATATCTCCCAGAAGGCTATGTATATCTATTACTATCTGTAGTTTGAGTGATGAGCTCTGATTAACACCCCTCCTCCCCCCACACACATCTATTTTAATAGTTAATGAAATATTTCATTTTTTATCACTTTATGCACCGTTCTTTCATGACACCGGTTGCTTTGCTCTCTTCTTTCATTAGATGCTCAGGGCTATTGAAAACATCAAATGTTCAGCCACTCTCTACCTCTTCACGTTTGACACCTGGGATTCTCCTATCTCAGTACCTCTCTGGCAGCACTTTAAACTTGTGGCTGTTCAAGTGAGTTAAAAAATCTTTAGAACTGATATTTGCAGCAGCCTTTTCTTCGCATCTTTTCACTTTTTTATTTTCCTTCCCCTTCTGTCACCTATCTCTGTGTGCTGTCCTTTACTGCACTCTTTGTCCAACTGGAACTTTGATCTCTTTCATCAATAGATTTCCAACTGCCAATTGTGTTCATTATCTTTCATATTTTTGGTATGGTGGATTTGCTCAGTAAGATGTGGGAGACCTTTTAAACATGAATAAGATGAGCAGGAAGAGTACAGAGAGTGCAAGGCATTTTGTTTCACCTGCCTGGATCTAGAGATGCACAGACTCTCAGGTTATGAACTTTTTCTCTCATTAAATATGTACCTCAAAATAAAGGCACGTATGACCCAAGCAGTTGTAAACATTGCTCTTTTGGGGGACTCACCTGAAACTACTTGCCTTATTATTTATTAAGGTTTGTAGCTAGGTGCTAACAGTGTGCTCCCTGCTGTACAAGACACAAAGGGCTAGATTGTTCTTTCTGTCCCCAGTCCTGAGCAAAAGGGGTGGCCAAACTTACTGACCCTCTGAGCTGCGTAGGACAATCTTCAGAAGTTCCAGAGCTGGGGCACACCTGCCGGGGCTTCAGTGTTGCGGGGAGGGGGGGCTCGGAGCTTCAGCCCCATGGGAGGCACCTGCCTGGGCTCAGGGCTTCAGCTGCTTTTGCTGATGTCTCTAGCCAAGGTGCTAAAGCAGAGGTCTTTCTATGCAGAGCTAACACCTGGGAGTGAAAGGGAGGGGCCGCTGGGGGTAAGAGGGGGGATTTGCCCGGGGGTATGTGACTGAAGCTATTGGATGGGCCGAACCTTTAAATTGTGCCCCCTCCCCCCCACTCTTAGCAGGCAGCAGTCATCTCTGACAGAAGTCCCTAGCCCCACCACCCTGCCGCAGGGCAGAAGTTCCAAGCCCCACTCCCGCCGTTTGGTAGATGGAAAACGATGAGGGGGGCCTCCGGGAATCACACTTTAACTGCAAAAGAGCCGCGGTTTGGCCACCGCTGGATTATGGTACGTCCATGCTACCCCAGGAGGAGACAAGGGAGGAGTTGTGACTCAGTTCATCCCTTGTTACCCCCCATCCCTTGGATGAGGGGTAGGGGTAATAAATTACTTTGCTCCATTTTGTAGAGTAGCTCACTTCTTTCTCCCTCCCACTGTGTGCCTGCCCAATTGCTCTGTCTGGGGACTGGAGATGGGAGGTGCAAAGCTAACGCTCTCCCTTATGTTTTGTCTTCTACTAATTTGGTTGCAATTTGTACTGTTGTTACTTACAATCATATGCTAAAAAAATCTTACATTCATGTTGCTATGCAGAAAAGTACAAATACAATGCATGTTATGAGTTGATGTAGAGACACTCAAGATGAAAGGCACTGCACAGGCAGTCATTGAGGGGTAAAGCACCCATTGTCTGGGAAGTCTGATCTTTTCCGTGCTTTCTTTGTATTGCAAAGCAGCTGCACTAAGGAAGGGTTGACACAGTGCTTATGTTTTGAAGCCATGTGGTCCTAAGTGAGGCCCAGAAGCTAAGAGAGGGATGTAGAATAATGTGTTGAAGAGGAGGAGGGATTTCAGGAGACTCCAAGAAGACAGAAGCTCAGCTGCCAATTTATGATAGACCTGTAATATTTTAGCTTGTGTCTCTGTAAACATGTAGTTTGTGGCCACTTCTGTTGGAGGAAACATGACTTGTGTATCATTTTTAAATATTCAAATTACACTAAGAAAAACCCCAGACTTTGGCTAACCAATTTCTGCATCAAATGGGAAACTGACCTGGAAGGCCCCAAAATCTGATTAGCAAAGGGGCAATCCTACAGTGTTACCCTGAGATTTAAGTATCGGGGATAGCCGTGTTAGTCAGTATCCACAAAAACAACAAGGAGTCCGGTGGCACCGTAAAGACTAACAGATGTATTTGGGCATAAGCTTTCGTGGGTAAAAAACCCACTTCTTCAGATGCATGGAGTGAAAATGAGTTTATGCCCAAATACATCTGTTAGTCTGTAAGGTGCCAATGTACCGTGAGATTTAGTCACACGAAATCTGTGCACTTCAGAGATAAATTTCATACAGTGCCCTTAACACTATCCTCTTGTGTGTGTGTTTTACAAAGAATCTTTAAAGCATTCACACAGTGAAAGGTCTTGTGGTAAAGCACAAGAGGCCAGTTACTGTGAGAACAATATACCTGCAGCCGTACCTCACTGGGATGTACTCTTGTCAGATCTCACTAGCTGGTGAGTGTAGGGCTTCTTTTGCGGCACCTCAGAAGAATACTGAAAGTGGTAATGAAGAGAGAGCAGTAGGAGATGTGGAAAGTTTACAGCCCTGCAGCTGTACATTTCTATGACAACCAATTCATCACCCCTGCATTCATGACCCCACACCAGGAGTTTGGGTACAAGGTAAAGGGGCTGGCCTTGGCTGCACTGTACCCCTCTGATGTGGAAAATAGGATGAGAGATGGCTAGAAAAGAAATGTATATGAGACAAGCTCATATCTTTTGAGCAGATTAAGAACTACTAATGGGTTAAATATATGGATATTTTAAATTTAATTTTCTTACTGGGGATTTTTTTTTAATCGCAGATTATAATAGAACCTAATGTAGCATTCATAGCCTTGGCCAAGTTAGCATGACCTTTAAGTAGTGATAATCTGCCCAGTCGCTTTGAAGCGTGAAATAGACTTTGTGGGAATTACCTATTTTCTGCTGTATTTTCAAGAGAAATCAAAGATATTTTAGGTGGTTCACGTAGCGATGCCTATAGCTGATGTTGCTCGATGCATCCTATTGTAAGCATCTGAAAACGGGGTTGTATAACTTTGCCAAACTGTAACTATTTTGGGGCTGAAATGTTTCATGCTGGGATTCTGCCCAAGGCTGAATTTGTTTGGAAAATTTCAGCAAAAGTGGCTTCCTCCTTTCCAAGAATGATGCTAGAGAAAAATATTTGTTTCATCTATGTTAAAAAAAATTGCATAACTATTTTATTGAGAAACTCACGTGCTCCCCCCATGCTTTGGAGCAGTGGTACTCAGCCAGGGGTACACATACCTCTGGGGGGGACGCAGCGGTTTTCCAGGGGGTACATCAACTCGTGTAGATATTTGCTTAATTTTACAACAGGCTACATAAAAAGCACTAGTGAAGTCAGTACAAAATAAATTCCATACAATGACTTATTTATGATATATATAATACTTTGAAATGTAAGTACAGTAAATATTTATATTCCAGTTGATTTATTTTATAATTATATGGTAAAAATGAGAAAGTAAGGAACTTTTCAGTAATTGTGTGCTGTGAGACTTCTGTGTTTTTATGTCTGATTTTGTAAGCAGGTAGTTTTTAAGTGAGGTGAAACTTGGGGTACGCAAGACAAATCAGACTCCTGAAGGAGTCTGGAAAGGTGGAAAGCCACTGCTTTGGAGCATGGACATGAAATTTGGCAGAGAAGTGGCTTTGTGTCAAGAATGTGCTTTTTGCTATCCCTGTGACAATGTGCCCAATTTTGGCCAAATTATAAACCTCTACAAATCTGTTTGCATATGCTCAGTGGAGACTTGTTAGAGTTTGGCAGCTAAATTCTCTGAAGATTCCATCTACACCGAGCATGCTCCATCCCCTCATAGCTCTATGTGCTGACTAGACTGTATATGTATCAACCCCACAGAGCAACTGATCATGCTTCATCCTGGGGCTGCAGGGGCTGGACCAGAATTTTTCATACAATTGCTTCTCTCAGCAGCCAGCCAATGCTGTGGCCCTGAGTGACAGAATTCAGAGCAGGAAGATAATTCAATGCCCTTGTGTATATGATTTATGTGCAGTCTTTAATTACATGATCACAAACTATTGCACAAGCATCCTTAATTTCAGTATTTCCTAACTTTTGTGTGCTTGACTTTATAACTGTAATGTTCTTCTAACATCGTTTTATTTTTTGAGTTCGGGGAGTGGCAAGGGGGATTCACGTATGCACATAAACTCTGTGTATGTGTGTGTGTGTCTGTGTGTGTGTGTGTGTGTGTTTTGTTTCAAACCTGTTGTTTCTGCAGAATCCTATGAAGAGTAAGGGGGGAGGGATAGCTCAGTGGTTGAGCATTGGCCTGCTAAACCCAGGGTTATGAGTGGTATGAGTTCAATCCTTGAGGAGGCCACTTAGGGATCTGGGGCAAAATCAGTATTTGGTCCTGCTAGTGAAGGCAGGGGGCTGGACTTGATGACCTTTCAAGATTCCTTCCAGTTCTAGAAGATAGGATAGGAAACCATATTTGGAGAGTTAAACGTGTTTAATACTCTGAATATATGAGTGAAATAAGGTCATTGGCACCATCTAATTCCATGGGGATTGGCGTGCACCGATTGTACAACTGACTGTAGTATTTGCAAAGAGACCAAGGACTGAATGTTATAGAGCTTGAACTAGCCCCTTCCCTTCAGTTGAGACATGGTTGGTGCCAATTCTGTACCTGTTCAGTGGATAAATGGAGGAATTTGCTTTCAGGTCCTGTTGATCAACTACTTTTCGCAAACACTAAAATCTTTTTTTTTTAATTTAAAAATGAAGACTTGCTTGAGGAACAGGCTGAACAGTTTGTAGGATTTAATATTTAGGCTCCTTGAGGTAAAACAGCTGCATTTTATTATTACAGTAAACATGTTGCAAACTTTTCCAGGGTCTCCGCTTTCTCATTTGAAACTTATCAAAGATTTAGCTTGAAGAACCAATCAAACCAGTAATTTGCCATAACTGGAAAAAATGTTTATTATTTGCAATACATTTTATTTTCATTTTGGTTTGATTTTTATATCAGTCACACTTAACCAGATTTAAGCTGCAAATATGTGTTCAAGACTTACATCGTCAATCACGTAGAAGTGATAGTATATTAAAATCTACTTATAGTCTGTGTGCAAAAGCATACAGTGCTATCTTTTCATGCAAAGTGGCATGCAAGGGCAAGAAATCCATTTCTCTAATACTGAATTGACTTTCAACGAGTGCAGGAATGGCAGAGGCAGGGCATTTAGAAAAGATATATGCTGTAAAAGATAATTGTCCTTCTGAATTAATTAACTCCAGTGACAAATGAGTGTCTCTTCACATGCAGCATGATATTTATTGCCTATTGCCTTTTGTAGAAAATATTATTTGTCTCTGTGTTGCTAATCTCTTTTCTGGAACTAGATTAATTTCCATGTGAAAGAGATAATGGCTATATTAATTTGTTTTATCAACAACTAATCAAAACACATGCTTTTTTTTTTTCCTGTGGTGCTTTCAGAGACGCGTAAATACTTCAGGCAAGATCTGTATTACTGTGGGTGGATAGTGAGTTTGGAACCATTTCATAAAGTCTGTGCAGTTTACACTCTCTAAAATATTTGATCTGCTAGGAATGTATTTCTCTTCAGAGCATTCATTTGTAGGATGTTTTTGTTTGCTTTTAATCTGAGAGATATGTTAATGTTTTAAAAATATCTTTCTTTCATTTCTCTTTTCCTCTCTATTATTGACTACTAATGGAAATCTAAAAATAGTAAGATTCCATTAAAGGTACGCTATTAAAATTGACTCACTCTGACAAATTTGTGTTATTATTGTTAGACTAATACTGTGCGATCTTCCTGCTCTGCTCTGAATGCCATTCAGTAGTATAAAATCTAATGGTGCTAGTTAACTTTTTTTTGTGATGGGAACTGTGTGTCATCTGAAGCCCTAAGCACTCCTAACTATATTTTACAGCTTGAAGGTAGCAAACCTGACCCGTGCAGATGCTGATCTGGAAGCATATCGAATGCAGATGTGTAAAGAGGTGATTGCCATGTTGATGAAGAACATGGTTTTCAGACACAATCTCTCTCCTAATGTGGAGAAAAGGATGGGTTCAATTCTCAAAAAGCAGTTTTTTGCAATGGAGAATGAAGTTCAGGAGGAGTATACAAGGAAGATGGTGGCTTTAACTGCCGAATGTAATCTAGAGACTAGGAAGGAAATGGAGGTTCAGCACCAACGAGAGAGAGCTGCAAATGATGAGGCTGAAGAATTAATCAAGCGATTGAATGAGAAGGTAAATCAGGTATGAAAGTAACATAACAATTTGTATGAAATGTTATTTTTTTCCGGTGGTTTCTCTTTTAGACTGTAATGGTCACACTGTTTTTATTTTCTTGCTATTGCAGCTGCCTAGTGAGAATGCCAGTAGTCTTTGTACATTTCACCCCTGTTTACTTAAAAAAGAAAAACCCCAAATTAATGTTTCATATTTGTCAAACCTCATCACTTCGATTAAGAAGATGGCTCAGAAGGAGTAACCAACACAATTCATTATTTGCCACTGGTGCTGCACTTCCTGCATGAACGTGTATATCTACGTATTACATGTAATATTGCTGCTGTTCAAGCTGCCTATTTTTCAGTGAGTTGTAGAGACAAAATAATTCATATTAGGAATATATTCCCACAGACCAAGATGTGCAAACTTCCACCAGAGTGTCTTAAATTTTTGTCACATGCTTGCATAAGCAACAACAACAAAAAAATCATGTTTTATTTGAATGCACTGTACTTGTTGTTGTTTAGTGCTTTTATGGTAATTAATAACACAGATTTTTTGCAGAAATGATGGTTGCTGTGGTAAAAATGACCCACCAAAGATAATAGCAGTGTGTAGGGGTTGGTGGGAAAGGGTTTGATGCAAGGCCTATTGTATGGAGGAGCATTGAATGAGGATGCAGGGTGGTGCAGACCTGTTGAGCTCTTCCATAGGAACAAATATGTATCTGAGCTGGGACTCTTGCAAGGGTTCACTTGTCATTTTGACATATTTACACCAGCAGGCAGAAGGACTCAGCTGAAATTTGCTGGCTCTGCCTCTCGTTGAAGCTGACCCAGCTACCTTTCCAACATTGTACTTTTTCTAGTGTTTTGTCCAGTTTGGTTTTAGAAGTCCCAAGTGATGGGAGCCACTAAGAGATCCTGGATTGACGCTGGGGAGAGAATTCAAAGCCAGACCCTTGAGCTTTTGTGCTGATCCATTTATCTCCTTCCTCCCTCCTCCCCCCTTAACTGTTGGGCTCTTTACACTCATAGAAGCAGAGAAAAGTGGACTAAAATCTATGAAAGAATCCTTACCAGCTTTAGAGATACTATATTTCATGTCGTTCCACTTTTCCTCTGGAATGTGGAGGAAAGTGGCATTGCTGGGGAATAAAATGCAGCAATCCAAAATGGAGAAATGTGGGTGAGAGACCAGATACAGAAGGGAGAAGGTTGGTGTGCCAATATAGACCTTAGCTAAGATAGGAAACATGAGGTTAGTTGGATGGGATCAGCCCTCCTTCTGTTCTCTCTCACACTGTAAGTTTGTCTCTTGGTTCAGACGATGGCTAAAAATCTAAGGGTGGTGTTTTTCAGAAGTGCTCAGCTTGGCTTAACTGCTGGGAGCAGAGTGAGGCCTGTGCTGAGTGCCTATGAAAATCCCACTCTAAAATGTTTACCATTTTCCTACTATTCCATGGGTGTGGGAGGAAGCAGGCCTTGGATTTTATTTCTGATGTGTATTCTTGGCTGAGGCTTGAGTATCTCCCAGAGCAGCCACTAGTAATTTAAAAAAAAAAAAATTAATGGAGATATCCCATCTCTTAGAACTGGAAGGGACCTTGAAAGGTCATTGAGTCCAGCCCCCTGGCTTCACTAGCAGGACCAAGTACTGATTTTGCCCCAGCTTCCTAAGTGGCCCCTTCAAGGATTGAACTCACAACCCTGGATTTAGCAGGCCACTGCTCAAACCACTGAGTTATTCCTCCCCCCAATTTTTGAACTGAACTCTCAGATGTGGCTCTTAAAGGGCGTCCCCGTTTCCTTTCTTATCTGGTGCATATTTTGATTGATTGATTGATTGATTAATTCAGACAATAAAATTTGCCCCCCGCCATTGATTTTAATGGGGGCACATTTTCACAAAAATGTCTCTGGGTTACACTGTTGTGGTAATGGGGTTTTGCTTGTCTAAACAAAGGCTCTCAATATCCAAAACTATTTTGTACTTTAATGACAAATTGTGCGGGGCAGGAAACCTGGGCAGTTCTCAAGGTTGAGTCATACATTTAAGCATGTAATTGCATGTTTCAATTATTTAGTTGTATGCAGGGTTGTTGTAGCCATGTTAGGCCCAGGATATTAGAGAGACAAGGTAGGTGAGGTGATATCTTTTATTGGACCAACTTTTGTGGGTCAGAGAAACAAGCTTTCTAGTTTACACAGAGCTCTTATTCAGGTCTGGGAAAGGTACTGAGGCCGTGGCTACACTCGAAACTTCAAAGCAGTGCTGCGGGAGTGCTCCCACGGCAGCGCTTTGAAGTGCGAGTGTGGTCACGCACCAGCGCTGGGAGAGAGGTCTTCCAGCACTGCAGATACTTCACCTCCGTGAGGGGATTAGTTTACAGCGCTGTGGCACTGTTTACACTGGTGCTTTACAGCGCTGTAACTTGCTGCGCTCAGGGGGGTGTTATTTCACACCCCTGAGCGAGAAAGTTGCAGCGCTATAAAGCGCCAGGGTAGCCATAGCCTTAAAGTGCCACAGCTAAATACAAGATGGAACAGATTGTTTAGGATAAGTAGTTAACACATAATTTCAAGGGATTATTCAAGGTGAAGTGACCCATTGACAGCCCTCCAGTCAGGAGGGGGGAAAGCAGCTGGGGGTTGGAGGTTTTAGTGGGTTATACATTGTTGTAATATGTCATACATCCAGTGTCCCTATTCCATCCTTCTTTGTTAGTGTCTAACAACGTTATGAATTTAAGCTCCCAGAGTCGTCTTTTGAAGTTGTGCAGATTTCCTTTGAGAATGAGAACTGAGAGGTCGGATATTGAGTGATTGTTTTGTGAAAAGTGTTCACCACAGGTGATAGGGTGGTTTTGACTTCTATCACTTTCCTGTGTGAGTTCACTGGAGAGAGTAGTGGTTGTCTGGTTTTACCCATATTATTATTGGGGCATTTACTGCACTGGATGAGATACACTTTTCCTTGAATGGTCCCTTGAAAGATGTTAACTATTTATGTTAAACAATCTGTTCCACCTTGTATTTAGCTGTGAGACTCTTGAGTGTTTCCCAAACCGGAAGAAGTGCTGTGGTGGCTGGAAAGCTTTTCTCTCTGACCAACAGAAGTTGGTCCAATAAAAGATAATACCACATCCACCTTGTCAACCTGTTTAGTTGTCATTCAAATTCTAATTGAACAGTTGCTCGCTAATTCAGTTTTTAAGTTTTTCTACCTTTTAACAAGTGTACAAGGAGCATCAGATATATTCCACTACATCTACCAGGATTTCTGGTTTTAGAAAGATTGGCCCTGATTCTGAATGGAACCTAAAAGAACAGACCCCTGCATCTCTTCCAAGTTCCAGTGATTTCAGTGGGATCTGCATTGAAATCTGTGCAGTGGTCCATGCCAATGGATTCCATTGTTACTCCAGGACCACAAAGGGGCACAAGCAGAGAATTTTTTTTCTTTTCTTGTGCCATTACATCTAGCCAAAAATTTGTGTGTGTGTTTAAATCTATAACTCATTTGGATTGAAAAGTAAGGTATCATTTGTTCATTTTCACCCAACAAATTACTGTGAGAAATTTTGATTCTTTTGACAACATTTGCGTTGTAAGCTTTGGAGATGTCTTTACATTGCTAATAAGGCACAAGCAAAACCCAAGGGTCTTTATTTTTCAGAAACATGAATACCAGAGTTACGTATCTGACTAATGAACAGGAAGGGAGTCGTGATGCTCTCCTTGTCCCATAATCTATATCAAGCTTTACCCCAAACAACAGATATATTCAAAATGCATATTAATATTTTATTATGTATTATAGCTAGCTTGTGTCTAGATCAGTGTTTCTCAAACTTCATTGCATCGTGACCCCCTTCTGACAACAAAAATTACTACATGACCTCAGGAATGGGGACCAAAGCCTGAGCTCACTGCCCGAGGTTGAGGGGCCCAAAGCCCAAGGCCCACTGCCCCAGGCAGGAGGGCCAAAGCAGAAACCCAAGGGCTTCAGCCTCAGGCAGAGGGCATGTAACCTGAGCCCTGCTGCCCAGGGCTGACACCCTTGGGCTTCATCTTCAGCCCCAGGTGATGGGGCTCGGGCTTCAGCCCCGAGCCCCAACAAGTCTAATACCAGCCCTGGTGACCCTGTTAAAACAGGTTGTGATCCACTTTGTGGTCCTGACCCAGTTTTGAGAAACCCTGATCTAGATGCATCCCTTGCCAATATTCGCATAGTCTATATTGTCCTTTATAGGAGCTACAATATTATTTTTGTTTAGCTTAAAAAAAAAATTTCTTGCTTTTCTTTTTTTTTTTGGAGTGGAGTTTGGTGTGATCATTATTTTGTTTGCTCCCTTGATTTTTGTGCATCAGCATATGGTAGCTTTGGAACCACTTACCTTGCCACATTCAGCTTTAAAGGTTCGATCCTACGCCCTCTGAAGCCAGTGGCAAATCTTCCAGGGAGTTCAGTGCCATAGGATTAAAACATATAGGCAAAATTCACTTTTTGCCAAGTTTTCACAGAGTAAATAAACCCACTGTTGTGTGTGGAAGAGTAGAAGTGTTGATTTGAGTAATTTGAAAAGGATTAAAAACAACAGTTGCAAAGCCCTAAGCCCTGCTTCTTGCCAGCACAGGAGGAAAACAAAGATGTCAGTTTTGTGGTTTTTGTGTTTGTTTTTTAAATCTTGGATGGCACACAGGTACTATTTTGATACTGTAGTGATGGATATCCTGCCATTATTAGAACTTGGATTCCCAGACTGAACATTTGCGAGATACATTGTACTCTCTCTACTGGCTGATGAATGGTAGTGCACTACATTTATGGTCTAAGGCTCCAGCCTCGCCAAAGATTTAAGCATATGCTTGGCTGCACAAACTGCAAGAAGCCCCATTGAAGTTAATGTATATGCTACTTTATTAGTTAAAAACTTTTTAAGGATTGCAGTAGAATTTTATAAGTAATTTTATAGGATACTTCTTCAGTTCCGAAAAGTCTTCATTATGCTTTGGCAATGTGATCTTGGTTATTAGTTAACTATGTGTAACCCTTTGTGTTATGGATAGATGAACAACTTCATCTTCTAGCATTGGCTTTTCTGTTGAATATTGAAAATATGATTTAATGTTAATATTATTTTATTTCAAAACAGCTGCTCATTTCAGATCACTTAAAGAGGAATGAGCATAGTATGCATTGAATACATGTGATCTTGTTGCAATCCTTAGTCTCAGTAATATTGATACTTTTAAAATATATTAAACACTGGTAATCATTTGGGTTTGCGTGTTTTTGTTTTTTGTCCTCTTCCAGTCTGCTATAGAATACAGGTGTCTTCTGGAAAAAATTCACAAACTTGAGCAGAACCACATGAAGAGGTTCCTTTTGGTGAGACAGGAGGAGTACTTTGCAAAAGCTTATCGACAGCTGGCTATTTTCCAGAGAACAGAGCTCCATAATGTCTTTTTTACTCAGATAAAAAATGCCATTTTCAAGGGAGAATTGAAGTTAGAAGCAGCCAAAGCACTAGTGCAGGATTACTCTAAAATACAGGTAATGACATAAATATTCCACTCTTAACTTCCCAACAGAGAGCCATCACATAGTAATGTTTGTGAAATGTTTCTGTAATTTTCTCCACTTGTAGAGCTTGTGATGTTGCACTCTATATGATTTTATAAAAATATGCTGATGAGTGTGAATATAACGTAACTAAAATATGCTTCATCCAAAAGGTTTCTTGTAAGGTATCCTTACAAAGCTTATAATCTACTGAGTGTGGTCATCCTATTTGTATAAATGTATCACTCTTGTATCTGAACTAGAAATATGAAGTATAACTCAGAGGGTCTATCGTAATTATACAAAGTGTGGGCCATTAATGGTGGTTTGGAATCTTGATGGCTCTAGGGTGACCAGATGTCCCGATTTTATAGGGACAGTCCCGATTTTTGGGTCTTTTTCTTATATAGGCTCCTATTACCCCCCACCCCTGTCCCAATTTTTCACATTTGCTGTCTGGTCACCCTAGATGGCTCTCATCAGCCAGGACAATTGACTGTGGATGACTCTGTTTGCAGGCAGGCCTTCCTGTGAGTCAGCCTGGGAGGAATAAAGGCTTGGAGTCTCACAGGAAATGTGACTGTCACCTGGTACTGAAATCCATCCTAAACCTGGAGCAGTTCCTTTAGAGGGGGGGAGAGGGGGAAAGACCCAGAGAGACAAAAGATTCCTGCCTTGTGCCAAAGCTATTGAAGTGGTGGAACAGAACAAAGGGGGCTGCAATCATGAGAAATCCCCTAGCTACCACCTGAGCAGGAACAAGGGCTGTACGAAGGGAAAGGATTGTACCGAGACTAGGAAGGCGTCCAGTCTGTGATAGAAGCTTATTGAAACATCTCTGAGGGTGAGATTTTTATGTGTATTCAGTTTTGTTACTGTATCAGGTTTAGACTTGCATGTTTTATTTTATTTTGCTTGGTAATTCACTTTGTTCTGTCTGCTATTACTTGGAACCACTTAAATCCTACTTTCTGTATTTAGTAAAATCACTTTTTACTTATTAATTAACCCAGAGTATGTATTAATACCGGGGGGGGGCGGGGGGGAACAGCTGTGCATATCTCTCTATCAGTGTTATAGAGGGCTGATAGATTCATTCAATTTATGAATTTACCCTGTATAAGCTTTATACAGGGTAAAACGGATTTATTTGGGGTTTGGACCCCATTGGGAGTTGAGCATTTGAGTGTTAAAGACAGGAACACTTCTTAAACTGCTTTCAGTTTCAGCCTACAGCTGTTAGGGGACGTGGTTCAGACCTGAGTCTGGGTTTGCAGCAGGCTAGCAGGTCTGGCTCAAACCAGGCAGGGCACTGAAGTCCCAAGCTGCCAGGGCAAGAAAGCAGGGGCAGAAGTAATCTTGGCACATCAGTTGGCAGCCCCAAAGGGGTTTCTGTGATCCAACCCGTCACAGAGCTTTGCTGTGTTATCACTTTTAAACTGATTGACAGTAGAAATAAGATGCAAAACTACAGCCCCTTAATTTTGAAAATTTAAAGTCTAGACAAAAATTATTAATGCATGTACATAACTATCCCCAATAATGATAGGAGTTGTGCATGTTCACTCAGGCAGTCTGTACCGGCTAATTGGGTTTTACGTTACAAATCTGAATAAAACTTGGCCTGTTTTTAAAACTCATGAGTAAAATCTTCAAAGGTTCTTAAGTGACTTAGACCCTTAGATTTAGGATCCTAAGTCACATAGGCACTTTTGGAAATTTCACACTCTATCTTAAAGTGAAAATTGCTCTAGGGAAAGATTTTTTTTTTAAAGAGCATGGCTCTGCATATGCTTTCTACTGAGCATAGAGCTTACTACCCTTGGGCCCCAGTTCAGCAAGCATGTGCCTAGTTTAGGCACATGAGTAGTCCTGCTAAAGTCAACAGGACTGGTCGTGCACTTAAATTTAGGGACGTGCTTCAAGTGCACCTCTACCCCGATATAACGCTGTCCTTGGGAGCCAAAAAAATCTTACCGCATTATAGGTGAAACCGCGTTATATCAAACTTGCTTTGATCCACCGGAGTGCGCAGCCCTGCCCTCTCCCCCTCCCCCGGAGCGCTGCTTTACTGCGTTATATCCAAATTCGTGTTATATCGGGGTGGAGGTGTATCTTGTTGATAGGACCCTGAGTAGTCTCATTGACCTCCATGGGCTACTCTGGGTAGTAAGCACTGTGCTCAGTAGCGGGCTGTTCAGGCCCGAAGATCAACAAACTGTGTTAGACTGATGCAACTGTAATAACTTGACATAATCATCTAATTTAAAATACTTGTAACTAGCTTGTATGGAAGTTCATTGTTGTTTTTCATTTGTAAAGGCTGTTTAATATTATTCTTCTAATGCACAAAACTGGTCTAAATAGCACTCTCTCAGATGTTAGTTAAAATGAACATAACTTTTAATTAGACATATGTGTTCACATTCTTTCCTATAGGAGGACATTGAAGAGCTAATGGATTTTTTGCAGGCTAATAAGAAGTATCATCTGAGTAAAAGATTTGCGTACAGAGAGTACCTAATAAATAATATACATTTATGGGATTCCCAAGCCTCTTCTCTCTTGAACACAGCAGCAAGCCAGATAACAAGTCTCATTAACAAGACGGAAAGGTAAATATAATCTCTATTTTAACTATTTCTGGTGTCTCCACTCCTATGTTATCTGAGTGACATATGGTACTCTTCAAAAATATTTTTAGCTATCCCTAATAAAGGTTAATTAATAGAATTTAAAAGTTTACTGAGAAGATTTATTATTTTTAAAATAATTCAATAGAATATTTAGTAGCTACCATATTGGTTATTCAGCATCATAGTGTAATATACTGTCTTTGGCCCTGGTCCCACAACACAGAAATACTGCTGTCCCACATACCCAGTTAGAGCCTATTGACTTCAGTGAAGCTCTGTTTCTGTGCTGAATGTTACAGGATCAGGGTCATTGTGTGTGAGTGACTAATATTGCCCTCTGGTAGCAGCCCCACTGAGAGAATAAGGTAATTTCTACTAATATTAGTGGCTAGAGAGATTCTTTAGCCCAAGTATCAGAGGGGTAGCTGTGTTAGTCTGGATTAGTTTAGGACTCTCTGTAGCTCAAGTGGTAGAAGCATGTGCTTTTGGAGCTTTAGTCAAGGGTTCTAGTCCCAACCCTTGTGTGTGATCTAGACCTGAACTATGCGTTGCTGTGAATGTGTTCAAATAAGATCTTGGTTATTTTCTTTTCTCCCAGCCTCAATCCATGTCATACAAATACATGTCCAAGAGAACGACTTCCATGTTTGATTTTAATATGTGATTTGCTTAACTGGATCATTTAGTTTTAGATTAATGCAGCGTCTTATGAGTAGTCTCAAAACTTGCCTCACAAATAAAGTGTTTCGGACAATTTCCTTGACTGATGGGAACATGTACTGTTGACTAATTAACAGATGCCCAGATTCTGCTGCTGAAAGATTATGGCTCCCACTGAAGCTAGCAAGAGTTTGGGGCTGATTATAGATCCTTTACTTACTCAGATAGTACTCATCCATGTAAATAGCCCATTTAAGTCAATGGGAATACTGTTGTTAAGAATTACTGAACAGGGCCCTATGTGCATGAAAATCTAGACCTAGATGAAAAGTCTAACGCCGATTCACTTCTAAATTTAGCATTTAGGGTGAGGAGCTGGATATATGGTCTCAAATTGGCATGCATAAAAGTTTTCCAAAGGAAAGATGGTCTCCACAGTTGACTGAGCTTATAAATAATATAATTGGTATAGATCTTTATTAGCAGAGAAGCCACATGCTGCTGGGAATATTAAAGAATAAATGTTGGCTAAAGTAATAAGTAAAAATGAATTGCAGAAAAATATTTATTTATCTGCTTTGGGATATTTCTTTTAGATCATATAGGCTCTGGGCTGATTCAGATATTGTATTTGAGGATACTGTAGAAATATCCCTGAAGGTAATATGGAGACATAAAAATGATGAAATGGTGCTGGTGAAATGAGCAGTTAAAATTACGTGACAATATAGAACGGTTTGAGGGAAAACTCTAGCTAGTACCAAGAGAGCTGCAGCATCTGCTAGCCTGGCGTGTGGCGAAACGACTGAAGAGTATGCCAGGAAAGTAGAATGTGTCAGTGTGCAGGAAAGCAAATTACTAATTTTTCTGTTGATCTTGTGCCCATATCTTTCTTTATATATTTTAGACATCTATATTGGAGCCAGTTGTCAGTCATATGGGTGCCATGAATTACAGAAACAAATATAAAAAAGAAGAACAGGAGTACTTGTGGCACCGTAGAGACTAACAAATTTATTAGAGCATAAGCTTTCGTGGACTACAGCCCACTTCTTCGGCTACAGTGGGCTGTAGTCCACGAAAGCTTATGCTCTAATAAATTTGTTAGTCTCTAAGGTGCCACAAGTACTCCTGTTCTTCTTTTTGCGGATACAGACTAACACGGCTGCTACTCTGAAACCTGTCAGAAACAAATATAAAATAGATTAATATAATCCAAACTTCTCAGCCAGTAACAGGACCATATAGACATCTTACTATTTAAATTGTTTTCTTTCCTGCTATTGTTCTCAATTGAAAGGTACAAATAATAGAAGATTTAGAGTAGGGCTGTGTGGCAGGGCAGGGGTGTGAAACCCCTTGAATGCCCTGCTAAAATGCTGGCTAAGCCCTGCTTTCGGGCAGAGAGGCCAGGGGCAGAGGCTCAAAGCAGCCAGCAGGGAGCCCAGCTGCAGGCCCTAATGAGGTCTGGCTCACTGCAATAGACTGAGCTAAGCAGCGACAGCTGGGCTGAAGGCTGGGCGGGCTCTAAAAGCCCAGAACAAAACTCAGTTGGGCGGCTAGCCTAGGAGGGGACAGGCGGCTACATCTCTGTCTCCTCACCAGAGGAAGGGAGCCTCAAGGGCCAAGAGACCCTGGAATGGGTTAGAAAGGGGATAACTGTTGGGGGATAAAGGGGACTGCACGGTGGCACTGTAAAATAAAGCACAAGGGTGAAACACCAGAAGAAGGCATGAGAACTCTTATTTTACCAGCCTAAGCACAGGGCACAAAGCGAGAAAGTGGAAACCTGTGCGGACCCTGTGACAGGCTGTCAAACAATTAAAAAAATAAATCCCAATTAATCATGGTTTTAATTGCACTGTTAAACAATAATAGAATAACATCTATTTAAATATTTTTGGATATTTTCTATATTTTCAAAGATAGACTCAGGGCACTGGACTTCAGCTCTGCTCGGGGCTCAGGGCTCCAGTCCCGCTCCGGGCTCCAGGCTCCAGTCCCATATGGGGCTCAGGGCTTCAGCTCCCCCTCGGGGTGCGGGGCTCCAGCCCAGCACTTCAGCCCCCCTGTGGAGCTACACGCTGGGGCTTCAGCCTCCCCTCCCTCCCACCGCCGCCGATGCCTCTCTCCCCATCCAGAGGAATGCGATTAATGCGTGAACAAATAATGCGTTAATTTTGTTTTCAGTTCATCACAGGCATTAACTGTAATTGATCGACAGCCTTAGTTTAGAGGCCCAAAGGAAGACCGATATGCGGTACCAGAGATCATGTTCTGTATCTGCAGGTAGTGCAAAACTCACGGCGCTTCATTAGAGACTGGATAACTGTTCTTTGACAGCCAAGTAGCTTACCTTATTTTTGTAACCTTTTGCTCTTCTATTTAGCCACCTATTGTAGTAGCTGTCACTTGTTGAGTCATGACTACCATTAGACTGTTGAGCAAGGACAGTCTTCCTATATGCCTGTACTCTGCTTTGCATGTTTTGGGTGCTACTATAATGTATGTGCAACTACGTGGCCAAAACCAATCTTACCACCGCCTATGTAATATAATGAAGATTCCACTTCTGCAGCCTGTAACTTCCATCATTTCACATCACTTTCAAAACAGATTATGCTTTTGGTCTCCTTGAGAAAAGTTCTTTGGTTGTTCTGCAGACATTGTTACTTTGGGAAGGCCCTTAATGAGAAGCTGTAATTGAATAGGCCATTGGGCAGATTTAATCATGAATCCATAGGAGCCGATTACTAAAATGAAGGAAGAACTGGGGTTTATTAAACTGGAAAAGTAGCTTTAGTTCATTGTTTAATAACTGATATTGAACTTGAGTTGCAAAATAAAAAAAAATCAATGACTAGAAAAGAGAGAGAGGAGAGTTACAAGAAAAAAAATCTCAGTAGTTGAAAGGCAAGGCCTGGGTAGCTTTTGGTGATGTTACAGTGTGACATTCACTTACACAAAAAACTGCAGCACTAACATGAGCAATTAGAAAATCCTAGTGTAAAACAACGCTTTTCTCTCTTTAACTTCGCGTGCTATTCATTGCCTATAATATTCAGAGGGGTAAGGAAGAATTTACAAATTGGGTGAGGGATGCAGTTCTACTTTCAAGAGAAATCTTGTGATTGTGTTTCTTACAACACAATTAGTTTTGCACCCAGATCTACAAACAATATCAGCAAATGGCTTTTCCTCTCACCAGGTAAGTAATAGGAAGGTTGGATGGAGGATTCCCCAGATTTTTTTTCATAGTTTCAAATTTTAAACTAAATTCTGCAAAGTTAGAGACACTTGCAAAACAAAGTGACATTACTCTGTTATCTTGTGTGACCCTGCTATAGCTTCAGAACACGCCCCCCCGCACACAAGATGTTTGCTTCCCTCCCCCTCCCCCCCCCCCCAAGATGTTTGCTTTCAGAAGATTGGCAAGACCTGTGTGCTATTTTTTCATTCCCTGGATGTTGATATTGTAAAACTACACAATGTAGTATTTCAAAACATTCTCCAGAGTTAGGCAAAGCTGAGAATCATGCCCAAAACCCAGAAGAAGAAGAATTCCATGGAAGGTCGGCTAGAATTTCAATCTTTAATTATAAGGGGAGTTGGAGAATATTTACAGACCAGAGCATAAGAAATATTAAGAGCAAGAAAAGTCTGAACCAAAATGCTGGTCCTTTTAAATTGTATCATTAATCTCCTCTGCTTTTTCATCTTACCCTTCAACTCCCACTTCTCTAATTACAAATGTAGATGTTCCTTTATCAAAACCAGTATACAGTAGATTAGGTACTTTAAACGTATACTTATGGATGGGATTAAAGGGAATTTTGAGAGATGCATAATTGTTTTATATCTAGAAATGAAATTGGGAAAAGACGTAGATAAGATAGAATACACATAAACAAATTCAGAGATAGCATAAAACAGGCATGACATAAATGCTGTAAAGGACTTTTAAAAGCAGAGCTTAATAGAATGTTTAAAATATATTGGGTAAAAAGTCAATTGAGATTCATGTGAAAAAGATACTGTAAGAATGTTAACAAAATAAGTAAATGTGGGTTTCAGTTATAAAAACAGCCACTGTAGGACATTAGAGAAAATTTCAAACAAAATCTAGAGGCCAGTATTTTGAAACTTGGCTGTCTAAAGTTAGCATTTAAATAAGAAGCCTGACTTTTCTGAACAGCTCAGCTCCTTTTGAAAATCAAGCTGCTGATTTGGTGCCTAAATACGGATTTAGGTGCTTAACTCTAGGTATTTGCTGTGCTGTGGTAGTCGTGTTGGTTCCAAGATATTTGAGAGACAAGGTGAGTGAGGTAATATCTTTTATTGGAACAACTTCTGTTGGTGGAAGAGAAAGCTTTTGAGTTGGTCTCTTTTTGCTAACAGAATTTTATCCAGTAAAAGATATTACCTCACCCACTGTGTGTCTCTAACTCTAGGTATACAAGTTTGAAAATTTTTCCCATAATATAGTAGGCAGTGATGGATATTCAGATGTCTCTGGGCCAGATTCTCTCTCCATTCTGCCCTCTTTGCATCACTCAGCGCAAAGGGGCTGGACTCTGGCCTGAACAGCCTACTGAGAATTCTGCCAGGGGTTAGGGAGCTCTCAGGCGGCATAAAGTCAGTGTAGTTGGTTCCTATGCCAACCATGCCCCTTCACTCCCCCAGTACAAACACTGGCTTAGGGGTTGAGGGTGAGTGTAGCTGCACTCTGCCAAATCTCAGCTGGCCCCCTTAGGGAGCTGGGCTGAAGCAGATGTGATCTGTGAATTAGGGATCTGTAACCAGCTATAATCAGCTCCTAGTCTGCCGCCCTTTCCCTATGCTGAATGTGAAAGAGAATCTGACTCTGTCTTTTACAAAGAAATGTTATACTTTGAACATGGTTCCCTAGACACAAGAGGACAGGTGTGATGTCTGATTAAAATATAATTACGCAAGCCATTATTTCTACCACTGTTATATAATTGCAATAAAGCTTATGCAAAGTGTAACACATGGCCAGAAAGGGTTAAACAGCTTGCAGGCTAAGGCTATGTCTACACTGCCGATGTTACAGCATGGCTGCAGCAGTGCTGTGACTTGAGCAGGATAGTCACGCTTTATCATTGGGGGAGAGCTCTCCCAGCAATAAAAAATAACCACCTCGAACGAGGGGTGGTAGCTTTATCGCCGGGAGTACGGCTCCTGTTGATAAAGCACTGTCTATACTGCTGCTTTTCAGCGCTAAAACGTTTGTCACTCGGGCGGATGTTTTTTCACACCCCTGAACGACTAAAGTTTTAGCACTGAAAGTGGCAGCGTAGACACAGCCTCACTAACGCAAAGTGACCTTTAAAGACATGTTACACCTTAGAGACTAACAAATTTATTAGAGCATAAGCTTTCGTGGGCTACTGCCCACTTCTTCAGATGCATAAGTAGCCCACAAAAGCTTATGCTCTAATAAATTTGTTAGTCTCGAGGTGCCACAAGTACTCCTGTTCTTTTTGCGGATACAGACTAACACGGCTGCTACTCTGAAAAAAGACATGTTAAAAAGGTATGCAAATGGAAATTAAGGCCATTCATGCTAAATAGGCTAAAAATTTGAAATGCAAAGCTATATTGTTAGAAGTGATACTAATTGTGTGTATCGTTAATTCTAGCCCTGTAAACAGACAGTTCCTGTCCATCACTATAGCTACAAATTCAGAGATCAAAAGGGAATATTAACATTTAGATGAATCTTGGGTAAAATAATGTCTATATGTCTCTTTGAAGTTTATAATAGACTGCCTAATGGATAAATTGTCCTGTGTTTATTTGTGTAACTAATTACTTGTGGTGTTTAGAAAGCAAAAGGTTACATCAGAAGCCTATTGTTTAACCAGGACTGTGTGGTCAAGTGGCTGCTAGAACACTGTATAAAAAGAAAGACCCTGGCGTCCTGATCCTGTTCATCTCAGATTTGCTTAAGGTTTCATTCAGGGGAAGCCAAAGCCACAAGGACAGAGATTCCAGTTCTAACTGGATTGCCCTGAAATATAACCATTGGACTATAACCTATGGATTATTTCTGAAAGAACTCTTTGCAACTACAAAGCTCACCATCTCTGCTATGAATCTGAATCTTTAGAATTGAACTCATGAATATTGATCTTTTAACCATACTCTCTCTCTTTTGTTTTTTAGTAAATTTTAGTTCAGTTAATAAGAATTGGCTGTAGTGTGTATTTGGGTAAGATCTGAAATATTCAATAACCTGGGAGGTAATGTGTCCAATCCTTTGGGATTGGTAGAACCTTTTCTTTTATATGATGAAATAAATTTTCAGAAATCATCATATTTGACTTAGGTACCAGAGGCTGGATCACTTTAAGGGAACTGTGTTGTTTGGACTTCTGAGTAACCAGTAAGGTAATAAAGAAGCTGTTTTATGCTGGCTTGGTAAATCTAAGTATCGGAATATCCACCAGCTTTATGGGGATTGTCTGCCTCATTCTTTGCAGTTCACCCTAATTGAGTGACCACAGCTGCCCCCCACTGGGACACCGGTCACAGTCTGCTGCCCTTTCCCTATGCTGAATGCGGAAGAGAATCTGACTCTCTTTTACAAAGACATGTTCTACTTTGAACATGGTTCCCTAGAGGCAAGAGGACAGGATCACCATATCTCTGGTGAAAACAGGACTTTCCTTTTTAAAGAAAAGAAAAGAAACCAATTCTTGAGTTAAGTTATCCAGGAAAAGAATAGTAGAGGCTGGAAAATAAAGGACCATCAAATCCCAAACCCTGATAGTTAAAGTGATGAAAGGTATAAATAAATTGCTCTGCAAATCACTGGCCTCACTTAGGTGTGTTATAAACATCAAATTTGCTGTTGTGGATCAGACCATTGCATAGCAGCCTACCTTCACCATTGGCCAATACCTGACAGAATCAATTCCCCTCCAACAAAGCAGCTAAGCAGTTATTGGTTTGCTGTACAGTATTTAGGGGAGAATAATTCTTTCGCATCCCCCACATGCTTATTATGGTACCCACAAAAACATGAAATTTGATTACCCCTCACATGTTATCTGTTGTAATAACATTATCTAGTTCCATCCATACTCCTTGACTTGATTACCCTCTATGGCTGTGAATTCCCCATTTTGACTATTGTATAGGCTGAATTTTGTTTCTTTCTGTTAAATTCTATTAGTGTCCCATTATTTTCACATTATGGGACTATGTAACAGCAAAGTGCTTTTCGGTATTTCCTTATGCCCTCTATCATTTTGAATCACCCAGTCAAATACCCTTATAATCACTCTCTCCAGACTGAATTATCCTAGTTTGGGGAGTCTCTTACTCATGTGAATCTTTTCCAGTCTTTGCTATATCTTAAAATGACCACAGTTGAACCCAGCACTACTGATTTGTTATTATTTTATTTAATAGAAGAACTGATAGCTATGCCTACTGTTAAGGTTGCTTGACATATTTAATTCTATATATCTGTATATATGGTAGTAGAACCTAAAAGCTTCAATGAAGTCAAAGCCCCATTGTCGTAGGTACTGTACAACATATAGTGAATGGCAGTTCCTGCCTCAGAGAAGTTTAAAATCTAAGAGATAAGACACAGCCGATGGATGAAACAAATAAGCGGGTAACAGTGTCTGAGATACCCGAATGAGAAAAATAATAGTGTGTCACCACATGTAATTGATATTGGTCATGTCACTTAATGCACTTCGGGAAAGTGTTCTAATAGTAAGGTGATAAGAGTGATATAAGAAGCTGTATAAAGTAGAATGGAATTTAGCATAGACTAGCTGTATGAACAATGCATAGCCAATCAGTAACAGTAATTGCAGTAATCAGATGCGTGTCTACCATTGGGCAATATGTCACTGCAGTATTTTCTGCTGTTGTCTGTCCTTTAATGCATAGAGCCATTTTATTTATATATGTGCTATTGTGAGCAGATATCTTCATTGAATTCACCACAATCTAACCTCCTCTCTTGCTTCAGAAGATTCCACAGCTTCAGTGCCCATCAGCATATTAGGAGTTTAGACCATTGCTGCTAATACACATTATCTTACATTTATGCAAGTTAAATGTCCTCTGCCATCAAATTGTCCATTTCATTTATATGTTTAAATCCATCCAGAGTTTCTCATAATCCTCCATTTTACTAAACAAATCAACTTAGTGTCATTATCATACTTTACCAACTTCTTTTACTTTTTGTTCAAAATCTATTTAATATTTTTTATCAAATACTGGCAATCACCTTGGTACGCCAACATTTGACCTGTAGGACAGCCTTCGCTGTAACTTTTTAAATTGCTTTACTGGTTCAATCTTATCCATTTATTAGTCATTTTCCTTAATTGTCTCGTATGAGAGACCTTTTCAAAAAATCTAAGTGAATTACATTCATGCTGCTTTATCTATCATTTTGTTAACATTTCCAAAGAAGTCTCATAGATAGAAAGCTCATTTTTATCATTTTCCTTACGATGCTGGGGTTGACCTGTCCAGGCAATACTTGTCCAAGTGTTGTACTACTTTAACCTTACTGGAACTCATAATAACCAGTTTCCCCAGTAGCACAATGAGCCCCACCATTTTGTAATTCCTGGGTTCTAGATAGTCAAAAAGGCACCAGATTAGTGACTTCCCTGTTTTTTTTCTGAACTATTGCTATTTTTAAAGTGTTATGGCTTCATTTCTCCAAGAACTCTGCTCCTTCACACTTCATTTCCTTCATAACCCTTTGATAACATCATCCGGTTCTGGCAATTTACTGAACTTCAGGAACTCATATTGCAGTATGAATTTCTCCCTGGATTTCAATCTCTAATAAGACCACAATAATTTCCTGTGATATGTGGCCTTAAATCCTACCATCATCTACAGTAAAGTCAAAATCAAAACATTCCTCTTACTGATCTCTTTTAGTAGTGTACTTTTTATTCTTCTCCATTTAAGTGGTGTCCATTGCATCAATAAATATTTCTCCAAACAGTCCTTTGATGTCCCCTTCCACAGTAGCTAACCTACCCATTGTTATCATCACTGTGTCAGCAGAACATAAGCCTTTAATCTCTTGGGGCCTGACCCCACCAGGTGCTGAGCACCTGCGATCTGCATTAAGGTTAATGACTTGCTTAGCACCTCTCTGGGTCTGGATTTTACTATGAGGAATTACTCGTTACAATTCTGATCTGGACATCTGCAGAATACTGATCCAGTTGGGTGAAATCCTGGTCCCCCGAAGTCCTTGGCAAAACTCCCATTGACTTCAGTGGGGCAAGGATTTCACCCCTTGTTTCTATCATGTGAGCTTTCTAATCAAATAGATTCCATCCCTTAGTCGTGTCCACACTGGAGTGATCTTTCTAAAATAGCAGTGGTTTACTTTACTCCTTCAGATATAATACAACTCTATACAACCTAACCTACCCATCAGACAAACTATAGTTTGAAGTCTGAAGCCCTTTCGCTATTTTTTTTAAATTGTCAATCATATCTCGAATTGTCAATTATTTTGGGCATTCTAGCTGGCTCCTTTTTTAGTTTTGACTAAGACTTGAGCGTTAGCCTGGAGACGCTTTCATTTTTGTCTCTTAGAGGTATAACCATTATATTATTAGCATTATTTAACTGAAACTCTGCTTCTGCTTGAACTGATGGCTACACCTCCTTGTCTCTATTGTTTGTGTCATGGGAAACTCAGTCCATATTCCTTTTTACTGGCCCCTGTCGTTGTAGTACCCATGACTACCAAAATTTAATCTGAGTGCCTTTTAAGATTTTTACATGTAAAAAAATTCCACAGAATAAATCAACATGGAACTAATGAGATGTGTGTCTATCATCGTCCCCATCATCAGTGTGTGTATCACCACCCTGGTCACTTAGCTGGCATGTTACATCACTTTCCCCCCACCTTTCATCTCATGGCCCCAATTCTGATTTCTGCTGCAGCCCCTTTACTCCACTCTGGGTAGGGATTGTAAAGGGACTGCAAAGACTCCTGGGTAATTCCCCCAGCACAAAATAGATTAAAGGTATTTAAAAGTAATATCTTAATTCAGTGATTCTCAAAGCCGGTCCGCCGCCTGTTCAGGGAAAGCCCCTGGCGGGCCGGGCTGGTTTGTTTACCTGCCGCATCCACAGGTTCGGCCGATCGCAGCTCCCACTGGCCGCAGTTCGCCGCTCTGGGCTAATGGGGGCTGCGGGAAGCGGCGTGGGCCGAGGAATATGCTGGCTGCCCTTCCCACAGCCCCCATTGGCCTGGAGCGGCGAACCGCAGCCAGTGGAAGCCGCGATCGGCCGAACCTGCGGACATGGCAGGTAAACAAACCCGCTTGGCCCCCCAGCGGCTTTCCCTGAACAAGCGGCGGACCAGCTTTGAGAACCACTGTCTTAATTGATTATTATTTTGCATAACTTGTTCATCCTCTTATCTAATCCCGCCACCCACATGTTAAACTACTTTGTTTTCCCTTGTATTTGGCACAGAAAGGAGCCTAGATGCAGAATTTGCAGTTCCCAAAGCTGAAGGGAGGCTTGGCACTACCCAATCTATCTGCCACATCATTGGGATTTATAATCAATTGGTTTCAGGCAAGGACAAACATTATTTGGCTTCAAGTAGAGCACGTTGACAGCTGGTGGCATTGCTTTGAAGGCTTTTTCCAACAGAAGGTTTTTTTTTTTTTTTTTAAAGGTGATGGATGGAAGTTGAAAAAATTGAGTTCTGCAAAACTTAACAAATCTACGTGATAAGGAGGGAGGCTGAGCTGAGCTCAGCTCCTCATTAGAATTTAAAGCAAGTTTGATAGGCAGGGGACAGTGTTCTGTTGCTCATTTAATTGACTGTAAACTCTCGAACAATAGATGGAGAAGCAAGTGCTGCGTTGAACTGGAGCTCTCTATTCACTTTGGGTAAAATGCAAATGCCACACAACTAAATAAATATTCCTCAACTTGGCTTTAATTTGATTATTTGGGGAATTTGAGGTAAAATCTAACTTGAAAGAAATGTGGGACAGCTAAATTCATATGGACAAATCCTAGGTGAGCACAGAGCCGGGACACCCCAATGTCCTCACCGCCACCTGCCAGGCACTCTCAGCTCTGCACTCCCCAAAGCAGGTGAGGGGGAGCTCCGTGGGCCTGGGAGGAAGAGCGCAGGGCTGGGGACACAGGGTGTAGCCAGGTGATTCCTGGGGATGTCCTGGGGCTCCTGGGGCTAAACGAGCTTGGCTGCACTGGCCCTTTAAAGCTGCAGCTTCTGCCCTTCCTAAGTAAATTCACAAAATCAATGGGAATTGGTCTCAATCCTTTCCTGAAAAGGGCCGAATAAAGGACTACAAGATTTGGCCCATAGTCCAACTATTGGAGTGTGTTGGAGACTTTGCTGGGACAGAGGCATGTGAGCCCCATATGTTATTAGGTCCTGATTTTTAGGGGGGGCTGTGCCGCACAATTCCATTTGAAACCAATATGAGCTGCATAGTGCTCAGCCCTTCTGAAAATTGGGTACTTGGAGAATAATTGAGGAAGGGTTTGAACAAAAATCCACAGTGTTAGGGATAGTACTTTCAGCCCAGGTTCCATTTTGACCCTTTTAACCTCCTTTTAGGGAATACTCATTTAATATTTAATATTAGAAATATTTCTTGTGTGTCATGGTGATAACTGCGAAAATCCAAAATCCTAACCTGGTTGATTTAAGATCCTCCTTTATATCCCTGTTGTTCAAAGGTATTTGGGGAACTCCTGAGTGACAAGAATAGCAGCAGTCTTTATAATGCAATTAGAGTTGTTTATAGGGAAAGAGAGACTTATCTGACTATACTTTATTGCATCTAGCCCATACACTCATGTGAATTAGAGAAGTCAATGGAGTTAGACTGGTGTCATAATCTTGCAAGTTAACCCCAAATCCAAAAGATGTCTTGTAAGTGTAAAACTGGGAAAGTTTGGTCTTTGGAGTTGCTATATTTCTCTGTTCATCCAAAATCCTGGTAATTCTTTTGATTGATTTTGAAAGTTATAGGAGAAGTGAGTGAAAGTCTTTGCACAGGTTTTGCTAACTATCAAGGTCTCCTTGTTTTTTTTCCCTCCTTCCTTCCCATTCTCCCTTCACACCCCCATTTGTTTATTCACCTCTTGCCTATTATCTATATGCTATACTGTGAGCTTTCTGAGGCATGGACTGTCTTTGTATTATTTGCTTGCATAGCGTCCAATACAGTGGGATCCTGAGTCTTGTAAGAGAATTTGAGCAGGGGATTGGACTAGATGACCTCCTGAGGTCTCTTCCAACCCTAATATTCTATGATTCTATTAAGCATTACAGCAACAGAAATAAATAATAACTATGTGCCTTTATACAAACACACACTCTCTACTGTTAAGTATTCATGGTAACAGGTATTAAACACTCTTATTACAGAGCTGGTCATTTGTCTGAAAATCATTTGGGAACACTTCTTGACCAAGCTCAGGCAGAAGTTCATTCTGTTAAACAGAAGTTGGATCATAATTTAAAACAGGAAAAGCAAAGGCTTCACCAGAAACTCGTTACTAAGAGAAGACGAGAAATGTTGCAAAAGGTAATTATGTACAGTGTAACCATTTACCCTGTGATTATGCTGAGAAATACCTGATTGAATTGAAAGATGAAACCTAATTCTTTCATGATGATGAAGATAATAAACATCCACGCTAGGATAGTAGAGGAAAATCAGTCTTCATAATTTTTAGTGGCGTTACCACAATGCACAGTAGAACCTCAGAGTTATGAATACCAGAGTTACGAACTGACTGGTTAACCACGCACCTTATTTGGAACTGGAGATACACAATCAGGCAGCAGCAGAGACCAAAAAAAAGAGAAAATACTGTACAGTATTGCGTTAAACATAAACTACTGAAAAAAATGAAGTGAAAGTTTAAAAAAAAAAGATTTGGCAAAGCAAGAAAACTGTTTTCTGTGCTTGTTTCGTTTAAATTAAGATAGTTAAAAGCAATATTTTTCTTCCACATAGTAAAGTTTCAAAGCTGTAATAAGTCAATGTTCAGTTGTAAAGTTTTGAAAGAATAACCATAGCATTTTGTTCAGAGTTACGAACATTTCAGAATTACGAACAACGTCCATTCCCAAGGTATTCGTAGTTCTGAGGTTCTACTGTATTGTCTTAACTGAGCAGTTATTCATAGTCTGACAGCATAAGACCAGATCATTCCCTATAATTGAGAGAACCTGCAGGTCATATACATGAAGAAAATTCTGAGTTTCCATTTGTGGTTTGACATCTCACCAGATCAGGAATATAGGGTTAGATTCAACACAGTGGGGGCAGGCAGCATGACCCTCCAAACCCACCAATGTTCCAAACTCTATGAAGGAAAATGCCTTGGAGCTCTGGCAATCACGCAGAGGGCCAACACTTCCATTGTACTCTCTGGGCTTCCCACTGGTGCCCATCTCCATCTTGACCTGGGTTAATTGACTTTACACCAAAATGCATAATTGGCCAATTTAGGCTCCTGTATGTGAATTGTAAAGAAATAATCAAAAGATGCAGGAAATCCATTGGGTTAGTTGGGACAGACGTTTCAAAATGTTCTGGTGGTCTTAAAAGATAAATTGTGATAAAACAAGGAGAGAGCAGGTATGAAGAAAAATCTAGGGCTTCTTTCAGTGGCATTCAGTATCTTTTTTTTCTCCCCACAAGGGTAGCTTTGGCTAGCTTTATAGTGAAAATATTGCATAGTGTAATATGAAATATCAGTACACCATTTTTCTCTTCTTTCCTCTGTGTTTCTTTGATCAGAGTTTGCATTTGGAATTTTACCGGATCATTAGATTTCTGACCCTTTCCGATATTTGAAAATATGTCAGGGCATGAGATAAAGTGCACACTGCATTTTTGTAGGTGTTAGCATTCTGTCTAACTTCAACCCAAATGAATAGTGGCCTTTTGGGCACATATGAATGCAGTGCTGATATTATGCAATGAAGTTATCATTTTGAGTATTACCAAAAAAATCATGTATAATTTCACCTTGGTATGAAATATGTATATAGGGGATTGGAACTAGAAAGAAGTTTTTTCTATTTACCTTGTATCTTTTTTTTTTTTTTTTTTGTAAATGAATAAGCAGAAAGAACAAAGAAAGGAGCAGATGTCGATAGGAGACACTTTCAAAACCACTAAAGAGGTTAGCCACTACTTGAGCCACTGGCAAAAGCTTCTGACTGATCATGCTGTTGAATTTGAAGAGCTTATTGAAAAGCTTGATAATGATGCCAGCGAAGAAATAAAAGTGCTTAGATTTACTTTGACAGAGAAAGCTATTGATGAACTTAAACGCATTCAGTATGGAGTAATCACTCAAGAACTGTTAAAACTGAGTGTGCCAAAGCCATTCCTGCAACAAATTGTTGAGGAGCATAAAAAGGAAATTGCTATTCAGACTGAACAGCTTGAAAAAGAAGAACATGACAAAAATATGGCCACTCGAGAATGGCTTGAGAATACCAGGCAAAAACTGAGCCAAGAGCTGGAACACAGAATTGCAGAACAAAAAAAATTAAGGAGTTGGGAACAGTTAGTGTTCAAGTAAGTATCTGTCCATTTTCTTTTCTTGGTTATTCCTCTAATAAGTATGAGTTTAACACACATGTGGGCTTAATTTTTAACTATCAATTCTTTGCTATAAACTTTGGACCTGAGTTTCACCGGTTCATAGTACTCACCACTCCTACTGCAGTCAATATGTGCTGTCGTTGCTCTGTGCTTGTGAAAATTAGCGGCTTTGGTTTGTTAGGGGATTTTTAATGAAAATTCCAAGGAGATGAATTTGTTAAAATTATAAGGGTGATTTAGAATTTTTAGGCTTTAATTCAGTATATATGCCATACTTTGTTTGCAAAACTCTCAGTATTCAGACTCAGTATTGTCTACAGCCAAGCTCTAAGATATAACCGCATTTGCTCCAATCCCTCGGATAGAGACAAGCACCTACAAGATCTCTATCAAGCATTCTTAAAACTACAATACCCACCTGCTGAAGTGAAAAAACAGATTGACAGAGCCAGGCGAGTACCCAGAAGTCACCTCCTACAAGACAGGCCCAACAAAGAAAATAACAGAACACCACTAGCTGTCACCTTCAGCCCCCAACTAAAACCTCTCCAGCGCATCATCAGAGATCTACAACCTATCCTGAAAGATGATCCTTTACTCTCACAGATCTTGGGAGACAGACCTGTCCTCGCTTACAGACAACCCCCCAACCTAAAGCAAATACTCACCAGCAACCACACATCACTGAACAAAACCACTAACCCAGGAACCTATCCTTGTAACAAACCCCGATGCCAACTCTGTCCACATATCTATTCAAGTGACATCATCATAGGACCTAATCACATCAGCCATACCATCAGGGGCTCGTTCACCTGCACATCTACCAATGTGATATATGCCATCATGTGCCAGCAATGCCCCTCTGCCATGTACATTGGCCAAACCGGACAGTCTCTACGCAAAAGAATTAATGGACACAAATCTGACATCAGGAATCAAAATACTCAAAAACCAGTGGGAGAACACTTTAACCTGTCTGGTCATTCAGTGACAGACCTGCGGGTGGCTATATTACAACAGAAAAACTTCAAAAACAGACTCCAAAGAGAGACTGCAGAGCTAGAATTGATATGCAAACTAGACACAATCAACTCCGGTTTGAATAAGGACTGGGAATGGCTGAGCCATTACAAACGTTGACTATCTCCCCTTGTAAGTACTCTCACACTTCTTATCACACTGTCTGTACTCGGCTAGCTTGATTATCACTTCAAAAGGTTTTTTTTTTTTTTTTTTTTTTTTTTTTTTTTTTCCTCTTAATTAATTGGCCTCTCAGAGTTGGTAAGACAACTCCCACCTGTTTATGCTCTCTGTATGTGTGTATATATATCTCCTCATTATATGTTCCATTCTATATGCATCCGAAGAAGTGGGCTGTAGTCCATGAAAGCTTATGCTCTAATAAATTTGTTAGTCTCTAAGGTGCCACAAGTACTCCTGTTCTTCTTTTTGCGGATACAGACTAACACGGCTGTTACTCTGAAACTTGTCAGTATTCAGAGATTCCCAGATCCCAAGGCTAGAAATGATAATTATGAATGTCTGCTCTGACCTCCTGTATAACACAGGCCATAGAACTTCCTCCAAAATAATTCATAGAGCATATCATTTAGAAGAACATCCAAACTTGATTTTAAAATTGTCATGATGGAGAATCCACCATGACCCTCGGTAAATTGTTCCAATGGTTAATGGCTCACTGTTAAACATTTATGCTTTATTTTCAGTCTAATTTGGCTAGCTTCAGCTTCCAGCTGCTGGATTGTGTTATACCTTTCTTTGCTAGACTAAAGAGCCTATTATTAAATATTTGTTTCCCAGGTAGATACTTATAGACTGTGATCAAATCACCCCTTAACCTTTTCTTTGTTAAGCTAAATATTGTGATAGACTCCAAAGGCTCAATCTAAGGCATGTTTTCTAATCCTTTAATAATTCTTGTGGCTCTTCTCCGAACCCTCTCCAAATTATGAACATCCTTCTGGAGTTGTGGGCACCAGAACGGGACATAGTATTCCAGCAGTGGCCACACCAGTGCCAAATACGGAAGTACAATAACCGCTTTATTCCTACTGGAGATTACTCTGTTTATGCATCCCAGGATCACATTAACATCACACTGGGAGCTCATGTTCAGCTGATTATGCACCACGACTCCCAAATCTTTTTCAGAGTCTCTGCTTCCCAGAAAAGAGTCCCCCATACTGTAAGTGTGGACTACATTCTTTGTTCCTAGATGTATACATTTATATTTAGCCATATTAAAATACATATTGTTCACCTGTGCCCAGTTTACCAAATGGTCCAGATTGATCTGAATCAGTGACTTGTGCTCTTCATTATTGATTACTCCAATTTTTGTGTCATCTTCAGACTTTATAAGTGATGATTTTATGTTTTCTTCCAAGTCACAGATAAAAATGTGGAATAGCGCAGGGGCAAGAACTCATCCTTGCAGGACCCCACTGGAAACACACCCGCTTGATAATGATTTCCCGTTTACAGTTATATTTTGAGACCTTATCAGTTAGCCAGTTTGCAATCCATTTAATGTGGGCTAGCATGTTAATTTGATATCGTTCTAATTTTTTTAATCAAAAAGTTGTGCAATAACAAGTCAAACCCCTTACAGAAATCTTAAGTATGTTACGTCAACACTATTACCTGTATTAACCGAACTTATAAAGTCATCAAAAAAAGCTATCAGGTTAGTTTGACCGGATCTGTTTTTCATAAACCCATGTTGTGTTGCATTAATTGCATGACTCTCCTGTAGTTCTTTATTAATTGAGTCCAATATCAGCCACTGCATTATCTTGCTCAAGATCTCTAATGACCTGTAATTACCTGGGTCATCCCATTTGCCCTTTTTAAAAATTGGCACAACATTATCTTTCTTCCAGTCTTCTGAAACATCAACTGTCCTCCAAGACTTACTAAAAATCAACTTTTAAGGTCCAGCAAGCTCCTACCCCAGCTCTTTTAATACTCTTGGATGCAAATTATGTGGACTTGCTGATTTAAAAATGTCTAACTTTAGTAGCTTTCGTTTAACATCCTCCAGAGAGGCTAGTGGGATGGAAAGAGTGTTATCACCATATGATGAGACTATATCATCTGTTTTTCCCCAAATACAACACAGAAATATTTATTGGCAAGTAAGAGAAATACTCCCAGTATTTTATGAGTCTCAGCACCGCACACAGAACACTAGTACCTCAGGCCTCTTATCCCTAAAAATGATTGCTGTATATTTCTTAAGACCATAGTTTAGGTTAGCATTTTCCTGGTTTTCAGATGCATTCTTGAAGAGCATTTGTTGTGCATTTATTAATACCATATTTCCTAGCAGCAGAAATGTAATGTTTGATGTGAGACATTGTACCTTTTAAAAGTCGTAGTTTGAGGGCATACGACTGGGATTGTGCTTGTGATATTAGGCTTTCTGCAGGGGTACCAGAGAAGAGAGATACAGACTAGAGAATCATTAGGGTGGGTCTCTCCGTGGTAGCCAGAGAAGGGTCATGTAGTGGGCAAAGATGTGTCCTCCCTCTTCCCAGGCAGGGAAAATGAGAAAGGTCTCTGTTACCCAAGTGTTTTTGCTGAGTCTTTTTGAATCTTCTGTTTATTAATAAACCCACCTTGAAAAAGGGGACATGGAACTGAACTTGAGGGTTTGGGCTTTATTTGGACTACCCTGGCTAATAAATCTGCCCACTGGCTTATGGACACGTATTCATTAAAAAGAATGGCCTGTAAAGCATTAATGTCAACTTAAACAACTTCAGGTGAGGGGGGAAGAATTTTCCTTTTCTTTAAAGAAAATCAGATACACGTGAGACCTACTGGGCCAAATTTGATGACCTGACATTGTCCCAGTAAGTTTTCTTACTGCACATTATAGAGCTATGGAAAACAGATCTACAGGAGTCTGCCTGTTACTTGTAATGTTTGAAAATCCACTAATTTCTAACTTTTCAGTGACTTTTGGTTTTTCAAAATTCGAAATAATTTTCCATAAACTATTTCAATGTATCTTTCAGATACAGTCTTATTATCTCTAAATATACTGTAGAGAACAATCCTGCACCAGTACTCATATGGATTAGGTGACCTAGGTCTTTTCCATTTCTAACTTCTATGATTCTATGAGGATGTATTCCAGTTGGTAGTGCTGTCTGTTACACTTGTCAAATACCATCGTTATTCACACAGCAACAATAAAAATCAGTTTCTTAAAAGCTGCTTACTTTTCCAGTACATTTTTCTACACAATTATACAACATTCCATCAAAAGCTCTTTAAAAAAATGTATGTCTTTACACTTTCTGACTGTGTGTGTGTTAATTTTGATATTTTGATCACCAGACGCCAGCTCTAGTCTCTTACCAAGAATTATTTTGAACGATAGCTTTTTATTTTTGTGGTTCATTCAAGATACTGTGAAGTAGTTCTGTGCCAAATATATTCACACTTCAAAATCCTTTCCTAACATAGGCATAGCATAAGAGATCTATGCCGTAGTTTCTAATCCACTGTTTTTTTCTGGCAATACTACCTTTCTATTTATAAATCTAAGGCAATATTGTGGAGCAGTAAGTACTGCCTGTTGGAGAAATGATGCCTTCAGATAGGTGTCTTAGGTGGATGAAAATATCATAAATATGAATATGTTAATTTCGAGACTGACTACAATCAGTTGATTCAGAGAGGAATTTCTAGAAGCATCATAGGCATATTTTATGGAAATAATGACAGTCTTTTTGGCACTGTGATTAACTAAAGTAAAATCATCCTTCAAAAACACTTGAGACAATATATTGTCATTTTAAAATTGAAACTCTTTGTTAGTGCATCAGTGTGCTGTTTAAAAACTGCTTGAATTAGTTATTGTTTAATCTTTAAACAAATAGGCTACTTCCTCCTTTTTAAAACTACTGGGATAGGGGGAAGTTTATTGCTGCAAATTGTAAATATATTTCTAATTTTTTATTAATTTTTTTCATATATAACAAATATACCAAAATACAAGATTCAGCATAATACACAAAGTATTATGTGTAAAGAGGGTCAGGATGAAGGGAGGGCAGGTGAAGCAACCTACCTATCTTCAGGGTCTGTGTTAATCATAAACCTGTTAAAAGTCAGCACAAATTGCTTTGAATTCTTCAGGCATTCCCCTTCTATGGAATGCCAGTAATTCACTAGCTGAGAGGTCAGCCATATTGTCATAACTATAAAGGGAAGGGTAATAGCTGTCCTGTGTACAGTACTATAAATCCCTCCTGGCCAGAGACTCCAAAATCCTTTTCCCTGTAAAGGGTTAAGAAGCTCAGGTAACCTGGCTGGCATCTGACCTAAAGGACCAATAAGGGGACAAGATACTTTCAAATCTTGGGGGGGGAAGGCTTTTGTTTGTGTTCTTTGTTTGGGAGTGTGTTCGTTCTCGGGAATGAGAGGGATCAGACATCAATCCAGGTTCTCCACATCTTTCTAAACAAGCCTCTCCTATTTCAAACTTGTAAGTAAATAGCCAGGCAAGGCGTGTTAGTTTTCCTTTGTTTTTCTCAACTTGTAAATGTACCTTTTACTAGAGTGTTTATCTTTGTTTGCTGTACTTTGAACCTGAGACTAGAGGGGAGTCCTCTGAGCTCTTTAAGTTTGATTACCCTGTAAGGTTAATTTCCATACTGATTTTACAGAGATGATTTTTATCTTTTTCTTTAATTAAAAACCTTCTTTTTAAGAACCTGATTGATTTTTTCTTTGTTTTAGATCCAAAGGGGTTTTGGATCTTGATTCACCAGGAGTTGGTGGGAGGAAGGAGGGGAATGGTTAATTTCCCCTTGTTTTAAATCCAAGGGGTTGGATTTGTTTTCACCAGGGATTTGGTGAAGGTTTTTCAAGGTTTCCCAGGGAGGGAATCCATTGAAAATGGTGGCAGCCGAACCAGAGCTAAGCTGGTAATTAAGCTTAGAAGTTTTTATGCAGGCCCCTACATTTGTACCCTAAAGTTCAAAGTGGGGATCTCAGTCCTGACATGGTGAATAGCGGTGGGATCATTTTAAACCCAAAAGCCAGTGAGATTTTTTTTTCCTTCTAGCTGCTTGGAAAGCCGAGCTGGAAGTAGATAGATGCATATCTTATCTCTCCTTGCCTGAAGGCAGAGGTGTTAAGTTTTTTTTACAGGTCCTTTGTTAAGAGAAGGGTTCAATTAGCAAATGACTGGTAAAAGGTATTTACAAGCTGAATTGTTTTTTTTTTCTTTTTACATCCTCGGGAGTAGCTAGTTAGAAAGTTACTGTTAACTCTGCAGCAGCCAGAGCTGAGAGCTTCCCAGTTTGTCAACTGCAAAGGGGGTTACCCAGCACAAGAAAACAGGAAAATGACTACCAAAGAAGTAGCTAACAAAATAGAACTGGCCAAACTAGAAGCAGAAGAAAATGAAAGAAAACATCAGAGACTGCTTCAATTAACAAAACTCGAGACAGAGCAGAGAGAAAGAGAAGAAAAAGCCAAAGAGGAGGCCCACAAGAGAGAGATGGAGCTGAAAGAAAAAGAGATGGAGCTGAAAGAAAAAGAGATGGAGGAGAGAGAAAAAGAAAGGAAGCATGAACTGGAAGTAGCAAAGGCTAAGCAGGATGCACCAGCCAATGCTAACAACCCCCCTCCAGGTACCACTTCCCATCCCAGAAGATTCCCCACCTACAAGGCAGGCGATGATACTGAGGCCTTCTTAGAAAATTTTGAAAGGGCCTGCCTTGGATACAGCATCACTGCAGACCAGTACATGGTAGAGCTGAGGCCGCAGCTCAGTGGACCCTTAGCAGAGGTGGCGGCTGAAATGCCTAAGGAACACATGAACAGTTATGAACTTTTTAAAAACAAGGCCAGACTCAGAATGGGGCTAACACCCGAGCATGCCCGTCGGCGGTTCAGAGCCCTAAAGTGGAAACCGGATGTGTCATTTACCCGTCATGCCTACCACATTGACAAAAATTGTGATGCCTGGGTATCAGGAGCAAATGTTAAATCTCTGGAAGATCTGCTTTCCCTAGTAAAAATGGAGCAGTTTTTAGAGGGTGTTCCTGAGGAAATAGAAAGGTACATCCTAGATAGGAAGCCCAAAACTGTAACTGAGGCGGGGGAGATTGGAGCCCAATGGGTGGAGGTGGCAGAAAAGAAAAAAACTAGTAGCAGTTGGAGCGAATATCAGAAGGGGCAAGCCGAAACAAAACCTTACCACTGGGGACAACCCAAGGCCCCACCCACATCCCAAGGGAAACCCCAGACGCTTTCTCACCCCACCACACCAGTCTCCACCAACCAACATCGTCCCGGTGATACCTTAGCAGGGCGATGTTTTAAATGTAATGGACTGGGACATATAAAGGCTCACTGCCCCAAGAACCCCAACCGATTACAGTTCATTACACCCCAATCACACCAAAGATCCCCAAACCCAGATGCCTCTCTCATACCCTCGGAGCGAAGGGAAACCTTGAGAGTGGGCGGAAGGAAGGTTACCGCTTGGAGGGACACTGGGGCTCAAGTGTCAACTATCCACCAATCCCTAGTGGACCCCAAACTCATCAACCCAGAGGCTACAGTGACAATTCAACCCTTCGTGTCACAATCTGTAACCTTGCCTACAGCCACGTTGCATGTCCAGTACAAGGGCTGGTCAGGAATGTGGACTTTTGCAGTCTATGACAATTATCCCATTCCCATGCTGCTGGGGGAAGATTTGGCCAACCATGTGAAGGTAGCCAAGAGGGTGGGAATAGTCACCCGCAGCCAGGCTAAGCAAGCTTTCACCCCCATCCCTGTTCCTGAGCCGTCCACCAGGGCCCCGTCTGTGTTACCGGAGACCCAGACAAAGGTGGTGGAACTGGATCCTCTGCCAACGACTGCAACAGCCGTAGTGGATCCAATCCCAGAGACCCAGCCAAAGCCAGTCCCAGAACCGGAACTGGCAACGCAACCAGCACCAGAACCATTGCCAGCCCTGAGTCCAGCGCTTGCAAACCCGTCTACAACTCCAATGCCAGAGGGCACCAGCGAGCCTGAACTGGCAGAAGCAGCAGATAACCCTACCCAAGAGGCTCAGCCAGAGCCTGAGTTACCACATAGTGCACAAGCGGACAGCGGTTCACAGTCAATGGAAACAGCCCCAGCACCTGCATCACTTCCAGAGGGACCAAGCCCCAGTCCACAGTCCAAGGAGGAACTGATGTCTCCAGCATCAAGGGAACAGTTCCAGGCCGAGCAGGAAGCAGATGACAGCCTTCCAAAAGCTTGGGCGGCGGCGCGGAGCACCCCACCGCCTCTCAGCTCTTCTAACCGATCCCGGTTTGTTGTAGAACAAGGACTTTTATACAAGGAGACTCTTTCTGGTGGGCACCAGGAAGACTGGCATCCTCAAAGGCAGTTGGTAGTTCCCACTAAGTATCGGGTAAAGCTCTTGAGCTTAGCCCATGATCATCCCAGTGGCCATTCTGGGGTGAACAGAACCAAAAACCGGTTGGGGAAGTCCTTCCACTGGGAGGGAATGGGCAAGGACGTTGCTAATTATGTCCGGTCTTGTGAGGTGTGCCAACGAGTGGGAAAACCCCAAGACCAGGTTAAAGCCCCTCTCCAGCCACTACCCATAATTGAGGTCCCATTTCAGCGCGTAGCTGTGGATATTCTGGGTCCTTTCCCAAAGAAGACACCCAGAGGAAAGCAGTACGTACTGACTTTCGTGGATTTTGCTACCCGATGGCCGGAAGCAGTACCCTTAAGCAACACCAGGGCTAAAAGTGTGTGCCAGGCATTAACAGACATTTTTGCCAGGGTAGGTTGGCCCTCCGACATCCTTACAGATTCGGGAACTAACTTCCTGGCAGGAACCATGGAAAACCTGTGGGAAGCTCATGGGGTGAATCACTTGGTTGCCACCCCTTACCACCATGAAACCAATGGCCTGGTGGAGAGGTTTAATGGAACTTTGGGGGCCATGATACGTAAATTTGTAAATGAACACTCCAATGATTGGGACCTCGTGTTGCAGCAGTTGCTTTTTGCCTACAGGGCTGTACCACATCCCAGTTTAGGGTTTTCACCATTTGAACTTGTGTATGGCCGTGAGGTTAAGGGGCCATTACAGTTGGTGAAGCAGCAATGGGAGGGGTTTACGCCTTCTCCAGGAACAAACATTCTAGACTTTGTAAGCAACCTACAAAACACCCTCCGACATTCTTTGGCCCTTGCTAAAGAAAACCTAAAGGATGCTCAGGAAGAGCAAAAGGCCTGGTATGATAAACATTCCAGAGAACGGTCCTTCAAAGTAGGAGACCAAGTCATGGTCTTAAAGGCAATCCAGGCCCATAAAATGGAAGCGTCGTGGGAAGGACCATTCACGGTCCAGGAGCGCCTAGGAGCTGTTAACTATCTCATAGCCTCCCCCACCTCCAACATAAAGCCTAAAGTATACCATGTTAATTCTCTTAAGCCCTTTTATTCCAGAGAATTAAACGTTTGCCAGTTTACAGCCCAGGAAACAGATGACGCGGAGTGGCCTGAAGGTGTCTACTACGAAGGAAAAAAGGATGGTGGCGTGGAAGAGGTGAACCTCTCCATGACCCTTGGACGTCTGCAGCGACAGCAGATCAAGGAGCTGTGCACAAGCTTTGCACCAATTTTCTCAGCCACTCCAGGATGGACCGAACGGGCATACCACTCCATTGACACAGGTAATGCTCACCCTATTAGAACCCCACCCTACCGGGAGTCACCTCATGCCAAAACTGCTATACAAAGGGAGATCCAGGACATGCTACAGATGGGTATAATCCGCCCCTCTAAGAGTGCATGGGCATCTCCAGTGGTTCTAGTTCCCAAACCAGATGGGGAAATACGCTTTTGCGTGGACTACCGTAAGCTAAATGCTGTAACTCGTCCTGACAACTATCCAATGCCACGCACAGATGAGCTATTGGAGAAATTGGGACATGCCCAATTCATCTCTACTTTAGACTTAACCAAGGGGTACTGGCAAGTACCACTAGATGAACCCGCTAAGGAAAGGTCAGCCTTCGTCACCCAGGCAGGGGTGTATGAATTCAATGTACTCCCTTTCGGGTTGCGAAATGCACCCGCCACCTTCCAAAGACTTGTAGATGGTCTCCTAGCGGGATTGGGAGAATCTGCAGTTGCCTACCTCGATGATGTGGCCATTTTTTCTGATTCATGGGCAGAGCACATGGAGCACCTGGAAAAAGTTTTCGAGCACATCCAGCAGGCAGGACTAACTGTTAAGGCTAAAAAGTGTCAAATAGGCCAAAACAGAGTGACTTACTTGGGGCACCAGGTGGGTCAAGGAACTATAAATCCCATACAGGCCAAAGTGGATGCTATCCAAAAGTGGCCGGTTCCAAAGTCTAAGAAACAGGTCCAATCCTTCTTAGGCTTGGCTGGATATTATAGGCGATTTGTACCCCACTACAGCCAAATCGCCGCCCCGCTGACAGACCTAACCAGAAAGAACCAGCCAAATGCAGTTCAGTGGACTGATGAGTGTCAAAAGGCCTTTAACCAGCTTAAGGCAACACTCATGTCTGACCCTGTGCTAAGGGCCCCAGACTTTGACAAACTGTTCCTAGTAACCACAGATGCGTCCGAGCGAGGCGTGGGAGCAGTTTTAATGCAGGAAGGACCGGATCAAGAATTCCATCCTGTTGTCTTTCTCAGTAAAAAACTGTCTGAGAGGGAAAGCCATTGGTCAATCAGCGAAAAGGAATGCTACGCCATTGTGTACGCGCTGGAAAAGCTACGCCCATATGTTTGGGGACGGCGTTTCCAACTACAAACAGACCATGCTGCGCTACAGTGGCTTCATACCGCCAAGGGAAATAACAAAAAACTTCTTCGGTGGAGTTTAGCTCTCCAAGATTTTGATTTTGAAATACAACACATTTCGGGAGCTTCTAACAAAGTGGCTGATGTACTCTCCCGGGAAAGTTTCCCAGAGTTAACTGGTTAACAATTGTTTTTGGAATAAAACATATTGTTAGTTTTTATATAATCAGTAGTATGTCTAAAGGTACATGTGTCTTATTAACTCTGTTTTCTCCTAGAACTCCAGGGAAAAATCACAGCCAGTGTGGAACCGAACATCCAACACTATCTGTGATTTGGGGGGCGTGTCATAACTATAAAGGGAAGGGTAATAGCTGTCCTGTGTACAGTACTATAAATCCCTCCTGGCCAGAGACTCCAAAATCCTTTTCCCTGTAAAGGGTTAAGAAGCTCAGGTAACCTGGCTGGCATCTGACCTAAAGGACCAATAAGGGGACAAGATACTTTCAAATCTTGGGGGGGGAAGGCTTTTGTTTGTGTTCTTTGTTTGGGAGTGTGTTCGTTCTCGGGAATGAGAGGGATCAGACATCAATCCAGGTTCTCCACATCTTTCTAAACAAGCCTCTCCTACTTCAAACTTGTAAGTAAATAGCCAGGCAAGGCGTGTTAGTTTTCCTTTGTTTTTCTCAACTTGTAAATGTACCTTTTACTAGAGTGTTTATCTTTGTTTGCTGTACTTTGAACCTGAGACTAGAGGGGAGTCCTCTGAGCTCTTTAAGTTTGATTACCCTGTAAGGTTAATTTCCATACTGATTTTACAGAGATGATTTTTATCTTTTTCTTTAATTAAAAACCTTCTTTTTAAGAACCTGATTGATTTTTTCCTTGTTTTAGATCCAAAGGGGTTTTGGATCTTGATTCACCAGGAGTTGGTGGGAGGAAGGAGGGGAATGGTTAATTTCCCCTTGTTTTAAATCCAAGGGGTTGGATTTGTTTTCACTAGGGATTTGGTGAAGGTTTTTCAAGGTTTCCCAGGGAGGGAATCCATTGAAAATGGTGGCAGCCGAACCAGAGCTAAGCTGGTAATTAAGCTTAGAAGTTTTTATGCAGGCCCCTACATTTGTACCCTAAAGTTCAAAGTGGGGATCTCAGTCCTGACACATATCATTGAGCCAGGCATCGATGTTTGGTGGAGATCGACTTTTCCACTTTCACGGGATTAATTTTTTAGCAACCAAAGCTGCATGTTGGAAACACGGTGCCTTGTTATCAGGTAACCTTCAGGTATCAGAAATATATCCAAGAATTAAATTTAAGAAGGAGAGCTCCAACTTAGCATACAATATTAAACTGGTCCTTTCACCCACAGTTGCTGCAAAATTAAAGTTAAATGTGTTTTCTTTTCTGAACTGTTCCTGACCCAAAGGCATGAGAGGTATTAAAACTGGCCTAGTGGTAGTGCAGCACATTGCCACTGCAGAAATCAGAATTTCGGACTTGAGGTCCCTTCTGGGCTGGTTGGAGCTTGGAGTGATCTGGTGGCAATCCACATTACTTGCCTCAGTTTGCTTTCTATCAACCAACCCCTTTTCGCTCACCCAAGACTCAGTAGTTATGTTGATGAACTCTAGAGGGGAGATGTACCTAATATACCCTAACCAATCCAAGGTGGTATTATTGGTAAGAGAGAATGATGAAAAGGGTAAAAGTAGTTGGGAGTCTCAGGACTTTGTCCTCACCCACAACTATTTCACATTTGGGGACAATATACACCTTCAAGTCAGCGGCATTGCTATGGGTACCTGTATGGCCCCACAGTATGCTAACATTTTTATGGCTGACTTAGAACAACGCTTCCTTAGCTCTTGTCCCCTAATGCCCCTACTCTACTTGTGCTACATTGATGACATCTTCATCATCTGGACCCATGGAAAAGAAGCCCTTGAGGAATTCCACCATGATTTCAATAATTTCCATCCCACCATCAACCTCATCCTAGATCAATCCACACAAGCGGTCCATTTCCTGGACACTACTGTGCTAATAAGCGATGGTCACATAAATACCACCCTATACCTACTGACCGCTATACTTACCTACATGCCTCCAGCTTCCATCCAGGACACACCACATGATCTATTGTCTACAGCCAAGCTCTAAGATACAACCGCATTTGCTCCAATCCCTCAGACAGAGTCAAGCACCTACAAGATCTCTATCAAGCATTCTTAAAACTACAATGCCCATCTGCTGAAGTGAAAAAAACAGATTGACAGAGCCAGACGAGTACCCAGAATTCAGCTCCTACAAGACAGGCCCAACAAAGAAAATAACAGAACACCACTAGCTGTCACCTTCAGCCCCCAACTAAAACCTCTCCAGCGCATCATCAAAGATCTACAACCTATCCTGAAAGATGATCCCTCACTCTCACAGATCTTGGGAGACAGACCTGTCCTCGCTTACAGACAACCCCCCAACCTGAAGCAAATACTCACCACCAACCACACACCACTGAACAAAAACACTGACCCAGGAACCTATCCTTGCAACAAAACCCAATGCCAACTCTGTCCACATATCTATTCAAGTAACATCATCATAGGACCTAATCACATCAGCCATGCCATCAGGGGCTCTTTCACCTGCACATCTACCAATGTGATATATGCCATCATGTGCCAGCAATGCCTCTCTGCCATGTACATTGGCCAAACCAGACAGTCTCTACGCAAAAGAATAAATGGACACAAATCTGACATCAGGAATCATAACATTCAAAAACCAGTAGGAGAACACTTTAACTTGTCTGCTCACTCAATAACAGACCTGCGGGTGGCAATTTTGCAACAGAAAAGCTTCAAAAACAGACTCCAAAGAGAAACTGCTGAGCTCACTGTAGTGCCACTCACTGAAATTTGACCCAACCACCCCTCTGCCCGTAGAGATGGTCAGGTCAAATTTCAGTGGCATTGCAACCACTCATCTGGATCAGTGCTCCAGACTGCACTGGCAGCAGCTGAACTGATTTAGTATGAGACCATTGCTTAAAAGTGCTTGGGCCATGGCCCCCCACCTCCGCAACCTACGGCAAGTGCAAAAATGGCCTCCTCCCCAAACCTACCCAATTTGTACCACTGCTGAAAGTTGCTGGTGCATTTTGTATTAGTGATGTCAGTGGGAGCTCCACTTCTTTTGCCATTTTCTGTTTAAAATTTCTGTACCAAGATGAATGAAATGAAATACCAATACCTAATAAAAATTGGGATGATAGAACATTTTGTGCATTAACCCTTTTCCTAATCTAGGAAGCAGTGTGGATCTTGGGGTTAAAGGATGGGTCTTTGAGACACCTAGGTTTGTTTCCTGACTCTACCAATGACTTGCTGCCAGTGGTTTGGGCAAGACACTTAAACTCTCCATACTTCAGTTTTCCTATCCATAAATCTGGGGAAATACTTTAAGTGCTTTGAGATCCTCTGGACTTGTCTATACAGAGAGTTGCAGAGAACAAGCTGGGGTGTAAAACTACATCGCAATAGCCCACCATACGTTAATCAGCTGTATGGACTCTGCCATTGTGAACTCTGTAATGCACTTTCATTTACACCCCAGCTTGCTCTTCGCTAACTCCGTGTGGCCAAGCCCTTATATATAAGCATAAGGAATTAGTATTACTAACTGTTGTTATTCCCATCCACTAGCTTTGTTGAAAAAGGTAGGTACATAAAAAGGTAGTATATAGTTTATCAGATTGGCATTGCTTATTTTCTGTGTGTGTGTGTGTGTACACGCACACTGAAAAATAAGCAATGCCAATCTGCCCTTTTAAAAATTAATTCTCCCTGCTTCTGAGATGGTTCTGTTTGTGGATGTTTAGGGAGACCAGAAAGAGAATGTGTCAAAATACAGAATACTGAGTTATGACATATCGTTATGGTAAATATTATATATCACAGATTAATAGTCAGTTGTTACATGAACTCTAGAACAGATAGTAAACAGACTAAATTTGAGAGCAATTTGTCCATTTTTGTAATAGATCCATATTCATCCAACAGAGCTGGCAGATTTTCCTTTTATAGGGATTTGACAATTAATTAGCATTCTCATTTATTACTTAGCTCTACAGTATTTTGAAAATGTGACTAAGAATTCTAATAATTTCTAGAATTCCTTCTATTTAAAAAAGCTGATATAGAATGTTTACAAATGTGTATCTAAGAAACTCTGGTTTTCTATAGTGATCTAAAATGAGAACTTACCAGTAAACATTCATCGTGTCTGGTCCTTATATGGGCCCTTAAGGGTAAGGAAGGCACAAAGGGCTTTCTTTACCTCTTTATACATCCTGTGCTGGAGATAAGCCTTTATTGAGGTCCATGCACGCCCCTGCTAGTGCACTCTGGGATACAAGCCCTCAAAATAGGAAATGAGGATGTAGAGAAGAACTGGTTGCAAAATTTTCATTAATGTTATCCAGTGAAAAATGGATTTTAGAACTATATTAGAATCTTCCTGGGAAATGTTTTGTATCATTTGAATTTTTTTGTCAAAACAAACAAAAGGTGTCCCCCGCCACCATTTTCAGGTTTATTTACCCGTTTCCCCCAATATCTCCCTATGGAAAAATGAGAGAGAGAGAGTGCACACACAAAAACACCCTGAACATTTTTCTATTTGATTTATGTTGACAAAATTTATGTTAAAAATACACAACAATTATTTTTTTCCAAAATCTATTTTTTTTTTTTTTGGACCAGTTCTAATGTATAGGCCATGTTCTCACCTAACACCCTGCTATCCAGAGAATCTGGCCACCTGGGAAGAGAAACCCATTTTGCAGGTTCCTAGGATCTCTGAAGATAGTTTGGTTGTTTTTTTGTTTTTGTTTTTTGCTCTGTGCCAGTTTGCATATACCTCAGAATAGCGTATGTTTGTTCTTGTTTTTTAACAGGAGACTTTTAAGTCTGCCTCTTTCATTATCTGAAGAGGAATTGCTTAGAATGAGACAAGAGTTCCATTGCTGCTATTCTCAGATGGACAATAACTTAGCTTTGCCCAAGATTCGGAGAAGAGCTTTGCTTCAGGCGTATCAGTCGGCGTGGAGGGAAGCGGAGCTGCTGAAAGTGGATCAGAACTCAGCAGTATCCGACAAACAGGTGGGATCAGTAAGGGAATGTTTCACATTTCCCAAATGTGTACATTTACTTTCTGCCTCCTTTTCAGGAGTGGGTTTCCCCACACATGCCGTTTTTCATGTGTTTTGGAAGCAGAATGTGATTAGGATCAGTTCCCAACTGTAGGGCCTGATTTATCAGTTACTGTAGGTAAAAGCTGTATCCTGGCCTTTCCCCCAGTCCAACACATTAGCACGATGCCTCTTGTGATGACTGGTGTGTGTGTTGCCTTCCTGCTTCCTGATCCCTGTTCTGTTTTGTTTCCTGGTTCCTGCTACCTGAATTCAATGTTCTTGTTCCTGTTTATGTGCGCGCACACAGAGCCTTAGCGTTGGGTGTGTGCAGCTACTCATAGCCTGCTGCTACATATCTGCAATTCAGACTGTTATCAAGTTTTATTCAGACTGTTGCTGACCTTACCAGTTCATGGTGAGTACATGGTTTGACTGACAGTCTACTGGCATGTCTTACTTCGGGGTGGTTTTTTGGATTGCTATTCTGGGGTGCATCAGAGTGTAACATGGCGACTAGTGCTTCTGTTCTGCAACCCATGCTGCCGGCACAGCCTTCGATGGTGATACTTTATTCAGAATTTTTGGAACTGTCTGCAGATTATACAACTCTCCGATGCACCTAGGTTACCCTGGCTGCTTAGGCTGTGATGGCGTTGATATTTATGGTGGGCTCCTGGAGCCCAGTCCTCCTTTGATGCAACTATGCAACACCGCAACAAGTATTTTGGCAATGGAGATTCTGTACTGGTAAAGAGGAAAATGTTTTTTGAAGCTCTCCAGCAGCCCTACAAAACCATACACAAGTTTGCATGTCATTTGCAGTGATGGGCCAGGGACTGTGAATTTGGGGATGTTATGATGATCATGCTCAGGGATATTTTTCTGATTGACCACCCTGGATGAACAGTTACTGGCTGAAGATGCGAGAATGCTAACTTTTGATGTGACGGTTGCTAAGAGTGAGGCCTTTGCTAGTGCTTGGGGTGAAAGTTTTCTCTGTTTCAGATTACTGCTACCTTTGTGTCTCCTCTTAAGCCATCAGCTGCTCCTCCTACTTCCATCATCCAGAATCCTACGATGCTACCTACTCCTATACCATGGCCTCAGCAGCGAAAGTTGCCAGCTCCTCACTGTTTCTCCTGTGATAGTATGGGTCACTTGGCCAATTTCCCTGCCTGCCCAGTCAGGCTTGTGAGAAGGAAGGACACTTTTTAAATTAGTGCACCGCAGTACACTGGTTCACAAAGACGTGAGGCCTGTGATTGTGGAGCCGGACGAGACCACTTTTACTGATGTTTTCTTTAGTTTGATTTTCACATGTGGTAAGACACAGCAGCTGGTATCCTGAAATTAATGGCATACTGCTGAAGTGCATGGTGGATACAGGTGCTGAACTTAATGTTCTCCCCTCTGGGTTAGTTCAGAGTCTGGACGGTTGCTGACAATGGTAGTTATAAATGCTTAGAATTTGTATGCCTTGCAGACAGTGGGCAAAGCTGTATGCTTTGTGTTCTACAGGGGCATAGCCTTGACTGCAAAGTTTTACATTGTTAAAGGCACAGCTGCGTATGCAGGTCCATTATTTTCCTTACATCTTGGTATTATGACCTTGCACAGGATATCTCGGGTGGGATTATGTTGGCTAGAACAGAAGGGGATATGCAAAGTATCATTCAGAGACAGCATGGGGATATGCATACTCTCTGCAGGTGCATTTGAACATGGAAGTGTGCACCGTTCCTGCACTTATGGAGAAGATCCAAACAGAATTTGGAATCATTTGGGAGGTGGAAGGATTGGATCTCACCCATTGTGATCATATACAAGAAGAGTGGTGATATTCAATTGTGCACAGATTTTAGGGACCTTCATAAAAATGTGAGGTGTTTGCCTTCAGTGAGGTGAGTTGGTGGGTAAGTGGATCCCGGATTTTCTCTGTGTTGGACTACCAATCCGGTTACTGGCAAATACCTGAAAGTTTGCAGTTGTTATTGACTTGTCAGCAAACCATTTGGGAATATTGCTATCAACAGCTCCCTTTTGGCTTTGTCTCTGTTCCTGAGGTATTACAGAGAGTGGTCTCTCAGAACCAGGATAATATCCAGAGTACATGTTGATATTTGGATAACATTCTCATCTTTGCTAAGACTGTTCCTGAGCATAATGCTATTCTGGACCTGATGCTAACCCAACTCCAACAAGCTGTCTGTCCGGTTTGGCCAATGTACATGGCAGAGGGGCATTGCTGGCACATGATGGCATATATCACATTGGTAAATGTGCAGGTGAATGAGCCCCTGATGGCATGGCTGATGTGTTTTTTCACTTCAGCAGTTTTTTCACTGCACTGCACAGATTGACAGAGCCATACGAGTATCCAGAAGTCACCTCCTACAAGACGGGCCCAACAAAGAAAATAACAGATACCACTAGCTGTCACCTTCAGCCCCCAGCTAAAACCTCTCCAGCGCATCATCAAAGATCTACAACCTATCCTGAAAGATGATCCCTCACTCTCAGAGATCTTGGGAGACAGACCTGTCCTCGCTTACAGACCAACCCCCCAACCTGAAGCAAATACTCACCAGCAACCACACATCACTGAACAAAAACAGAAGAAGTGTGTAGCTCACATACTGGAGGAATGTGGAGATATACTGTTACTTTTCTTATGGCGTTGAAAAAGGATGAGGAAAATTTCATTAAGTCATTGCATATAGCATTCACTAAATGCTTGGGTAAAACCAAATTTGTCACTCCTGTGCTAGCAGGACAAAATTGCAATAATGCAACTTGGCAATTGCATCCTCTTTTCAGGGATGAATATGTAAACCTGCATTCAAAAAAGTTCGGCATATTTTGTGGCTTAGTATGAAATTACTGAATGGGTCCTCTGAAAGGTATAGCTAGAACATGTATTTCCAGGGAACATTTTGTCATGAAAGTCAAGATTGCAGTTTTGTATTCTTAACTGGGGAATTGCCCACAAATAATAGTAATAATACTAATACATAGTAATGTTATATAAGTTTTAAAAATATTTAATGATGTGATGACTTTTTTTTTATATCCATAGTCCAAGATCAAAAAACAACGATCCAAGAATAGAAATAAGATAGATGTTCTGAAAAAATCTTTGGAGGATAAAATTCGCATCTATGACGAACCGATTACAGATGAAAATTTGAACAAGGTAAATGTAAATGTTGTTCTGTACAGAGCTCTGTATATTGATGCTCAACAATTACAAAATTACAATAATTTCCTATAAATACATGCATGACCAAGACACAGAGAGGCATGGAGCTCAGACTAGATGATCATAATCATCCCCTTCTAGCCTTAAAGTCTATACATCTGTGATATGCATAAGTATGTAAAATATTTCATCTCTTTGTGCTTGTCTCCTGGAATGTCAAGATTATGTTGCATTTAAAATAGATTATCACTTTGTGATTTTTGTTGTAAATGTTAATGTTCATTTTTTTTCTGTGAAAGGTGGCAAGTTCCCATGTCTGAATACTGGTGTTTCCTGTTTATCATAAGAACACAGTGATGAAGCTGCCACAAACAATGAGCTTCTAGAAAAATTTCTCATCTTTGCCTGTGGCAAACCCAGTGTCCCAGAGGTGCAGGGTACTGACCAAGACGAGCCTGGAGGAACTGGGGAATCTATCAATTTGCTTGCCCCTTTCAGTATCAATGCTTATAGGGCAACCTGGAAAGTTTCTTCCTCTAGGAAAATGTTTTCCAAATATGTGACATTTGCTCTATTTTAAAGGAAAAATAATTTACTCTTTGGAAGTATTTTTAGGAGAAGCATAGATAAGTCTATTCCAACAGGGACGATTCGAGAGTATCAACATAGGGATGAACTGAAACAGAGACAAGGAAATCAGGGTGGCAGAATTTTAACAAGGGACTCCCTGCAAGATCCAGAGAGCTCCCTCCAGTACGTCTGTGTCAGAGCAGGGTATAACAATACATGTCCCTCACAACCCCTCCACTGTGTCTGAAGTACTCTGCTCTAGAAAGCTCACTTCTAGGGTGAGAGAATGATTCAGGTTCCAGGCTGATTTGATCCTTGACCTCTCTGCTGAAACAAGGATGCCTGTGATGATGATAGGAACATCTGTCCACGAGGAACTGAGTGTAGGCCATTACCTCATTTCACATAGATCACCAAAATCCTCCCCCATTAAAACTCAGATCCTCCTACTGAAACACAGCCTGAACAGCTGGGTTGGACTGGGCGCATGAAGGGGAAGAATTCTCCTTGTGCAAGGAAAAAGTAACCCTCTGTGACCTCAGCGCAGGTAGAGAATAGAGTATCAGTACTGTAGTAGATCCCCAGGCTCCACATGTCTCTGAATCACCCGTGTTCCACTCTCTTCAATGTGCATACACACAAGGAGTCCTTGTGAAGCAGGTTGCACATCACACAGGAGGTGCACACCCACTGCATGACTTCCACAGATGCTGCTGCTGCTACCTTGCACAATAGACCTATCAGAAGTGGGGTAAAAAATTTCCCTTAGTGCCCACTGTCTGTCCATTCAACCCAATAGTTTTGTCACTGACTTAGTGGAGCAGGATCAAACTCTGATAGCTCCAACTCCATTGAAAGCCAGGCTCAGGGTTTTAGAGTGTAAAGCCAGAGGGGCAGGGACCAACTTTTACTTTGGTTTTGTACCGTGACGATTAAGATAGGAGCCTGCCTCTACTATAAGAGAAAGTAGAATACTGCAATAAATATAATAATACAGGAGGAAAGAATGGTCCTGCAGTTAGGGCGCTAGCCTGGAGCTTGGGTGACCCAGCTTCAGCACCCTGCTCTGCCATAGACTTCCCATTTGATAGTGTGCAAGTTACTTAATCTCTCCGTGCCTTTGTAAAATGCAGGTAATAGCACTTCCTTACCCTACAGAGGTGTTGTGAGGATAAAAGCATTAGACATTATGAGGTGGGTGCTGAGATACTGTAGTAATGGGTATCGTATGAATACCATTGATAAATAATACAAATAATAATCTGTTAAATGATTGCCTTGTTAAGATTAGTTTTCATATATTTAAGATAGACAGTGTAGTTTGTTTGATTACATTTCCAGCAATCTGTATATCCTTTACCAGGGGGCCCAAGGGAATAGGAAATACTGGATGCAGTATGTTTTATTTATGGACAATTCTGCTTTAATGTGACACTAATATTTTGAGGCAGTAAATGTGCTTGATTTGTGTAACTTCTATAGCCCTTTTTATCATTTAATTGATGGAGAGTTTAATTTCAATTTAGATACAGCACCAGGCTCGCTCTGGAGTTCTTTTGTAATGTCCTTGCCTGTCTTCTTTTGATTTGAGCTGCATGTTAGCTCCCAAAGGCCACCTACTTTATCCCAATCAGGAGAGTAGATTATTATTAAGGAAAATGATCACATATTATCACTAGTATACCAGAAATGTGACAAAAAACCTTATCTTGTGAGTTTAAATAAAGTTTTTCATTCTTTCCCATTGCAATTCATTGTCTAGGTCCTCATTCAAATTTCCTGCCCATTAGTATTTTTTATATTTGTTTTCTTTAATATAAAGGGTTTTCCTCTTCTCACTCACTATTGCCATCCAAAATTTTATGACCAATTCAGGAGGGTGGGGGAGAAATGTAAATATGGAACAATGTTAAATCTTACTACTTTTCCATTGACTACTGCCACTTCCTACTATCCCGCTTCGTTTTTTTGACAATTTGAATGCTGTGTGTGAGAGTTGGCTCTGAGCTGCTCAGTACTGCAGAAGGCTCCTGAACTCGGTGAGTAGAAGTGATGCTTGAAGAAGAAAGCAGCAGGGGGATATAGTCTTCCTTATAGTCTTCCAAGAGGGCTGCGTGAACAAGGATTATAGATAGGAGGTAATGTGTTGGGAGGATATGGAAAGAGTTTTGAGGCCTGATTCTGAGAGGTGCCTGCAAATCTGTTATATAGTTTTCCCGATTGGACTCAAACAGAATATGTCCTTTCTTCTCTAGTTGTGTCTTAGTTGCTCAGCTTTCAAGCTGTCCCATGGACATGGCATGAGGAAGTGGAAGTTGTACAAGACGAAAGGCAGGCAAGAGGCATTATGAAAGAGATCCAATACGAGTCTGGTGCTGTTCTGCAGATAAGCAAGAAGACTATAGGACTTACAGAAATCAAGCACAAAATATTTACAACTTTTAGCACGATGAGCCTCTGTCCCTAATTAGGGCCTCTTGGTACTATTGGACTGCAAGTAGTAATTAATATTAATTATAGACTTCATTAAAGATGAAGGTCAGTGCATCTTAGGAGCAATTCCTTTATTTGTAAAAATTAAGTGAGAGAGAAACGGCACTAGTAGCAACTAGAGTCAGTAACGAATATGGAAATTGAAAGTTAACACTTCCAAGTGAAGGGCTTATTTTAATGGATTTATGTTGTTCACTTAAATTTAAAGAAAGTCAGTTGATTAGGAAATTGCAGATGGAATCAGCAGCAGGAGAGTATGTCGAGACGCATAACTTGATGCATTTTCAGCAATGATCCGAGGAATGGAAAACCTACTTTATGAGAGGAGACTCAAAGAGCTTGGCTTGATTAGCCTAACCAAAGGAAGGCTGAGGGGAGATATTGCTTTCTATAAATACATCAGAGGGATAAATACCAGGGAGGAAGAGGCGTTATTTAAGTTAAGCGCCAATGTGGACAGAAGAACAAATGGATATAAATTGGCCATCAACAAGGCTTGAAATTAGGCAAAGATTTCTAACCATCAGGAATGTTTGAGTGGTAGCCGTGTTAGTCTGTATCAGCAAAAAGAACGAGGAGTCCTTGTGGCACCTTACAGACGAACACATTTATTTGGGCATAAGCTTTCATGGGCTAAAACCCACTTCTTCAGATGCATGGAGTGGAAAATACAGTAGGAAGACACACACACACACACACACAGAGTATTTTCCACTCCATGCATCTGATGAAGTGGGTTTTAGCCCACAAAAGCTTATGCCCAAATAAATTTGTTAGTCTGTAAGGTGCCACAAGGACTCCTCGTTCTTTTTTCATCAGAGGAGTGAAGTTCTGGAACAGCCTTCCAAGGGAAGCAGTGGGGGCAAAAAAACTAACTTGGTTCAAGACTGAGCTTGATAAGTTTATGGAGGGGATGGTATGATGAAACTGCCGACAATGGCATTAGCTGATCTGCGACTGCTAACAGCAACTATCTCCAATAGCCAGTGATGGGACACTAGATGGGGTAGGCTCTGAGTTACTGCAGATAATTCTTTCCCAGGTATCTGGCTGGTGAGTCTTTCCCACATGCTCAGGGTCTAACTGATCACCATATATGGGGTTGGGAAGGAATTTTCTCCCAGGTCACATTTCTCCCAGGTCACATTGGGGGGGGATAGGGGGGGTTCGCCTTCCTCTGCAGCATAGCATACAGGACACTTGCAGGTTTAAACTAGTGTAAATTGTGTATTTTCTGTGACTTGAAGTCTTTAAACCATGATTTGAGGACTTCAGTAGCTCATCCAGAGGTTATGGGTCTATTACAGGAGTGAGTTGGTGAGGTTCTGTAGCCTGCGATGTGTAAGAGGTCAGACTACAGCAGTGGTTCCCAAACTGGGATTAGTGAACCCCTGGGGGGTCGTGAAATGTTACAGGGGGTTCGGGGGGGGGGGAATTCCCTAATGGTGAACAGAGCTGTCCCTAGGGACCACGGGCAGCACGGGGCCAGCAGCGTGGAGCCCATGGACTTCCAAGAGTTAAGCAGATCAAAGCAAGCATATCTATCACACTGAGGACATTTAAACTTCAAAACTCCTTATAAGAAATGGAAAGGGAGGTGAATATTTTTTGCTGTTTTTAAAATTAAATAGGCAGCTAGTATTGTTTTTAAAATTATTATGAAGAACAAATTTAAGCTTTGTTGTAACATGCATTGTTTGCCTGGACTGCTCAAGACCTGATTGCTTGTGTAGGAGGAACTCTTTGAGTTGGCTTCTTAAATACCTTCATGCTGTTTCACATCTGATACTCCTTGATGAAACCTAGGAGCCTTGTCTTATAACAGGCTTATTCAAAGTGATACAAGCTGTGAAAGTGAGTTCTTGGAAGCATGTTGCCATTTTCATAATGTAATAAAAATACTGTAATGATAAATAATTAATAATAAATAGTGTGCAATAAGCATGTTGTAAAAACAAATTTTATCTTTCCAAGATCACTGCTTTTATAATTTATACTCAGGTAAAGGAGAAAATCCCTGGAAATATTCATTTTTAGGAGGGGTTCGCGAGACTTGACATTTTAGTGAAAGGGATTCACAGGTTGTTAAAGTTTGGGAACCTCTGGACTAAATGATCACGATGGTCCATTCTGACCTTAAAGTCTTTTAGATTGTTATAGTAGAAACCAGCATTTTATATGCCTGTTTACTCTGTCTAGTGCTACAGTAGTCCTCTGCTTTTGGCCAGGGGTTATTTAATTGGGGATTCAGAGTTTGATCCATCTTCCACTGAAGTACATAAATAAAAAATGGCTGAACACACTTGAGTGCATCCCCATTACACAATAATATGTTTCTTTTTGTGGATGGTGGTTAATAACATGCAAGTGGAATCCAAATTTCTACTTCCTCTGGCTATTTTGTTTCTAATTCATATAATATACCAAATTGGATGGAGAGCCACAAAACCTTAGACTGTTGAATCATCTGATTCTCGTACTGAGTTACAACAAAAGGGTGTATATTTCTGCCAGTGACTGTCACTTTTCCCCCCTTCGAATTCCACAGCTATCAAAGCTCACATCCTTGCCTCAACTTTAAAGTGAACGTGAGCTATCAAACTATATTTTTTTGCTTATTCATTATTTATTTTAATGAGTTTGAAACCTGTATTGATGGTGATCATTCGTTTACTCATTCATCCATGCATTATTCATTCATTCACTTCCAGACTTCATGCATGTATAATTCATTAAATCCTACATCTAAAAGTGAGCTTCCTGTGAAGAGGAAGGAAACATTTAGTCCTATTGTGTTTATACTTCTATATCATAATTTTGCATAGCTTTTTACAGATGCACTATAAACCTCTTTGAAGACATTCCTTGTCCCAGAGAGACTCCTCAAACGTTACTGCTGTTGTACCATATGAAACAAATCATGCTTCAAGCATGTTTTTCTCATTTTGAAGATATTGCAAAAATAAAATGCATTCTGGTGGTTAGTATCCTGCACTTGTACATAAAAGTTGGAAGAAAACAATGGGCCAGATTCTCAACTTACATAAATTATCATAGCTCAATTACATCAGTGGACCTACAACTGTTCACACCAGCTGAGGAAATGGCCTAATATGCTTAATGGACAGCATAACAGAAGCAGTTAGCATGCTGGCTTAGGACTTGAGAGACCACAGTTCAGTTCCTTGCTCTGCCACAGGCTTCCTGCGTGACTTGAGCAAGTCACTTAGGGCCAGGCTTTTAAAGGTATGAATGTGCCTATCTGCTTCCTTAGGCACCTAAATACCTTTAAAAATCTGGCCCTTAATGTCTCTCTGCATCTCAGTTCTTGGTCTGTAACTGGACTTGAGAGTGTTCCCACTGACTTTAGTGGGGCCAAGATTTTACCTTTGGCCTCTTGTTTCAAACTGGGCATCCCAAAATTGAAGCACCCCAAATTATTAGTCATTTTGGAAATACCTTGTCATATTACAATACTGATGTCTGAAAAGTGGTAATATAGAAGCTACCATCAGCAGTATAGCACTTTGTCTAGCACCCTTTCCAAAGAAGACTTAGCCCATTGCAAGCCAATATGCTCAGGCTAAAGGTAGGCTACAATGTAATCAGAGGTGAGACTCTGATTCAGACAGGAGGGAAGTTACTAGGAGCTCCTCAAGGATCGGTCTTGGGGCCAGTCTTATTCAATATTTTTATTAATGACCTTGACACAAAAATTTGGAGTGTGCTTATGAAATTTGCTGATGACACTAAGGTGGGAGGCATCATCAATACAGATGGGGATAAAACATTATACAGGAAGTTCTGAGTGGCCCTAAAGACTGGAGTTGCAGAAATGGGATGAAGATCAATTGTACAAAGTGCAAGATCATGCACTTAGGATCTAACAGGAATAATTTCTGCTACAAGGGGGTCTCATCAGTTGGAAGCAATGGAGGAGAGAGACCTGGGTGTCTGAATCAATCACAGGATGACTATGAGTCACCAATGTAATGCAGCTGTGAAAAAGGCAAATGCAATCCTAGGATGTATGAGGCATTTCCATAGCAATAGAGAAGTATTTAATGTCATTGTACAAGATACTGGTAAGACCTCACTTGGAATACCATGGACAGTTCTGGTACCCATATTCAAGAAAGATTAATTTAAACTGGAACAGGTTCAGAAAAGAGCTACTAGGATGATCAGGGGAATGGAGGGCCTATCTTATGAGAGGATACTGGAAGAGCTTGGCTTGTTTAGCCTAGCAAAAAAGAAGACTGAGGTGAGATATGATTGTTCTCTATGCATACATTGGGAGGTAAATACCAGAGAGGGTGAAGATCTATTTAAGCTAAAAGACAATACTGGCACAAGAACAAACATATAAACAGGGCTTGAACAAATTCTGGCTGGATATTAGAAGGTTTCTATCCATCAGAAGGGTGAGGTTCTGGAACAGTCTCCCAATAGGAGTTGTAGGGGCAAATAATGTAATTAGTTTTAAGAGAGAACTGGACATGTTTCTGAGTGTAATTGTATGATGGGGTTATTTGTGATGGTAGGGGGCAGGGCTCGACAGCCCTGGGGCTCACTTCTGGTTTATAATCTTGTTCCTGAAGCTCATGCTTCAGAGATTCAGCCAGCCACCACCAGGGGTCAGGAAGGGAATCTCCCTCCCCTCCCCATCTCCATGTATTCTGAGAGGATTTCTTTTATCTCCTTCCTCTGAAGTATCAGAGAAGGCCACAGCTGGAGATGGGACATTGTGGGGTAGGTCAGGGCCTCTGAGGTGGCACAGAACATTCTCTTTCTCAGACACTTGGCTGGCTGGTTCTTGCTCACAAGCTCGGAGTCTAACTGATCGCCATATGTAGGGTATGGTTTTGTGGGGGTTTTTTGCCTTCCTCTTCAGCATAGGGATTCGGGTCACTTGCCAGGATTATCTGGGTATACATCACATGATTCTTTCCCTGCCATTGCAGGGGCCTTGGCCTCTGGTGCATCTTAGTCTTTCCTATACTCTGCCTGTGGCACATAATATTCTAGTTTCCTGTGAGTTGTAATACTCTGGTTTCATTTCAGTTGGGTTAGTGTGCAGGTGCTAGGTGGTGCTGTACAGGAGGTCAGACTAGGGCCTGGTCTACACTACAAAGTTAGGTCAACATAAGAACATCAGAATGGCCACAGTGGGTCACACCAAAGGTCTATCTAGCCCAAGATCCTGTCTTCCAACAGTGGCCAATGCCAGGTGCCCCAGAGGGAAGGAACAGAACAGGTAATCACCACATGATCCATCCCCTGTTTCCCATTCTCAGCTTCTGGCAAACAGAGACTAAGGACAACATCCCTGCCAATAGCCTTTGATTGACCTATCCTCCATGAATTTATCTAGTTCTTTTTTGAACCCTGTTATAGTTTTAACCTTCACAACATCCTCTAGCAAAGAGTTCCACAGCCATAAGCTGTGTTAGGTCGATTTAATAATGTATGTGTCTACACTGTCGAGTCCCTTCCGCCCACCTAAGTGGCCTGTAAAATCGACTTCTGTATTCCACCTCCACGAGAGGCGTTGTGCTTGATTCGACATCCATGGGTCAACATGGGGATAGTTTAGACACTGCATTGTGTAATTCGAATGAATTGGCCTCCAGAAGGTGTCCCACAGTGCTCCGTTGTGACCGCTCTGGAGAGCACTTTCAACTCCACTGCACGTCAGTCAGGTACACAGGAAACAGCTGCTCCCCTGTTAAAGCCCCGGGAACTTTTGTATTTTCATTTCCTGTTTGATCAGTGTGGAGAGCTCGTCAGCACAGCTGCAGGACATGGAGACTCAAAGCCGCAAATGCGCTCCAGCACGGAGTACATAGGAGGTGCTGGATCTTGTTGCTGTGTGGAGAGAAGAGTCTGTGCAGGCAGAGCTCCAATCTAGTGGTCGTTTCTGGCCTTAAACTCCATCACTGCAGTATATGTAGACACACCTGAGTTAGCTTTGATCTAGCTAGCATGGGTATGGATAGCAGTGAAGCTGTGGCAGCACAGGCTAACTGCTCAAGTACATACCCAACCCATGCTGCCGCGGCTTATCTGTTCTTGTTATTAGAGCTAATTACATCAGAGCTCTCTACGTGTGCTGTAACCACATTTCTGATTGCAGCGTAGACATATGCTAAGAAAACGTTCAATTTTTTTGCTTCGGTATTGAAGTAAGGCACAGTCCTGCCACCTGGCCTTTCTTATACAGCTAGTTCATAAGTAAGAGTATCTTGAAATAACATTCTGACTTTTGAAAGGAAGTTCACTTTGACATGATAAAAAAAAATTCTGATTCATGTTGGAATTGGCTGTCTTGTATAATCTAAATCAAAATCCTGATTTGCATGATGTTCTGTGGAAGTTTTTATCTTTATTTGATTTCCAATCAGGGCCGCTGGAAAGCAGTATACATCTCTGAATGCTCATGAACTGCTGAATTGTGAGGATATGAAAGAAATGGTGAAGTTATTAGCATTTCAATGGAAAGCGTTGAACAAAGGGCCTCAATTCCATTTTAACAGATTTCTTACCTTTCTGCAAAGAATATACAGACTTTTCTGTAGTTTGAGTCCTCCCTTGTACAAACTGAAACATAAAGATGAGAAACAGGTATGTCTGGGCCCAGACTGAGATACTTGGGCTGTTCTCCAGATAATAGAGGCAGATAATAGAGGCAGCTCAGATTTGTCCAGAGGACTCCAAGGTTTGCCCACTCCCCTTCCACCTTCACTCCCATTTTCTACCACTGGCTATTCAAAAACAACAGTAGTTCAGCAATCCTGCTTTATCCTTTAGCATCCTGGCTTTGCAAGATAATATTGGGGGTAGCAGAGAGCATTATTCTTCCTTCTCACTCGCCCCTCCTGCCCCCAATCCTTCATGTATGAGATGAAAAATTGGGGGGGATTGTTGCCTGAATGAATGAGAGCAGCTGTTGAGCTACTTCCCTTCTCTGCTATGGCAGGGACAGTCAAACAGATCAGCAGAAAACAAGCCCATGTAGTGCATGCACCATGTGTAAGGAGACTGCAGGAGCCACAACAGGAGGGCTCTGCCACTATTGTTCCCAGTCTGCAGATCTTTGCTCTGCCAGGAGGAAAATGCTGAGAATATGGACTTACTTGTTGGGCCTCCCACACCAGTGGATGTGCTTTGCAAGGGCAAGTCTTGCTTTTCAGCCCATAGGACTCAGTAAACTGCACTATCCTCACTGGTCAAGGCCCCTCCGAAGTAAGTCTAAAAACTTCCCCCAACATCCTGGTCCAGTCTGCTTCTAGAGGGGAAAGGCCCAGGTCCCATCCGGGATTCTTTAGGGTATGTCTACACTGCGATAAAAAACTGCGGCGCGGAGCCTGAGTCTGGGTCAGCTGACTCGGGCTTGCAGGGCTTGAGCTTCGGGGCTAAAAACTGCAGTGTATATGTGGGACCCACCCCCTGCAGGGTCTAAGAGCCCAGCTCTGGCTCGAGTCCAAATATCTACACTTCAATTTTATAGCCCAGTAAACCCAAGTCAACTCACTTGGGTCAGTCAGGCTGTGTCACTGATCTTTTATTGCAGTGTAAACATACCCTAAGTGAACAGTGGAGACATTTAACATCATTTTGGACTCTGCTTCTTCACAAGAGGAGTATTAGGGTCTCTAAGGGATGTTTCCTCTGCCAGTACTGAGACTTACTGTGGTTATGGTTTGTTTCTTTAAGTGTTCCAGTATTATAAAGAAGTGTTTGTGCAGGTTGGCAATTTCCCCCACGTGTTGATCTGTCTGCAGCATTCTAAACATCTGACACACTCCAGCTGCCCCTTTGCAAAACTGTCTGATCTTCTTGAGATGCATACAGGTACAGAGAAAGTATTGACTGCACAGTTGGAAAAAGATTATCATGAAACAACGCTTCTTTATTCCTGTCACGGAAAAATGTGGTAAACTGAATATAGGGCATAAGCAAAGGCAAAACAGTACCAACTCCACGCATTTAAAAACCATTTGCTGGGCCCCAAAATCATGCAATTTTAAAAAATAATCAATGTTGCATTCTTTTTGTTTTCCTTCTGGTAAATTTTTCAAGCTTTTCTCCACAACCATGAGGATTTAAAATTGTATTATTTTAATGAAAACTGAGATTCCTATGTAATCACTGGATTCCAGGAGCTGGAAAAAACATCAACAATCACAAGATTCACAATGAAACCATGGGAATTGACAACACTGTATCACCACAGCCAGTCAGTTTATTACAAAGTAAACTTCCCTGATAGGAACCAGAGTTTATATGTGGTTCCATGTGACCATCAAAATTGAGGCCCTCATAAATTCCACAATACTGTGAAATTATGAAAGCAGCATTTACATTAAGCCTTCTTTTCATTTCAGGGCCGCTAGCCAAGGGCTGCAGAATCTACAGGTTCTGTGGGGAGGGAAGGGAGAATTTCATATTTTCCAGATATTTTCCCCATGTTTGCTTTGTTTTATTTTTTAAGAAAGAAATTTATATTGAATAACAATATGGTTAAGATACATTTTCTGTCTGTTAAGGCAGAATTATGCTAGTAATATCTAGAATGTACCTTTTGCATGCACCTTGCTTCTTTAGTAGGGCTTTGTACCACAGGCGCCAACTTTCCAAAGTGCCGGGAGGGGGAGGGGGTGCTCCACCCCTGGCTCTGCCCCAGTCCCTGCCCCCACTCCATCCCTTCCCCCAAGGCCCCACCCCTACCCTGCCTCTTCCTGCCCAGTTCTGCCCCCTCCCCTGAGTGCGCCGCGTCCTTGCTCCTCCCCCCTCCCGCCCAGAGCCTCCTGCATGCCATGAAACAGCTGATTGTGGCGGGCAGGAGGCATGGGGAGGGAGGGAGAGGTGCTGGTCTGTGGGGCCTGTTGGCGGGTGGGCAGGAGGTGCTGTGTGGGGGTGAGCTGATAAGGGGGTTGCAGGTGGGTACTCAGCACTCACCATTTTTTCTCCGTGGGTGCTCCAGCCCCGGAGCACCCACAGAGTCAGCGCCTATGCTTTGTATTGCTAGGCTTAGTTGATGATGGTCAGAAGAATTTTCGGCAGATAACTTTCTTCCTCTGGTGTTCAAGGTCATCTCATGTAATTCAATGGAAATTTTAGATAATGTCACATGAATCCTCTTGAATAAGATTTGGTTGCAAATCACATTTTGAATTTAGCTTTATATATTGGATAACAAAATTTGAATGATATGCAATCCCCTCTCGACAGCAGTCTTGTCAGTAATCATGCCAGAGAAAAATTCATGTGCATCACATTACCTGTGTGTCATTTTAGGGCTCTGAAAAATCTTGTGACAGTCTGCTAAATTACTCTTAAAAGGTAATGAATGGGGTTAATATATTATTTCATATAATTCTGATTAACATAAATAGACAGGTGATATGGTTATGAAGTTTGAGATATTGTCTCTGGGATATAGAGCCAGATCCTCAGCTGGTGTAAACTGTAATTATCATTGACTTCAGTCTAGGCTTCAGGCTATTCCAGTGTACTCCAATTGAGGACCAGGCCCATACACTCCTTCACATGTTAACACACAATTCCCATTACCATTAACAGGAGTGGTGGGCTCACCAAAAGGAGACAATCCAACAAAATGGCTTATTGGAGAGAAGGAAGGATTTATATTAATTTGAAACCCCTTGGAATTAATTAGCTAACTTTAAACCCAACTCCTTTGATATATAATAACTTTAATATTTTATAACCCGAAACTTTTATGATGCCTTACATCTGAGAATCTCAGAGCACTTCAAAAGCAAAAATTATGTCCTTGGATGATGATAGTGATGGTGGTGGTGATGATGATAAAAAACCCATTGGATTAGGAAAGTATTAATTAAATCCTTGGATTATAATAATAATTAACTCATTGGATTAGGAATGTATTATTCCTGTTTTACAGATAGGTGAACATGCATAGAGAGATTAAGGCCCAAATATTCAAGTGTCTGCTAATTTGAAATGCCTCAAGTTTTGGGTTCCTGACTTGATACCAAGCTCCTGATTTTGGAGGTTTTGAGCAGTCACAGCTCCCACGGACTTCAATTGATTTTTTGGGCAGCTATGAAAATCAAGGCCTGCATATCTAACATTGTGCATCTGAAAACCTAGGCACCAAAAGTTGGTGGACAATTTTGAAAATTTGGGCCCTTGTGAATTGCACTAAACGATAAAGGAACACTGTGTGCCAAAAATTGGTCTACAATTCAGATCTCTTGATTCCCTCTGCTTTAACCACAAGATCACTGTCTCACACACAATACCCAGAATTACTAGTAAACTTGGGTATTTTCTGAACATCCAGAAAATATATAGTGTAAGATGAAAAAAACCTCCTCTGACATACTTTTATCTACTAGGCATTGGATCTTTTTTTCCCATTATCTGTACTGTGACATACACAGAGATTTTTCAGTCTCAAGTAAGGCAGAAATAGGAGAGAAGTAACCATCTGAGCACTGAATCCAAGTCAAGGTAACTGAACGATCCCATCCCACATGGTGTTGCAAAGAAGCAGACATTGGCTGATGCAGGCATGGGGAAGAACATAAATACATTCAAGTTTCCAGATGTGGCTACAGTGAGGTACCATAATCACTGGTGGCAATAAATTCATCCAAAACATATTAAAGTTTTTGAAATGTCTCCTATGAGTCTCCCATTCTGCAATAGATATTAGTTTTTATTATTTGTACTGCATTAGCACTGGGAGGCCAGGGTTGTGTTAAACTAAAACACAGTCCCTTCCCAAGAAAGGCTGTAGTTTAAATTTAAGACAAGAGACAGCCATGGATGGGACAAAAAGACAGGGAAAGCACAGGGGACTGTCCTACACAGTAATAGAAACAGTAAAAATGTCAAGGTTCTGCAACGATAGTAATGCACTTAAAATGTTGTCACTTACTTTAGATAATGATACTTCAGCATATGCAATATTTTTGCCAAGTATAGTGAATTGTGGGGCTTTCATGAAATTCCGAGGCAATATTATCTAAGGCACACTTATGTATATGACCACTGTAGCTAAGAAATCTAAATTTTGTTTTAAAGAAAACAAATATTTTAAATAAAATTAATAGTTTTATGTGTTGAGTAATGTACAAGAAATGACTGTTCTTTTTCTCTCTCCTCCTCTTCCCCCCACCCCGGATAATTTCCTTGCGTATTATGTCAATCATGTGGCATCCAAATAATTATATATTTTTAAAAACCCTAAAAATGCTTATCAGGTTTTTGTTAATCTTATTACATTTGGTGTTTCATTATTTTCCAGGTCCATAATGAGTTGCTGCTTGAAAAGGAGCATCAGTTGCATTCTCGGGAGAATAAACTTGGAGAGTCCATTGCTGCTTTACAGTTCCAAAAGACTGATAAGAAGTCCAAAACATTGGAGATTTACACCGCTATCATAAGTGTACAAGCTTTGCTTCTGGAAGAATTGAGCACATCAAAAATACTATCAGAATCAGAGTGTACCCACATTTTAGAGGCACATAATCCTGTAAGTAACAAAGTGCTGAGAAGGGTAAACTCTTCATGGGCCAGATCATCAGCTGGTGTAGCTTCATTGACTTCAATCAAACTAGGTTCATTTATACTAGCTGAAAATTTGACCCATTATTTCTATAGTTTTGGTAGGATGTGTGTGTGCATTTATATTAAAGCTTTATGTGAAAGAAATACAGATAGAAAGTTACAGTACTGTTTAAACAGAAGATAAGTTAACAGGTAACTAACTAATATTTCATTATCTTGATCAAACAGTAAAGGGCAGGGGAGTAAATCTGAGCGAAGACTAGTATGACCAACTTTCATGACCAACTTTCAAAATTTGTCACATTTATGGTAGTGAGAGCTATGTGATAAGTTGCCCGATCATGTGATAAGCTCGAGTTATTGTGCACCCAGAGTATTGTGCACCCAGAGATTGGATACAATCTCTCTCTCTCTCTCTCTCTCTCGTTGTGCATGTGCACACAGTTTAAATAACAAAATCTTCAGAAAAAGCTTTTGCTTCCTTTTTGTCAATTTTTTACAGATTTGGCAGTTTCAGAATCCTGTTGGATATTTTTAGTTCTATGCTATATAGTCATAGGGAAGTGTGTGTGTGTGTGTTTGTCTCCCATTTGTGACTATCAAAGTGGGAATTGGCAGAGCACTGAAGTAGAACAAACAGAATAGATTTTTAAAAGTTAAACCTTTTTGCTAGAGGGCATCATTAGACAGATATCACTGTGAAAACTCCTACTTAAAATTTAATACTGTCCTCTCTGGAGAGCCTTTCTTAAAGTGACAATATGTTAGTTTAAATATGCTCTTCTGAGTTTGTTTAATGAAACATTGTATTAAACCTGTAATAGCTATTTACTGTGACAAGAGAAATAAGATCAAGGCTGATAAAGCATTAAAAGTAATTTCATTTTGGTTTAGTGCCTGTTTTGAAATCTTAGCTGTGATGCCTACAAAAAAACTTGACAACAGTTAGGCCGCTGTTGTGTTGAGACCACTGCCTGTCATGCTGACCAATGATATTTCATTGTTTCTTGTACTTCTCCGTCCATCTGTCTGTGTCCCTCTGTCTCTTATGTTATACTTATTTTGTAAACTCTTTGGTTTACAAAATAAGTATAAGGCCTCCTTTTTGTTCTGTGTTTGTACAACACCTAGCACAATGGGGTGCTTGTCCTTGACTGGGACTCCTAGGTACTGCAAAAATACAAACAATACAATAATTACAACAGTGCAACGGTATGCTGAGACACTACCAAAGGGTTGCAAATACACAAAGGGTTAACTCCAGCACTTGCACAGGTGTTCAGAGGAAGGGGTATAAATAGGGCTGCTGGAGATAGAAGAGAGAGAGAGTATGTAGGGTTTCTTATCCAGGCTGTGAGGGCTGGGTTGAGCCCTAGATTGGGGAAGTTTTTGTTTGTTACTATTCGTGCTTATGCTACCTGTTTCGCTTGGTTTATATAGACCAGAGGTGGCCAACCTGAGCCTGAGAAGGAACCAGAATTTACCAATGTACATTGCCAAAGAGCCACAGTAATACATCAGCAGCTCCCCATCAGCTCCCTCCCCTCCCCGCTCCTAGTGCCTCCTGCCCACCTGCAGCCCCACCGATCAGCACCTCCCCCTCTCTCCCCGCACCTCCCGATCAGCTGTTTCGTGGCATGCAGCAGGCTCTGGGAGAAGGGGGGAAGAGGAGTGAGGGCACTGCAGGCTCAGGGGAGGGGACGGGAACAGGTGGAGTGGGGGCAGGGCCTGTGGCAGAGCCAGGGATTGAGCAGTGAGCACCCCCAGCACATTGGAAAGTTGGCACCTGTAGCTCCAGCCCCGGAGTCGGTGCCTATACAAGGAGCTGCATATTAACTTCTGAAGAGCCGCATGTGGCTCCAGAGCCGCATGTGGCTCCGGAGCCACAGGTTGGCCACCCCTGATATAGACTCTCTCCTGCTGAATAAACTTCCCTGCCTGTTGCTACATTTTTTACAGTCTTAGAAACCTGTTAATTAAAAACCACTAACACCACATCAGATGAGAGCTCGTAACTCTATTGATGTAACCATTCAGTAGAACAAATTAATGGTTAACTGTATGTTAACTTCATTAATCTCTCTACAAATAACATGTTTTTATTTCTGGCACTAGCAGTTAGTCTGCATTTATTGTTATTTTTGTTATGGACGTGCATAGGGCCCCATTGTATTAAGTGCTGAACATAGATAAGGTAACCAGACATCCTATTTTTAAAGGGACAGTCCTTTATTTAAGTCCTCCTGCAGATGTCCCGACTTTTTCTTAAAAACAGGCAAAATGTCCCATATTTTCTGTCCTCCGGTATTGGCAGTTCCTGCTGCTGGCCGGATCCCTGCTCACCAGCCTCCTGCCCACCAGTGGTGAGTGAGTGTGTGTGTGTGTGGGGGGGGGGAAGGCGAGGTGTCCAGTAGCCAACAATGGGAGTGGGTGTGCAAGGCTGGTGTCGGGGGGAAGATGCAGTGCACAGGGCCGGCTGTTCCCCCCTGCTGGTCTGCCAGTGCAGCCCCCACTGTGTGCCGGCTCTTGGCCAGCAGGGCCTCGCCCCCCATCCCATTTCTGGCTGGCATTGGTCGTGCACTGCAGCGGCTGGTGAGTGCGGCAGGCACAAGGCGGCTGCCAATCACGTCACCCCTGCTGCCCACCCATCAGCCCTTTACATGTTTCCCCTCTCGCTGTCCTCTCTCTGCTTTGCCCCTTCGCCACCCCCGCAGCCCGGCTGCTCCTCTATATCCCCCCCCCCAACGGAGTATGTCCCACTAGCAGCGCTGTGCAGAGAGCCAGCCCCTGGTCAGAGAGCTCAGCTCACCAGCAGTCTGGCTGGCAGGCTCCTTCCTTCCCCCACTGCCTCTGGCTGGGCCAGCACCCTGGGAAAGCCCAAGATTCTCCGGCCCCGGGCGCTGGCCAGGAGGAGCCAAGCCCTGCATGTACCAAAGCCCCGCACAGCACTGACACGGGGAAGCCTCTCCGCTCCTCAGCTAAGCTCTGGAATGGCGGGGGGAAGGGCGGGAAGCGATTTCCAGCCTGTTCACACCCCGAACCTGCAGGCTTCACAGTAGCCCTCGGAGCAGAGGCTTAGCACGCTCTTCACACACACACACACATGCCCCGCCCTGGGTCCTGCCCCCCAGGGAGCGCGAGACTACTCTGTCCCCTAGGCACTCTCTCCTGCTGAGTCACTTCTGCGGCAGGGTTCGCTGAAGCCCCTGCAGTCAGGTTCCTTGGGCCCTGATGCACAATGCATCCTTAGGGCTTAACCCCTTCCTGCACGGGCCAGGTCATCCCTTCCCCACCTCCTCCCACCCTGAGTCTGGAAGCAGCTCCTGTCCCTTCCCTCCCACACAGGGCCGAAAGGCTGCTGCTGGCCACATTCTGGTGTGAACCCTGGCAGAACCCTGGGGATGGGAGGCATGTGATCCTGTGTGTCTCCCCATGTGCTGCCTTGGGAAGATGTGGTGCCATGTACCAGGAGAGATGGGTCCATCCCAGAGGCCCAGCCAGGCATGGAGGGCGGAAAGCGCCAGGCAGGGAAGGGAGGGTCGGTTGGTCACCCCTATGTAAGAGAGTGGTGTACGGGAATGTGTGTATGTCACCTCTCCCCGTGTGAACCCTAAAGCCTTAAAGATAAGGTAAATAAAAAGAATCCAACTACGCAGTATGTTTTTAACGGGCTTACTCAACTGGATGTTAATTTGAATATTTGTTCTGCATAGTTCTGATTAAGTGCCGTTCAACTCGCTTGAGTGGCCTGTAGCCCACGAAAGCTTATGCTCAAATAAGTTTGTTAGTCTCTAAGGTGCCACAATTACTCCTCGTTCTTTTTGCGGATACAGACTAACACAGTTGCTACTCTGAAACCAGTAATTTTACCAGATGTCAGGTATCTTCTCTACTTTACAGATGGTTAATAGGAGCACAGAGATCTTAAGTGACTTGGCCATGGTCAGAAAGGAAGTCTGTGGTAGAACTAGGAACTGAACCCCATCTCCTTAGTCCTAGTCTAATTGCTTAACCACACAGCTATCCTGTCTATCATATTAATTATGCAGTTAAGACAAGGATTTTTAAAATAACACTATTGAGTGAGGCCTCCTAAACAATTTCTAGGAAGGGTTCTTCTTTGACTGTAGAGATATTGTTTTGTTACTCTCATTTTATTATGTTGAGTAGTAGTCAATATTTTCCAATTTGTAACCTTTTTAGTATTAGTAGTTGATTCAGTATAACTAAAAATTGTCTGCATGAGTTTCTCACATTGTGTTTCAGTAACTTTACCCGGCTTATAAATCAGGAAGCTGTCTGACATTTCAATCTTAGTCATATGGATATTATACATTCCAAGTGTCTCCTACGTTGGAAAGTTTGACAGTATTGCCCTTTAGCACAGCAATAATTTACTGGTATCTTTAAGCATTGTTTGGATGCTCATTGCATACTAGTTATGTTTAGTGAAGCCGTCACAATGAACTGGAAAGTGTAGTGATCACATGCGATTGGAAAGAATGAGAACAAAATTAAGTAATATTGCAAACCAATGATACCATCTTTTTCTTAACTCCAAACGAAAATTGTTCTTCCAAGATGAATTTTGAATTGTTCTTATCATTGTACATTTTCATACTCTAGGAGATTGAAGAACTTGACAGAAAGTTGGAATATGAAATGTTACATAAGGAGACGGCTCAGCAGCAGCACCTATTGAATAGGCAGAGATGGACTCCAGATGGATTGGGACTTTCAGATGAAGTTGTGGAAATTAATGCAGAGAGACAGGTGTCTGCTCTGCTGTGTCAGGCATTGAATAAGTGTAAGCAATTGGTAAATCTGCATCGGCAAAGGTAAGGCTTTTTGATATTAAGTATGACAGCCTTTTTCTATATCTTAGTCATTGCAAGCAGTCTTCAGAGAATGTAACATACCATATAGAACCAGCAAGCTAAACATTCATTCTGTAAACTCTTCAGGGCAAGAGTTTATGTCTTCATGAAGAACACCCTACTCTGCTGCGGGATTCTGGGCACCATTGCAATATATCCATTCGATAATAATAAATCCATTGACTGTGAAAATGTATTTGAAATGCAGTGCCTTACCTTACAATCAGTTTTTCTGGGATCAACCAGTGGACTACTGCTAACACCTCACATTATCAAGCACGAGACAAGGGTTGGTTCCAGTTCACTCAAGCTCAAGAAAACAGAATGAAAGACACAGTCTCTGGGAAAATACTTCCCATCAGATGCAAGCACTTGAATTTCAGTTCCACCACCACCCTGCATCCATTTTGCTGCACACTGAATACACTTTTCTGTTATGAGTGTTGCTAGGATAAACAAATTGTTCTAGTGAAAGAGGCCATTTTTAGTTACACACATTCCTTGAATTTCATGTAGCACTATGAGAGAGAGCTTTGCATTACTAAGTAGGTGTCACTTGGACTGATTTGTAAGGAGTGGCATTGACGGGCTTCAAAAGGAGCCCTGTCCTCTGCCTTCTGGATCAAGAATTTCAGATTGGGTCCTTTGCAGTCTGGGGTATGTGCATCCCCAGAGCTATTTTAATTGTTAAAGGGCCAGTCCACAGTGGGATCTAGAGGAATGTTTCTGTGTCTTGCTGCAGAAGACTGGGGAAAATAAATAGGTAGGTAGGCCATTACTCTCCCTCCAGCCCCAGGACAGAAGTCCAAGCTAACCTGTCAGCAGGCCCTTTAAAGAAACAGCAAGTAGAGCAATCTAGCGTGAAAACTTGGTGGAGGCAAAAAGTGTCTAAGCCAGGTCCAAATGACCCAGAAAGATGAAAAAATTGTCTTTGGGCTTGAGTCTGAAAAAAGAAAATAATCAGTGATCAATGAGCAACTCTTAGCCTGAGAAGACTCACAACCTGGTAAGTATTGTGCGTGAGCTTTGAAAAGGACACAGAGGGAGAGGGGAATCAACTATCTGCATGTGTTGAAGATGTTTCAGATCTGAGTTTTGTAACTCGTGCTCTGCATGTTTGCAGGAGACCATTGCTCTTCATTTTTCTGACTTCGTTTTTTATTACACCACTCCAAGTCTCATTTCTTCCCCAACTCCGGCATTAAAGTCTCCCAGAAGTAGAAGATTGTCATCACTGGGCATAAATTTGATTGTCATCCAAATCAGAACAGAACTGGTCTTATATTTCCCCTGTGCTGTTCATGGTTGGTGTACAGGCTCTGATAAGAGTTTCAAAGATGTTAGGTTTCAGAGTAGCAGCCGTGTTAGTCTGTATCCTCAAAAAGAACAGGAGTACTTGTGGCACCTTAGAGACTAACAAATTTATTAGAGCATAAGCTTTCGTGGGCTACAGCCCACTTCTACATATGCATCCGAAGAAGTGGGTTGTAGCCCACGAAAGCTTATGCTCTAATAAATTTGTCTCTAAGATGCCACAAGTACTCCTGTTTTTTTCAAAGATGTTACTCTCTTTGCTCTGTTCTGAAGATCTGCTGGCAAGGCAAAGTGTCAAACATTAACATCCTTGAAAGAGCAAAAACAACCAGCATTGTGGCAGGGATTATTAAAGCCCAGCTTAGATGGACAGGTCATGATATCAGAATGGGTGCTGATAGACTCCTGAAAAACATCCTCTATAGTAAGCTGAAACTCAGAAACTGCAGGAAGAGTTGTCAACATAAAAACTTTCAGTAGAATCTCAACTCATGCGGCATAAATATAGGTGACTTAGAAGACACAGCCCAGGACAGACTTGAATGGAGAGAAACTATTTCTAAAGGTTGTAAATACTTTGAGAAAGACAGATGTGAAAACTGATTGAAAAAAAAGGGCCAAGCTTCATGCCAAGTCTTCAGCAGGAGCCTGTTCATTCCCATGCAACATTGGTTCATTCCCATGCTCCTTGTAGATGGGACTATGCAGCCACAACAGAACACATGAGATGCTTTGCTGTTGTCAGATACGTTGGACAGTAACACAGCAGGGTCTGGCTCTTGGAGAAAAGGGGAAGAAGTGTGGTGTTCTTAGTTTGTTTGAAGAGGTGTGCGGTAAACCTTTTAACAAAATCTGCCAGTAAAATGTTTTCTGAATGGATGAATTTTGGGCATTGATTTCTTATCACATGAAATACTATGCCTGGGAAGATAATACTAATTTCATCTTTCCCTTCAGCTTACAAGAAGAGCAATGGAATGATGTGGTGCTTGAAGATCTTCTGGAGAATATAGAAATGGATACATTTTTGGCACTTTACAGCCAGGTAAGGGTGTAATTAAATGAATTCCCACTTTTTAATCTTTGCTGTATCTGGAAATCAGTTAAGTGAACAAAAAGAGTAATTTCATTGAGATCATAATAGTAAACACTGTGCTCAGTAATAAATATTTTCCATTGTTTATCATGTTTGCATTTCACTCAGCTTGGACAGTGAAAATTGTCTGGTGAGTTACTTGTGTATAGACAGTTTCACTTTTTGGTTTTCATGTGTTAGAACAATGCTGTTTAGGTTTCTGATGCTGAGGGAGAATATTTATATTGAAAAATGTATATGTACACATATATATTGATGTGAATATTCTCCAGCGGTATTATGAACATTAATAAACACCATGCTCTCTCTCGCTCTCTTTTTTTCATACACACACATGCTCGCACACAGTCATTTAAGAAGAAATAAACAAGTGGCCACATCACAAAACCACCTCTTCAGCTAACATTATTCATCACCCCTGTTGGCTGTCTGAGCTTAAATGGCATGGAAAAATGAACTACTGTCCCTCACTCACAGGTTTTCCCTCCGGGCCATGACTGAGGCATCTGGGCAGTGCTATGAAATTTAGCAGTTTTACTACCTGTGTCATCCTTAATCCACAGAAAAGACAGCCTTCAGGGCTCTCACTCCGTAAGCTGTCACATACACAACGGATTATTTAAACCAATTTAAAAAAAAACAATGGGCACCAGAAAGTAAAAAGTTTAACAAAATAAATGTATTTTTTAGGAGTCCTGACTTTGGCAATGTCCCTTTAACTATTATCTTTTTAGAGTTAAAGAAACAAATTTCATAATCGACATTCAAATACAGAAAGTCTCAGCCATATTATCGCCCTTCCAAATTTTTCCTCCAAGAAAGACTTGCTATCTTTTTACTTATAGTTCTTTGCGACTTACGTCACGTATTCACCACCATAATGCACGTTATATTTTCCCCTTCATCTGTGAATTAACAGAATAGTAGATCAACTGTTGATTACTTAGCAATGGATAAATATTGTTATGGTGATGACAACATACCAGATAACCTGTCTGTTTTTTTGACTGGGTTGTTTTGTGTGTCTTTGACTATGTCTACACTACAGACCTTACAGTAGCACAACTCTCCCGTATAGCTGCTTTATGTCGAGGGGAGAGAGCTCTCCCGTTGGCATAATTAAGCCACCCCCCACAAGTGGTGGTAGCTATGTCAGCGGGAGATGCTCTCCTACCGACATAGCACTGTCCACACTGATGCTTTTGGTGGTGAAACTTATGTCAGTCAGGCTAGTGTTTTTTTCACACCCCTGACCAACAAAAAAATTTACCAATAGAAGTGCTGGTGTAGACAAAGTCTTAGTGTGTTTTAAAGCTCATTATTCTGCTGTATATTTGTGCTCATTGCATATGATAAAAGTTGTCGAAGTTGTCATGACCAGCATTATCAACGTACTAGTTTTAAATTCAGACTTTTTCATTCCCTTTGCTGTATTTGATTTTCTTCTTTGCTTTTCTTTCTCTAAAACATTTTATCAAACCATCTCCGCAGCATGCTGGCTTTGACAGTTTGACATACGGAAAGCAGACATGGCTGCCAGTAATCACTGAATTCTATTTCATCCATAAATTCCCTCCCATTATATTTCCATCTCCACAGCTTACTGCACACAGAGTTCGCAACATTTTGTCAGGACTCTATTTGTGCAAGTGATAGGAATAAAAGCTTGCAGCCAGAAAAAAAAATTTCCAGTGCACACTTTTGTAAATTATTTCCCAAAACATTATAAATATTCAAGAGATGGTAACTTTTAAGCTTAGTTCTAAATTTGTAAAACTGTACATTCTGTACATGCTCATAACCTTTTTTTGTAATTTGCACAATACTGCTAAGAGACTTTCCAACTCTATTTTTAATAATTTATTTATTCGTGGAACTGTATAAGATTTAACAAAATTCTTTTGACAACAACAAGAAGCTACATTTTAAGGGGCAGCAAAAGTTGCAGCATCCTTTGGATGGTTTGTTCAAGTGAGGCCCTTTCCGCTAATCCCTGGTGACAGTCTGCTTGGTAATTAAAGATTGCAGGGTACTTTTCCAAGAGAGAAGAAGATAATCTTTTGTCCTGTTCAACATTCCCCTCTCTTAATAGAATAGGTTCTGGTGTTAAAGGTTTTGTGTAAAAAAATAGTGCTTCAAATACAGTATCTTAAATATGGAAGGTGTTAGATAAAGCCAAACACTATTTAACATCAGGAGAAAATAAATGATCAGATCAGATATAGAATTGCAAGTATTTTTAAATATATGTGAACTTCACTGATTTCATGCTTTAGAGCATTTGTCATCTGCCTTCATCATTTGGTGAACTCTTTTCATGCTAATTTTTTTCCGACTTCTCATTATATATTTATTCTGCACCATATGGTGTTGCTGCAAATTATGAACAGAGTGCAGACTTTAAACAGCATAGGTCCACTGTTCCACTATTAGCACTCCCAATACCTTCTCTTGGTTGAATTATAAGACATTTAAATGTGCTATTTTCTGATAAACACTTGGACTAATTTGGAGAATAGTTTGGAGCCTCAAATTTACCATTATGTAGTTTATTTAGCAATTAAGTGGTCTGGGGAAACCACTCATTTGTGGATCAAGAACACTAAAACCAGAGGATGAATAGTACAGTAGGGTCTCAGTCTTGGTGCTAGCCATGTTGCCGAGCATACATGGGTAAGCATAGTTAGAGGATGCACAAAACAAGCCAGCTCCTCAATTCCACAGCTCGTTTACAGAAGAGCACTTATCCTGAAATGTTCCCTGTTCTAGGGAATGCTTTAGGATGTTTGGAGAGGTTCTTCCTTGGTTGCTGTTGTCTGGAAGGATCAAAGTTTGGATAAACACTATCTCCACTACAGCTCCAGGCATCTATATCGCTAATAGTGTGTTTTTATTCAGATTCTGTGGCATTTAAAGAGCCAGAGGTTAGTGCATTCACCTAATGCATGATGAAAGGTGGAGAAACAACCCCCTAATAATAGCTGAGTACTACCATTGCTGATTCTAATTCATTTCAATGGGAATCTTTTCCCCAAATCAATTTTGTCCTTGTGTTAGTTTTTAAAGGAGTCTTCCACATGTTTCAGATGAAAGGTGGTGTCTTTCTTTTGGGGTCTGTATGAACTGGAAAGGAGGTCCAAAAGCAAATAGAGACATTTCATAACCCTAGTGACCACAGGAATTAGGAGTCCTGTAGCTTAGAAGTAACTAATTCTCTGATTGAGTGGAGGGGGAGAGAACATGGCTCTTCTCTGCTAGTTACCACAGAAGGATGATAAGTTTTGGAGCTCTCTGATACTCTTTGTGATGCTGCTCCAGAAATCTCACATCACCAGAAAGTAGATGGACAGTGCAGCCAGCTAGAAGGTATTGCCTTCCTGTAATGAGTTTTGCTGGGTTTCTAACAAGCAGCACAGATGCATTATAAAGCAACTTGGAAAGAACATAGTATGAATTTTTCCAAGTGGAAGTTTCAAAGCATGGTTCAGCAGATGGATAACCTTGCTTATATGTATCTTATGGTTTCCTCAGACTTAGCACTCTAGCAAGTGAACAAAGTGACCGTGGATATTTACCAGTTTAGTAAGACGGAGACATTTGAGATCAGAGAGAATTTACAGCACTTCCAGTACTTTACTATAATTGAAAATCAGCTACTCTATACGGCATATGCTTGGAGAATTGAGCTTCATGTTTTGTACATCCAATTCCCTGGACAACTTTGTTTCCACATATTCAGTATAAATCTGCCTTTCCTGTATACATTTTTTTAAATTTGGTTATATATAACATAAGCAAGTAGCCATCCTTTGCTTTGGCATGTTTGTGTTATCCAGTTTCTACAATAAATGTAAAGATACAGCCCTACAGATGCAGTACACAGCAGCTATAATAGTAAAAACCTACTAACTCTCAGCCTGCCTACTTGCCATATGCCTGAGAAGAAAGATGGGCCTTGTAGCATGAATAATCTATTAATAAAACACACAGTGTGGCATGTTCCTAATCTCTTTGTGTGTTTAATCCTGTGTGTTATAGAAAACCACATAAAATCTGTGATTTACAATGTATAGAATATAGATTAGAATAGCAAGTGTTAGCAACTCCTATAATTACGATTGCCTATCTCTGCCTCTTCAAGTCATCCATTTTCGTCTTAACGTTAAATGGAATTTTCCCCCTTGGGCAAATTTTCAGCACTGCCATCAGTGGACAGATCTCCCACTGAACTTAATGGGCTCTCCAGGTGCTTAGCAGCTTTGAAAAAGCAGGCCACTTATTCAGGTGCCTAACTTAGGCCTTGGCTACACTTGCAAGTTGCAGCGCTGTAAAGCCTTCCCCAGCGCTGTAACTCACTCCCCGTCCACACTGGCAGGGCACTTACAGCGCTGTATCTCCCTGGGTACACCGCTGCAGGTACTCCACATCTCCGAGAGGAATAACAGCTGCAGCGGAGTGGCTACGACTCACGGGTGTGAGTGTAAACGTTTGCAGCGCTGTACTAATCACCTTGTCAAGTGGCCAATCCTCTCCCTTGTTGTGACCGGCTGCAGGAACGCGGAAGTGCCAGTTTCAAAGCTCGTACCACAGAGAAAAGCAAACAGTTTGCAGCTTGCTTTGAGTGAGTAAATGAATGAGCAGGGGGCCGGGAGTTCGGAACTTGCAAAATAGGAGAGCTGACACGCTCCAAAAAGCACTCTCTCTCCCCCCACACGCCCTGTCACACTCCACCACACACACACACACACACACGTTTTGAAAAGCACGTTGCAGCCACTTGAATGCTGGGATAGCTGCTCATAATGCACCGCTCCCAACACAGCTGCAAATGTTGCAAGTGTGGCCACACCACTGCGCTGGCAACTGTCAATGTGGACAGACTGCAGCGCTTTTCCCTACTCAGCTGTACGAAGACAGGTTTACCTCACAGCGCTGTACAGCTGCAAGTGTAGCCAAGGCCTTAGACTGCTACGTTTCAATGGTTTGGCTCTAGTGTTCCTATTTAGGAAGATTTCCCATTTAAGTCAATGAAAGGATTGTTTGAGTTACTCTGAGCTCAGGATCTTTTGCTGCCCATAGAGAGATTAGTTTTAAGTAAGCACACAGTTATAATCCCAGATACTCTAGTTGTTGTTTGTAGATACAACAGATGATGCAGGAAGACATTCATGTGAAAAGGGCAAAGCAAATGTGAAATCACGACATGGACAGACCTAACTGATTTTGCATTAGTTGTTTCAACATGTGTTACGCAATCCAAATCAGTGTGACGTCTATTCAGTAGTTATGCTGTTTTATATTACAGTTTTACATTATTGATTGTTTTGACCGAATTCAAGAAACACAAACTGAGATGCTGCTGATGCAAGAAACCTCTGGTGTTGTCTGATACAATTGTTCCCATGGAGCTACTGTATAGTACTCATATAGCATTGAATTCACCCCATCTTGGAAGGCCAGAGGACTTTATGCAGCCTATCACAGCCTTTGAGTGGTTCATCGAGCATTGAGTATGTCCTATCAACTGCAGTGAATTTATTTCAAAATACTGCAGTTTTCAACCAAGCTTTGCAAGAGTCAGCCTTCCTCTGCAGCATGGGGCATGGGTCACTTTCAGGTTTAAACTAGTGTAAATTGTGGATTCTCTGCAAATTGAAGTCTTGATTTAAAGATTTTAGGACTTCAGTAACTGAGCCAGAGGTTATGGGTCTATTACAGGAGTGGGTGAGCAAGGTTCTGTGGCCTGCAATGTGCAGGAGGTCAGACTAGATGATCACGGTGATCCCTTCTGCGTAGTGTTGCCAACTTTCTAATTGCACAAAACCAAATACCCTTGCCTCGCCCCTTCTCCGAGGCCCCACCCCACTCACTCCATCCCCCCTCCCTCCATCACTTGCTCTCCCCCACTCTCACTCACTCATTTTCACCGGGCTGGGGAGGGTCCCTTTTCAACCAGGTGTTCCGGTTGAAAACGGGACACCTGGCAACCCTAAATAAGACCCCTACTTGGGCTTTCTGCAGGGATTTAACTCTGGACCTCTCCATCTAACAGCATGAGCCTGGACTGCTTGTGGACCAGGTCCATGAGTTCAAACTTTTTTATGTGGTCCAGCCACTCAAAGGGGACTGTAACAGAATGGCTGCCACCCAAGCACCCCTTCTTGACCAGGCATGCCTCTTCAGTGTCCCCACCCCTGCTTTCCCTTCTTCAGTGTTCCCTAAACCCCACACAGTCTTTCTCAATCACAGACTTTCCTGGGGTCTGGTTTCTTTATTTACAAAGTTCCCCAAAAAAACAAACACAAAACAAATCTTCCACGCCACCTCCTCTCTGAGGTGCTGGCTGAGCAGCCAACTCCATTCTTCAGGGACCACTGCAGGAAATCTTCTACAGCTACAGTCCTCATCCTAGCTCTGCCCTCATGAACTCCCTCAGACTCTTTATAGCCCAGCTGCAGCCCTGCCCCCTTAATTGGCTCAGCTGGGACTATCTGCTCTGGCACAGGGCAGCTGAACCTAATTTAATCACCTTGTGACAGGGACAGAGATCTACACTAATGTGGGTTACAGCTGCATGCTGGCATGGGTCAGCAGATCTGCAGCCCCCAAAGAGAGAACACCACCAGACTAGGGCACCCAGTAAACTGCTGAAGGTGAAAGCCAAGAACTCAGTCATAATTCTTTTGGCATAATTCTTTGGTATATATAAATCATTGAATTAAATGACTTATTGCAGGCCCTCTCACTTTTAGGGAAAGGGGATGGTGATTCATAGACTGAAATAAGAATTTTATTCCTACCTTAATCCTCATTGGTTCTTGCAAGATTTCATAAGAGCAACTGTCCAAAACCATACCACAAAGTTTAGGATGGATTTTTTTTTTTTTTTTTTTTGTATCTTAGGCCTGGTCCCACTAACCCCCCACTTCGGATTAAGGTACGCAAATTCAGCTACGTTAATAACGTAGCTGAATTCGAAGTACCTTAGTCCGAACTTACCGCGGGTCCAGGCGCGGCAGGGAGGCTCCCCCGTCGATGCCGCATACTCCTCTCGCCGAGCTGGAGTACCGGCGTCGACGGCGAGCACTTCCGGGATCGATCCAGGATCGATTTATCGATAAATCGATCCCAGAACATTGATTGCCTGCCGCCGGACCCTCCGGTAAGTGTAGACGTGCCCTTAGAGTTTTGTACTGCTGCCCATCATAGTATCTGAGCACCTTCTGTGTAAAACTGATAGTATTAGTGAAGTCCCTGGTGGACTTCATGGAGTCAGGGTAAAATTTCTGCTTGGGGTAGGATTATGTTTTAGTCTGGTTCATTGATTGTTAGTTGAATTTTGTTTGTGTCTTTGATTTTGGATTGAGGGTTGTGTGTGTTTGTTTTTTTTTAATAGGGGTAGGTGGGGAATAAATGTGGAGAGTGTTGTTCTTATGATAGAAAGGCTTACTCTGCAAAACCTTCCTCTTTTGAGAATCCTAACGCTAGTCAGACTATGGATTTGCCTGATCTCTTCTGCAAATTCATTCTATACCGCTGTATAAAATTCCTGTTACAGAGAAGAGTGAGAGTTCTAACAGCAGCTGTAACATTTTGAATCCCCTCTGGACAAAGAAATTGATTTTGGCTGTTTTCCTGTTCTTTATTCACTTGTTCCTAGGGGTTTCTTGTGCCTGTGACCTGGCCTTGGTACTAATCTCCCACATCTGCTACACACAGGCTGGTAAACAGTTCAGAAGTGGTGCTGGCTTTCTGAGGACCCCGGGGGACTATCACAGGAGTGCTTATGCTAGTGGTGGGTCGTTTAGAACAGCTATAACTGATGGGAGCTGGCCCATCAGTAACTATGGCAGATCTACTGGGAGCAGATAGAGGAGCTGAATAGGATAGAGAGAGGGAATGACAGTTAATAATTGTTAGAACTGCGGCCCTGTTGTTTATGTAGCACAGTATAGCTACATTTACGCAGTGGGATATTCCCTGAACACATGGTATTGCCCTCCCCCCATCCTTGCTAGCTCCTCTCATAGAGTCCAGTGCAGCATCCTTTGTGGTGTTCATTTAATTTGTTATTTTTATCTAGCCTCAGGTTTTCACAGTGCTATAGATCTTTGTACTGAAATACACAGAAGCACTGTAGAAATTGTCAGGTGGATGCTGGAGTTTTCACAGCTGGACCGGACACACAAAGGGCTCTTGGCACCCAAGGAGAAGTGGGAAATGAAGTTTGTTTGTTTGTTTGCAGTATCCAAGAGGCAACTGAGTATTTTGATTTTTTTTTCCGCTTTGGACAGGAACAAAGATGATTTTAAATTTGAGGGAATGGAGGTTTGAATTCTGTGTTCCCATCACCAAAAGCCTTTGGCAGCAACAACGTGCTCTTGTTTGCATCCTATCCTGACATCTGCCCTTACACACAGAAACAGTGGATAAGCACACAACCTCGATGTTTCTGCTGAAATGAAAAGCAGTGAAATATTTAACATTGAAATTGTCATCATTAGGCTTCAGAGTTAGACACCCCTTTGAGATGAATGGCAGTCATTCACACTTCTCTTCTAGCAATTGCTCCACGCTGTCTGCAGATTGAGGAATATGCAAAGTTGTGCATTCCGTTCCCATTTTCCACAATAAGGGCTAGAGACTTAATTTTTTTTAAATGAAAGCTTAGACTCTAGAGCAGTTACATGGTAATTTCCAAACAAATGGGCATTGCGCAGCCATTTATGTGGCTGCATAATGACTTCTTAATGCACAGAATCAGGCTGGCTATAATCCTGAAGTCCGAGTGTCCAGCGTGAAGTGAAAGATCTTCATGCACACACTGGTCCATGGTGGAAGTGACTAAGCAAGTGATAATAGCACTGGTTTCTAAAGCTATTGACTTTAAAATTATTTTTCATTTAATTGTTTTTCATAGAATATCAGGGTTGGAAGGGACCTCAGGAGGTCATCTAGTCCAACCCCCCTGCTCAAAGCAGGACCAATCCCCAACTAAATCATCCCAGTCGGGGCTTTGTCAAACCTGACCTTAAAAACCTCTAAGGAAGGAGATTCCACCACCTCCCTAGGTAACCCATTCCAGTGCTTCACCACCCTCCTAGTGAAAAAGTTTTTCCTAATATCCAACCTAAACCTCCCCCACTGCAACTTGAGACCATTACTCCTTGTTCTATCATCTTCTTTGGAACCCCCTTTCAGGTAGTTGAAAGCAGTTATCAAATCCCCCCCTCATTCTTCTCTTCTGCAGACTAAACAATCCCAGTTCTCTCAGCCTCTCCTCATAAGTCATGTGCTTCAGCCCCCTAATCATTTTTGTTGCCCTCTGCTGGACTCTTTCCAATTTTTCCACATCCTTCTTGTAGTGTGGGGCCCAAAACTGGACACAGTACTCCAGATGAGGCCTCACCAATGTCGAATAGAGGGGAATGATCACGTCCCTTGATCTTCTGGCAATGGCCCTACTTATACAGCCCAAAATGCCGTTAGCCTTCTTGGCAACAAGGGCACACTGTTGACTCATATTTCCTCCAAAGTGGTAAATTTTGTAATGTTTCAAATTAAAAGTTCCTGATCATTTATTTTGTTGTAGTGCTGTGTGATGGGAAGGTCTGCCCCTTAAGGATAGTAGTGTCTAGTGGTCAGTCCACCCTGTCATATGGCATGGCCCTTTAACGATCCAATAGAGAGAGATATAGAGACATAAGGGGGATAGAGCTAGAGGGAAAGTGTCTCTGGGAATGAATAGTGTTTGGAGAAGAGATCCTGTTACTGTCCCCTTAAGGCCCCAGGGCCAGGATCCTTGCAGAGAGGGTGAGGCAGGGCTCCCCTCTCACCCAGATAATAGAAAAATGAGCTGGGAGATGGGGCCAGTATAAATGCTGCCTCCTCCCTCAGAAGCAAGGTAGATAGGGGTATATGTTAGAATGGTAAATAAACCAGACCCTGCAAAGAGGAGTTGAAGTAACCTGGTCTGGCTAATTGTTTGAAAAGATCCAAAGGGTGCTGAATACAATGTACCTGCAGGGCATAACAGGCCCATAATAGCATATTCCGGAGAGGCACGCCTTCGTGGTATGCTGAACGTGTCTGAACTTTTATCATTGATTCCTCTAGGAGCTCCGATTGGCAGCTTATTTAACCAAACTGACAATGGTACCGGTGGGGATGTTGCACAGACTGCTGAACTTACTGCTGCCTTCAAGTTCACAGACTGAGCTTCTTTCTGTTCTGGATTCAATCAGTGACAAATATTCAGACAGTGTTATTGAAAGTGACATAAATGTGGAGGAAGCTGACAGCTGTAGAAAGAGGTAAGTGTGCGTCAGTTTATAGCTTTAAATTCCAACTGGAGGTTATTACTTTAAGGGAATATATATCCATTGGACAGACAGGAGCAGCAGTCAAGCAAATGAATGGGTTTTCCTGCTGAAATGTTATTTCTGAGGGAGAATAAATCATTTGAACTAGATAACTTTTTGATAGTTATAAATATCTTAGCTACAATCTGACTTTACCAGAGGAAAAACGTGATCTGTATAATTCATAGCTGTAACAACTCTTTCTTTGCTTTTAAATATTCTCCCTCCATTTTCTTATTTGCTACATTTTCTTTTGATGTATTTTATTGGTTTTAATTTGCATATCTATACATTCTTTTCACCATTTATTGTAGTAATATTTATACTAAGTCTAGCAGGCTGCAGGTGTTGTAAACTGATGCTGTGACACACTGAGATAGGCAGTATATGGAGTAAAAAAAATCTGTAAATTACAGTCAAACCTCAGAGTTACGGATGCCTTGGAATGGAGGTTGTTTGTAACTCTGAACAAGACGTTATGGGATGCTCCTCAGGGTAGACTGCTCGGAGCGGGGCTCACAGCTTTCAGTGGCTGCCTGGCAAGTGATGGGGGGGACAGGCAGCTGGTTCTAGACCCGTCTGCAAGGGTGATGAGTGAGGCACCCTGGGGCACTGCAGTGTCAGTGGGTGCACAGTACAGGCTGTGGCCCTTTAAAACTGAGCTCTCCCCCAGAACGCAGGATGCAGGCAGGAGCTCGGGCTCCAGTTCCAGCAGCTTACACCGCAGGCCAGGTTTCAGTAGCAGCTTGGGAAGTTTCTTTCCCCGGGCTCTGAGCTTGCAAGCTTGTCCCCCTCCTAGCCGGGGGCAGTGAGGGGAAAACAGCATTCACTACCTCCTACCTGTAAGTGGCTGCCCCATACTGTGGGGAGTAGGAGGTGGGGACAAGCAGCCAGATGTGCCTACCTTTAAGGTGCAATACAGGCACAGTACAGTATTTGCTGGCTTTTTTGTTTTGGGCTTTTTTGTCTCTGCTGCTGCCCGATAGCTTATTTCTGGTTCCCCATGGTGTCCGGTTGACCAGTCAGTCCATAACTCTGGTGTTTGTATCTTTGAGGTTCTACTGTAGTCCTTTCTAAAGTTTTTCATTTATTTTAAATATATGTGACCTTATGTGGAACAGGAAATAAAATGTAAACTAAGCAGTAAATTGCAGTTTTACCCTCACAATTCTAAAAAAGCACTAAACACAGAAGCTCGAATTTGAACCTTTACAAATACACAGGTATGTGGGGCTTTCGATCCAGACATGGTCTTAACAGTCTGGTCTTCTGTGTTTGAACAAAAACCAGAAGGAGCTAAATTTTCAGTTCCGTTGCAGAGATGAAAACTCACAAGAAGAGCTGTGCTTACAAAATTTCAGCCCAGGATGATCGTGATCTCATGAGAGGAGTTAACCTAGCTAGATTTCCACTGTTTTGGCCTGTAAAAATCTTACATAATCAACTGTCTCATAAGATCACTGTAATTTTGGTCCAAGCAGTTAATGAGGCTTCAGTATCATCATATAGAAACCCAGCTTTAGCAATCAATTCCCCTTTTAAGTCCTTGCAAGAAACACCATAGATCCATCCCTGGCCAGCCTTTCATCAGGTTGGATAGAACAAAGTTTGTGGCTCTCCCTGAATCCTATAGGGGAATATAAACACACTACATAGTGGGCAGGGCTGTGTTAGGTTTTGCAGAAATCTTTAAAGTGTGCACAGAGCATACTCAATAACCAACTGTTAATTGTTTATAACTTTTCTATTTTAGGCCCCCGTCTCCAAAAAAGGCCATGTAAACAAATTCTTGTGTCCCACCTGAGTCCCATTCAAGCAAGTGGGACTCCATGCTTATGCAGATGCTTTTGCAATATAGGGATCTTAATTTTTTCTTGAAGTGCTTGCTCATGTCTATTCCATTCTAGACGTGCGCGTGCCCACGTGCACAGTCGTCAGAGATTTTTGCCTTAGCGGTATCTGTAGGGTCAGCTGTGACGCCGCCTTGAGTGCTGTGCTCATGCACTGGAGTGTTAGGCGCCACTGACCCGATGCCCTCTCAGTTCCTTCTTATTGCCCATGACTGGCAGTGGAAGAATGTTAGTGGTTCTTTACAACCCATTGTCTATCTCCTTTGTTTACAGTTTGTTGTTACTTAGTTAGCCATTAAGTTAACTGTTAGGTTAGTTCGGCAATTAGAGTCCCGGCTGGGACTTCGCCCTGAAGTGGGGCCTGCCCAGTTCCCCTGGCTTCAAACCATGCTCATCATGCAACAGGCTGATGCCTATCAGTAATGCCCATGACAGCTGTGTGAAGTGTTTGGGGGAGTCCCAGAGGAAGGACAAGTGCAGAATCTGTAAGAACTTTTGCCCCACAACTCAGAAGGATCAGGATATCCGCTTGAGGGCCCTCCTCATGGAGGCTGCACTTCATCCTGTGTCAGAGCCCTCCCACTCGGACCCTGCGCCTAGCATCTTGGCATCCGCCCAGTACCGTTTTCCCTCACCAGTGCCTAAGAAGCTGCAAAAGAAAAAGAAGAGCCCTCTCCAGCACCAGAGGAAAAAGGGGCTTCTGGCAAAGGACCTATGTCAGGCCATGTGTCCGCCCTGGAGCTTGACGAGGGTACCGCTACAATCAGACCCCCTAGCCCGGCCACGTATCTGACTCCTGGTAGCAGCAGGGGACCCTGGCTTCTCCTGGGCCCTCATTGCCCAAAGTGGCCCTGATAGCTAAAGATCAAGTAGGCCAGCCAGCACTGCAGACGCCACACCAGGTGCCAGATTTGGCTAAGACCCCAACACTTAAGGGCAAGCCAGTCATGGGACTGCCCCATAAGGCAGTGGAGCATCCTCGGTCCCCAGCCCGCAGGCGTGGATCCCCATCTCCACATCCTAGGACCCTGGCACCACACACTCAGTCTCCGCTCAGAAGGCCCAGGTCCCCCAACGCCGTGCTCTCCCCCAGCGAGGCATGGGACACCGGAGTCAAGGCACAAGTCCCTGTACCTCCAGTACTGGCGAGCTTCCAGCCTAAGATCACTGCAGTGCAGGTCACCATCACGGGCTCCCAGACCATTTGAGGGGGCAGGGCTCTTCTCCAAACTCACGGACGCAAGGCTCCACAGCCTTAAAGACTCCCAAGCAACCCTTCATTCCTTGGGCCTTCGTACCCCTCTGCAGACCAGGAAGTTGTTCTGTCCTCCACCTCCTCCATCTCCCCAGTCTAGGTCCTGGGGACATCCCTGGTTGAGCACCTAGAGGAAAAAGGATAGAGACAAGGGGTCTAAGTGGTGTTACCTGTCGTCTTTCCGTTCATCTGCTCAACCTGGCCCTTCCAGGAACAAAGGAGGCCAAAAGCAGGCATTTTGACAGTGCACATGTGGTCGACGCCCCAGTCACGTCCCAGGATCCACCCTCCTACTCTTTCCTCTACTGCCTGTGCCCCTTCCAGTTGGCCTGGTTGCAGCTGACCTGCATAATATATTTGGGTAACACCCTGCAGTTCATGTCCAACCCTCCCTCCTACCCCTCTGCCTCGTCCCTCTTCAGGGATTCTTCTCAGTAGCAACTTCTCATTCAGGAGGTCGAGAACCTCCTGTGCCTGGGGGCAATGGAGGAGGTCCCTCGAGACATGAAAGGGAAAGGTTCTACTCCCACTATTTCCTAATGCTGAAAGCAAAAAGGGGGCCTCAGACCCATTCTGGACCTGCGTTGCCTCAACAAGTCTCTCAAGAAGTTGAAGATTTGCATGGTCTCCCTGGCCTCCATCATCCCCTCTGTGGATCCAGGAGATTGGTATGCTGCCCTCGACTTGAAGGATGTGTATTTCCATTTTCCCAGGACACAGATGCTGTGGCCCCGGTGGCTAAAGATCAAGATGGCCAGCTGGCACTGCAGACGCCACACCAGGCGCCAGATTCTGCGGTCCCAAAACCACGCGGTCTTCTGCATCCAAACCTGGCAGTGCTGCAGCTGATGGCTTGGCTGCTGCATGGTTAAATCCAGAGGAGCAGGAGGGCTCGGCTGGTGTCCAACAGGTCCTGTTGGGCAGTAGAAAGCCCTCCACCAGAGCGACCTACCTGGCCAAATGGAAGTGGTTCGCTTGTTGGCCTTCGAATAAAGGCATTCAGCCCAAGTGGGCCTCGCTGCAGTTAATCCTGGACTACCTTCTGCATCACAAGCTCCAAGGCCTGTCCCTTTCATCTATTAAAGTCCACTTGTCCACTATCTCGGCCTTCCATCCACCCCTCAAGGGTAGGTCGGTTTTCACCCAGGACATGACTGAGTTTTCTCAAGGCCCTTGAGCACCTCTACTCACACGTCAGGGACTCCGTCCCTCTGTTGGACCTGAATCTTGTACTATCACTGCTCATGGGGACCCCCCCCTTTGACTCATGGAATCCCCTGCTCTCTCCTCCTTTCTTGGTTGCAATAACATCGACCCACAGGGTCTCTGAGATTTAGGGTGCTTACCTCAGAACTGCTCTATATGGTCTTTTACAAAGACAAGGTCCACACCCAGCTTTCCTGCCCAAAGTGGTCTCTGTTTCATATGGGTCAGGACAGTTACTTACCTGTCTTTTTTCCAAAGCCACATAGGTTGGAGGAGGAGCGTAGATTGCATTCCCTAGACATCAGGAGGGTGCTAGCCTTCTACATTGAAAGGATCAAGCCATTCCGCAAGTCAATGCAATTGTTACTCATGGTGGCTGACAGGATGAAAGGTCGTCCAGTGTCTGCTCAAAGAATTTCTTCTTGGATCACTGCCTGCATTCGCTGCTGCTACAATCAGGCAAAGGTGCCCCCTCTGGCAGTTGTAACGGCCCATTCAACAAGGGCGCAAGCCTCTTCGGCAGCTTTCCTAACCCAGGTGCCTATCCAGGACATCTGTAGGGTGGCCACATGGTCATCCGTCCACATGTTCACGTTCCATTATGCACTTACCCAGCAGGCCTTGGACAATGCTGCTTCGGTAGAACAGTGCTGCAAGACCATGAACTATGAGCCCATCTCTGAGGATACTGCTTGTGAGTTACCTACAATGGAATCAACATGAGCAAGCACTCGAAGAAAAAATGGTTACCTACCTTTTCGTAACTCTTGTTCTTCGAGATGTGTTGCTCATATCCATTCCATTACCCTACCCCACTGTTGGAGTTGCCAGCAAGAAGGAACTGAGAGGGAGTAGGGTCGGTGGTGCCTAATATACCAGCAGATGAGCACAGCACTCAAGGGGCGCCACAGCCAACCCTACAGATACAGCTAAGGCAAAAATCTCCAATGACTGTGCACATGGGCACACACACTAGGATGACCAGATAGCAACTGTGAAAAATCAGGATGGGAGTGGGGGGTAATAGGTGCCTATATAAGAAAAAGCCCCAAATATCGGGACTTTCCCTATAAAATCAGGACATCTGGTTACCCTAACACACACACCTAGAATGGAATGGACAGAAGGAACACATCTCGAAGAACAACAGTTACGAAAAGATAGGTAACTGTTTTGTTTTTTCTTTTAAATCTAGTAAAGTGACAATACCTCACGGAGAACTAGCTGCATTCCAAGGCCCCTGTCTTGCAAACATTTATGCACATGCTTAACCTCATAATTCACAGCCCCGAGGCACAGTTTGGTTCCTGGTTTCCCTCTCACTCCCTGGGGCATGTAATCTTCCCCCGGCCTTCCTGGTTGAGATTACTTTCCTCTCTGCACTGGCTCAGTTGTGCTGGCGGGTATGTTGTGAGAATGGAATCCAGGCTTTGCCCAGTCCTTGGCCCTGCCCTCCCACTCCTTGTCCACCTGCACAGGAAGGGGGGTGGCAGATCCACAAAGGCTAATGCAACCTAGAATATGGGAGTCACAGAGGATGAAGGAGGCAACTTACACTACCTCACTCCCTTGCTGGGGAGCACAGGGTGAGCCAGGATCTCTCCCATAATAAATATTGTTTGGCAGGAAATTATATCAAAAATAACTGAACATTCCTGCTGAATGTATTTACGTTATTAACCACATTCATTTTAATACCTAAAACCACATGGTGGTGGAGATTTTTGTTTGTTTTTGGTGTTTTGTTTTGAAGATGGGGGGTGTAAAATTCAGCATTTTCTTTTGTTTTCCCTCCCCTCTTACTCCTTCAGGAAGCACCAAGGGTCATGGCAAGTGTTAGAGAGCAAAGTAAGGCAGGATCTGATAAGCAAAGGCTTGGAGAAGATGCATTCTGCAAACAGGAGTAAAGAAAGGTAAAGAAAAAGTTAGTACTTGCTATGGGGGAAAATACAACTCCTTGTACCCCATATCTCCCAAGAGTTGTCCTTTTTGTGAGAAGTGTTTTAGAATTCATGAACATACTCACAAATGTATATCTTCTACCACTGTTGTCCTGGTTCTCAGAATGCATGTGAATATGAAACTTATGTTTCATAAAGCATCCTGTACACTTACTGTGCAATAATATTAAAGTCTTGCAAGGGAAATATTGATGCTCCACATGTTTTGCCCACTTGCCTCCTTGTATGAACATTTGTTATAAGGCTGCTTACTCATTGGATGCTATATTTCATACAGTAAAGTGGAAATTGGGTTGGGGTGGTGAAAATGATGCATACAGTATGTCAATTTCTAACTATGGCTTACATTAGTCTCCCAAAGTACAATGAATATTTTTTCCAGGATTTGACTGTACAGTCAAGCGAATCATTTTGTGCTGGAACTATTATTTTTATAAATCATTTTTAAATTCAATTTCCTTTTCTTAATATAGCCTGCTAAAGAAGAAGCAACTTGCACTCCTGGAAAGAACATCGTTCTCTCCTCTCGGATGTTTGTCTAGACACCCTCCTGTGGAACCTGCTGGCCAGCCTGATTCATTGAACACTGCTGCTGCAGAAGCCATTGAGTTATTAGACACGGGGGAGAAGATATTTCTGTTCCGTGATCAAAGGGATCCCATACTTGCTTTGCATAGTTCTCCAAGAAAAAAGAAAAAGAACTTCCTAAATTCCAAGAAGGCTGCACTGGCAAACATGGGCTAATGAGGGAGATAGCCATTCAGTGCATCAATTAGTGAGAGGAAGTTTATTTCCAAATAAGGATCATGAAAAAGGAGAAAATCATCTGAGTCATTGTTAAAAAACAATTTTTGTATAAGTTGCAATAGTTTGATTTTTGCATTGTAAATAGTTTTTATTCTTACAACTGGATTTTGCACTCGTCACCCAGCAGTGCACAATCTATATCTATTAACTATTGTTTTAGTGCACACAGGAGCAGTAAGTGAATTTGTGTCATAATCTGTGATATACATTACATAACTGAGGGCAGGATGTAGTGCTCAAATAATTCATTGTATGAGTTTTGTATTCTCAGCGTATGCGCAGTGTGCCTAGCCATTTGATAGCATCGTCTTCAGCCAGGTGAAGAGCTGGTAGCTAGCCGTCAGCGGGCACTTGTCAAGGATATGCAACATAGTCTGAAGTTGTCCGCATCTACATTGTGGGCCATTAGAGAAACCCCATTTGAAGAGATTGGCCACACAATTGCCCTGTCCTGTTTGAAACTGGTTCAGGGAAGCCCACACATGCTTTGGCAGGTCAGATGGTTGGGGCAGTGATGAGAAAGTGATTAATGACTATCACCACTGACCACTCATTACGCTAAGCAGATTCCACCGTCATGTCCTGTGGTGGTATAAGTGACCATAAAGAGTATCTAGAAGACAGGTGAAGTTAGCAGGTGGTTGAAGAGGTCTGAGTAAAGAGGCAAATCACATTTCTCACGGATCTTGGCCAGGAGCATGATGGAGACCCCCTCGTGGCGAATATGGGGCGGAGCTATGTTACTAAGTATTGGCTGCCATGGCAACGGAGTTGCACATAACATCCCAGTAACCGTGCATAGCTTTGTTAAGCTCTACATCAACCAGCCTCGTGTGAGATGAGCAACAGCAGACAGGAGCACAGTACTCTGCTGTTGAATACTGATTTCTGTTTGGTATATTTTTATTATTGTTTATATGTGATGGTAACTTATATAAAATCAACCCCTGATTAATTATTGCAGGATACAGTACTAAATAGAGATAAGGATAAGGAAAAACTGTATACCAGATAACTGTGGTAATTATTAATAAATAGTTTGTTAATAACCACTATAAATTGGGTTTTATTTTTGCAAACTGCTTCCTAAAATTACAGCTAGTGAACTAGATCCTCCAAACACTTATGCATGTGCTTAATTTTGCTCACCAGAGTAGTTACATTGGCTTCAGTTTTTCACCAGCTTCCCCAAACTTGACTGAGTTTGGCTCAGGCATAAAGGTTCGCGGATTCTGACCCAATCTTTGTACTAGTGGAGCAACAATATTGTATCTGCTCACAGACAAAGGGGGAAAATGGGAATTATATTGTTTTCCTAAGGCATTCGTGATCACAGTGTTACCAACCATAACGGCATCAACCTCTCATGAGTGCCCCCTTTCTCTGGCCAATGTACTTGCAATCACAATTCTTTTTCACGGGGAAGCACTCACCTCTTGTGATGGCTCCCTTTGGTTAGTTGGGTGTGAGCCTGCTTTTGTTTTTTGGTCTTACATCAGGATGGCACCCACCTCTAGCAAGCACCCTGGCCCCCCCAGCTGATCTTTCAGTGGGCCTTCAGCAGCTCAGCCCTCCGGCCGAGCCTCACAAACTGTCCCCCCCTTCTGGGGTATACAGTCCCAGGTTCTTATCGCAGCCCTGGTATGGGGCCGTAGCCCTTAGGCTTCCTCTCAGAGGCACTGCCTTCTTCGACCGTCCAGCCCGGGGCCCATCTCAGTACCCTCGGCTAGTGTCCTTTCAGCAGCCCTCCCTGGTCTCAGTCTGCAACCAGACCAGCAGGCCCATCTCGGTACCCTCATTTGGTCTGGCCAGGTTCTGTGCTCAGTCCCCCAGGCTCAGCCTGCCCACACTGACCTTTTCATGGTCCTGCTGCTGTTGTATTCAGTTAGCCAGGCACCCAGTCTTTGGCAGGCTTCCCTGGGCTCCATTCTGTCTGGTGAGCCCTCTGCAGTGAGCTGTCCCCGGTTAATCTAGCCAGCCAGGTACCTGATCATCCCTCTTCAAGTTCCACACAGCAACTGAAGGCTCTGCTCTGCTGCTTGCCTTTTATCTGGCCCTTCTGGCCCCTTATTGGTTGTTCCAGCAGCCCCTCTGATTGGCCGCTCCTCCGCTTCCACTCTAGGCTGCCTGGAGGACTTCTCGCTGCACTATTCTGGAGCAGGGTGACACAGGGCTGTGAGGCCTCGAGCCAGGGGGGCCTCTGGACCTAGTCCACCCTGCCACACCAACTCTCATAATTGTAGATGTTTTCTGAAAGCTCTAGCTCCTGAATTCATGTGAAACCATAAGAATCTGCTCATTATTTAAAAAATAAGTTTTTAACCCTCATAACTGAGGGGGAAGGGGGCTTGAAAACATGAACCATAGAGGCACTGACACCAGAAGGCAAATAAAAAGAACCCCAAATTTATTATTTTAAAAATCTCATGATGTTCAGGACAATCATGATTTTTAGAGCATAACTCATAATTTTTGAAAGCCCAAGTTTGGCAATATTATGATCACATACCCTGAAGCTGTTTGTATATTAGTGCTGTATATTTTTGTATAAACAAGATGTCCATTTCCTTTGGGAAAGTAAACACTAATTGTATTTGTTTCTATAATTGCTCATAAAATGGCAGAATTGCATTTATTTTGAACCTAAGTGGAAAAGTCACTTCTCTTTATAAAGTTAGGGACTTTATTGTACAGTAAAGAACCATTAACGTTTTTCAGCTACTAACACAGTTCTTGATTGTGTGGATTAATTAGCATCACATCCTGATAATCCAATAACAATTCTCAGCCTGTTCTTTATTATCCTCACTGAGTCAAAAGTGAACAAGGTTGTACCATGGTAGAAAAAGGCATTCTCAAGTAACGATTGGGTTTGATACATTCAATTTACATCCTTCCTCGATAGATTACAGCCCTAATCCTGCTCTTATATGTAGCACCCATGGGCAATAGAGTCCATGGAGTGAGCACATGATACCAGCGTGGTGGCTAGTTATAAAAGGGATTTAGTATAACGAACTGATTAATGTGTATATTATGTTTTGTGTGAGGCTTGAGTTGGGTATTGAAATTAAATTACCCTTTTATTTATTTAGATTTATACAAAGTTAAATTGTTGAAAGCCTGTTATTGAACTGATAATAAATTATCTTAATTTACTGGAACCTGGGAGAGTGCTGAATATTATAGAAAGGAAATTAACCTTTTTTCCCTCATACTCCTACCACTCTGTCAGGACAATAAGATAGATGGGAAGTCCTATCCTAACATCTGAATACCTAGAAGGGCTATGTGAATGGAGCCAAACAACATGAAAAATGCAACAGTAGAGAAATGACAATGGAAAGTGAAATTGGAAGTTCTGGAAAGTCAATTTATAAAGACTAATAACTTAAGAAATAGATTTGCACTAGAATATAAATATAATTGAACTTACAAGCAATACTGTCTGTCTTTGCCTTCATATTAAATGCAAGCTGCTGCTTTGAAAAAAGCAAAACTGATAGTCACTTACCTAATTATAGGAAGAATAAAACAAGAAATACAATTGCTTCACTTAAACCATCTGATGATAGGGTTTTTAATAAAGGACAAAGCCATCAACAAAATTTTGAAAATGTTACAGCTAAACATTCCTGAGGCTAAAGCATGCTCTGAAATGTTCAAAGCATTTTTTAAAAAATTCCCTAAAGTAGCCTTAAACCTAACCAGTAGCAGTAACGTGTATGCTCCCATCCCTAATAAAGTAATAACAGAAATGAATAAAGCTTTTTAAAAGCTCCAGGATGAGATGGTTTCCCAGCAGAATTCTTCTCAAAGTAGAGAGAGATTTTAACCCATACATTGTCAAATCTTTATAATGAAATCTTGTCATTAAAAACCCGCAGAATTGTTTTCAGAAGCATTTATTACTGAAAATCCCAGTAGAGATTCCACTAGTTGGATGGGAGGCCAATAGCTATAAATTATGAGGATAAAATGTATGCCAAAATTCAAGATCTTGTGACTCAGAATCTCATGTGTAAACTCACCAGGTTGGATTTATAAGAGATAATCTGTGTATCCAATAATGTAAGGATTTTTTTTGCACATCCAGCACACCCGGCCACAAATCTAAATAGCTCAACAGTTGTAATCTCCTTGAATGAGGTAAAGGCATCCCATAGATGAAATAATAAAAAGCACACTTCCATAATGCATTATATTTTTAAAAAACTATATAAATATTGAATCTCAAAACATCTATATTCAATAGATAATGCCCCAGTCCTTCATTGATTAAACACACATGCTTAACTGTGAGTAGTCCCAGTGAAATTATGGGCGTATGACAGTATGTGAAGGGGTGTGTGTGTGTTTGTTAGTGTGTGCAAATCTTTGAAGAATCAGGACCTTAGTAAATATTCTCATCCTCATTTTACAGATAGGAGATAATGCTGCCACGGACTAGCTGAGTGAACATTTCTATTCGTTTTAGGGTTGTTACCTGTTACAAAGAAAAGTTTTATGGAGCAAAGAGCCAGATCCTGCAAGGTGCTGAACGCCACTTGGGAGTCGGAGGGAGTTGAGGGCATTCTGCACCTTGCACAACCAGGTCCCAGTGTGCTGTCACTCTGGTCTAATCCCCTCCTGAAAAACGGATGGAGCCAAAGTAGAAAGATAAAAGGATCTGGTCTTGTGAAGCTCACTGCACTACTGGGGCCTAAAAAATAAATCCCATTCATCTGACAACTTTTCCTGTAGATTCTCCACCTGGCTACAGAATTCACTTTATTAAACAGTGGAGTCAAAGGTTTTGGAAATGAGAGGCCCCTCCAATGAACAGTTCAATGACCCTGGAGGAGCTCACTTGCTTTCCCTTGAAAGCTTTAAATATTTTTCACCATCTCCTGACTGTTGATAAGCAGCAATACAATATACTTGGAATATTTGGTCTCCTTAGGGACTCTCTCCCCTCCCCCTGAGAAAATAACATCCACTCAGTAGGTGGAGGTCGGGAAGGATCAGCAAATGCTACATTCCCCTCCCCTTACCAACAGCCCTCCTGCTTATCAGTGCACCCACTAAGGTAAAAAGAGATCCCACTTTAAACTGTAGAAGCCCTAGAAAAATAACTAATGAAAAGAATCAGGGGAACTAATAATAAATTCCCTTTGGCAGGGAACATTACTCCAGGACACAACAATTTCCTTGCTACTAATAGTGTAAATTATTAAAGAAAAGAAAATAACTCCTAACAAAATGACTTGCATAATAACCATGTCAGTTTAATAAACATTAGTAGCTTTATCCTTCATACCTGAAGAGTACTTTGCCAGAATTTACAAATTAAGATGTTTTTAACCAGCAATTTTAACCCACTGGTGAGCACAAATTATTTTTCTCCTATGCAGTGAGGGGGTGAGTCTGTTACAGCTCCCAGACACCGAACCAGGGCCCAGATCCTGGACTGTAGTCCTTTACCTGTGTATTTAGGGGCCCAAGCTTACTGTTCAGGCACCAGTGACATTTTCAAAGCCACTGCTCAGCTGTTGCTGAAACCTATAGGTGCCCATGTCTCCTAGGTACCGACATTGCTGCTCGTTGGAATTGGCAAAGCCACCTAATTGCTGATGCCATCCCGCAGCTAATGAGATGCTCAGAGCTCAAGCCAAAGGCTGGGGGGGCCCAAAGTGGGATTCTCTAGTCTAGCTAGTCGGGGACTTGCCAGTTTCTCCAGCGAGGCCCATCCCATAGGCAGACTCAGAGCAGGCCTCGCACCTGTGACCTGACAACCCCCACAGCAGGAGGGCTGGAGGCAGCCTATCAGTAGGTAAAGGGGCACACCGAAGATGACCAGGGACACAGAAATGTAGGGGAGTATGAAAGAGGTCTCAAGGGTGAGAAAGAAATGGTTTTGGCTGGTAGGACTTTGGGCTACCTAAGTGGCTGACCTACCTTAGGTGCCTATCTCCAGGAGAGGTTTGTAGCTGAGGTTTGTAGCTGAGGATCCCAAGCGGAGAGGCACGTATCTCTGGCATGTCAACCAGGGCAGCTGATTAAGCACCTAAGACACCCCCCCGCCCTTTTCTAGGCATTTCACTCCTGGCTGGCTTAGGTGGATCACCTTTGTCCGGCTTGTCTTCGTCCATCCCTCCACAAACACCAGACAATTCTGTTTTGTTTCGAGCGCATTCTTTCCATTTCTGGCCAAAGAGTTTTGTCATGGGATCGGCCCAGCGCATTTTCGCTCTGCCCAGCAGTCACTTGTGGTCTCTGGGGATCCAGTCACTGATGCGGGTTGTCCAGCTATTGTCTTACCTGTGAACTACATGAGTCGCCCATCTCGACTTTGCATCGTGCATTGCCTGCACTACATCAGTCACCTCTGTACGCCTTCTGATCTCCTTATTCGGTATATGGTCACGGAGCGATAGCTTGCACATTTGCCTTTCCATTGCTTTCTGGGTGACAGTGAATTTTTCTTCCTCCGCTTTCATTGTTGACCAGCTTTCCAGCTTAGGTGAATGGCTTCTGAAAATCCCTTCCTCCAGCACCTAGCTCTCCCCACGCTTTGTATGGGGAGCCTGAGTGCTAGCGTGAGGCTGAAAGTTCCCCTGGGCGGCAGGCTGCCAAAGGGTTAGGCACTGCAACACTAAGCAGAGCAATGTCTAAGTACCTTTAACACCTGGGCCCTGGTTCTTTATTTCAGGCTATAAGGACTCTTGCCTAGAGGTCCGGAGGTCACTGGTTTGGTCCCTGGTCTTGGCCAATATGGTGGCCATCACACAGGCATCCTCGGATTTAGTATTAAATAGCAATAAAAGTAGTTTGTGATTTACTGTTCAACAGCTATGAATTTCCAGCCCTATGAAAAGCCAGACTGTGATGTTCAGGTATAGGCCCATGATGGGGAAGGAGTATAGTTAAATTGCTCCACGGGAGGTGCAAGATTAACTCAGCATTAGGGAGATGCAATAGGCCTAGTTCTGCATTGCCTTACATCTTGTTACTTACAGAGTGTGTGCTGTGAAATCAGAATAGTCCCATTTCACACAACATGCAAGGCAGTGGAGAATCCAGTCCAGTGCTTCCTGGAGCTTGGACTTTTAACAGCCCTTTAGGAGAGATGGGTACACTATACTTTATGGCCCACGCAAGTAGGGGTGGACCCTCTGGGGAGCTGTCAGTGAGTAGTTCTTGTGCTCAGCAGAATATAAGAACTGCTGTTGCTCGTGGCCTAGTATAGAGATGCTGGCTTTTGGGCCCAGATCATCAAAGGGATTTAAAGCACCTAACTCCCATTGGGCACCTAACTACCTTTAAGGATCTGGGCCTTTGTGCCTGCCATTTATATCCCTGCATGAGGCCCAGGCAAAATTTAATCCAGATGCTGCAATCCATTCCTTCTTAAACCCTTTAAAAGCAATATTGCCAACCCCAAGCACTGATTGGCTTTAAAACAATATGTTTATAGATTCATAGATTCATAGATTATAGGACTGGAAGGGACCTCGAGAGGTCATCGAGTCCAGTCCCCTGCCCGCATGGCAGGACCAAATACTGTCTAGACCATCCCTGATAGACATTTATCTAACCTACTCTTAAATATCTCCAGAGACGGAGATTCCACAACCTCCCTAGGCAATTTGTTCCAGTGTTTAACCACCCTGACAGTTAGGAACTTTTTCCTAATGTCCAACCTAGACCTCCCTTGCTGCAGTTTAAACCCATTGTTTCTTTTTAGTTTCCTTCTGGGTTTTGAGCCTTCATATTTTCAAGCTTTTTTCTATGACCATGAAGGCCTTCCAATGGAAGCTAAGAGTCCTGTGTAATCACATGACTCCAGGAGCCTGGGCTTTAAAAGAAAATCACCAATTATTATAATGAGACTTGTGGTAAACTGCAAGAGTTGGCAACACTGGAAGAGGTCCATATGTGGGACCCGTGCAGTCTCTTCTGCACTGGTATGAATGTCAACCACAATATTTAGATATATTAAAATTATTATATTTGACCACATTATAGTGATATTAGACTATGTACTGAGATGCTGTCAATGTAAATCTGGCTCCAGATTAAAATATTGTCAAATCAAGCTTTTATAAAACAGCAGCCCAATAGAAAGTTTCCACATTTTGCAAACAAATCCCTAGGAGACAGTTGTGTGTAAACAAAATATTGCTCTGCTGCGGTTGGAACCAAAGGATTTCAGTTGTCAGACAAGTATAACTGTCTGTAAACAAAAGTGAAGCTGTATTGAAATGTAATGTCTAAACTGAGGGGTAAAACAAAAGCAAAAATAATCACTGATAAACTAGAATCAGTCACGTTTAGTCATCTGAGTTATTAGCTAGTATCATAGATTGGTTTGTTTGCAGCATAAATTTTAAACTGATAAGGTGGGTCAGGTAATATGTCACTTTTAGTCATCTGAGTTATTACCAGTATCATAGATTGGTAAAAGGTATTACCGCACCTGTCTCGTATTGCGAATATCCCGGGACCAACACAGCTGCAACAGCACTGCATTTTAAACTGGCAGGCTCTCTCAAATAAGATTGATTCTGAAAAATAATTATCTGCTTTTATTTGAATCTAGTGAGTCATGCCACTTTCAATTATTATCTCTTATTCCTCCAGTTGCTATTTTAGCACCTTTATTTCTCAGGGGGAGAGTTAAGTTTTATGCTGTTATTCTAATACAGCACAGTGCCAATAATTACACTGCTTCCCATAAATGACTCTCATTTCCTGAGTCTCTGGCAGCAGGTTAGTCCTTTTGAAATTAACTGACCCAGTTCTCCGGCCTGGTCTACACTTAAAAGGTTTGCTCATATAACTGTGACCTTGTCTGCGTTTGTGGTGGTGCTGGGGTACCTGTGGCTACACAGCGCAGTGTAGGGCAGGCTGCATCCACACTCACTGTGGTGGATAGCTACACATGGCTGCGACAGGCTCTGGCAGGGGGGCAGTGAGACACTACACTGCTAAAAATAGAAGTGTAGATGTGGGGAGGCATTGCTTGGGTATGTGGAGAGCCATGTCAGGTATATACCCTAGGCTTCTGATGTGTCTGTACTCTACTTGCCTAAGCAGTACACTGCTATTTATACCCATCTAGCTGGATGTGCAGTGTCTGCTCTACACGCTGCTGCAAGTGTAGACCTACACTATATCAGTGTGGCTAGTGCAGATGTAGCACAAAATTACTTTTGATTGTGTCGTTTATAGCAGTTCATAGAGTGAAACATGTATATTTTTATGCCACTGTAACGGTGTCTGCACTAGCGGTTTTGCCAGCATTAAAATGTTACAGAAAATAAATGGAAACATTTATAAGTAAATAAATCACGCCCCTAACCAACATTGCTATACTGGCAAAAGATTCTAGTGCAAACCTGGTCTCCATTGCCTTGCACTTTTCTAATCAATTGCACCTATGCAAAGTGGATGTAAAATGCTAACAAATCAGCATTGTTAGTGTTTTGCACCCACTTTCCACTCATCTTGCACTGCTGTAAGTAATTCTATAAGGAGCAAGGTCTTGAAGAGACAAACCCAGTATAAAGTGCTTTACAAATAATGTGTTACACTAATGCTAAATATTATTGTATTCTAGGCGATGTGTAATATATATGATAAATTAATGAGAATTTAGAGCATTCATCACTATGAATGACTGGGCATTCTACTAGACTTGATGCATTTCTACTGAACAGTTTTTTTCCACCAACATTGTGTCAAAAAGTTTGTGATTTAGGATATCACCTGAAATAAATTAATATCCCTAAAAATACCCTCAGAGAATGTTTGTATCAGCTGCAACTGAGAAGGCTGCCTAAATTACACCCCACTTAGGCTCTCAGTAATATGAGTCTCACTCATTTCTTTTTACTTGTTTGTCATAGAGATCTGACAGATTTAGTACCCCATTTTTCCTTTGCTTCTGCTTGCTTCACCCCCTCTCAATTTCAACTGCATATATTGGTCTTCAATTCATTCTTTAAACTGTTGTGTGGCGTTTTATGTGTTATCAAACAGCTGCCATGTTCCACAGCAGTGGTGGCTGCATTTTGATGTTAGGTGAAGAGATTCCTTCCATATGAGGGTGTATTGTTACTAGGGGGGGGAAATTCTTAATGCCTACTTTGGTTTGTTTATAGAAAAAGTAAGCCATAATTGACCAGAGGTTAATGAACTTGCTTTTTCCTTTTTTAATCTTGCCTCTATGTCTTTATTTTCCTAGCTTTGTAGCTAGAGTTTTAGAATTGTATTGTTCATTGTTAGTAACCTGCATCTCACTTATTCAACAATTACTTTCGGATAAACTGTTTATTGAAATGTTTCAGAGTAGCATGAAAGGTGCCGGTATCCTTTTCACATCTCTCTGCTTTTCTTCATTCCAGCTGAAACTAAAGGCAGAAGGACTGGAATATCAACAAAACAGGCTTTTCTTGCAAGACTTTAGCCTAGTTTAGAGACTCAACTGCTTTAGATAAAGATGGCCGCATATTCAAATCAAACTTTCAGGGAGGCTCATCATCTCGAAGTATTACAGACGGAGACTGTGGATCAAGAGATGTAGGTTGTATTCTTGATTCTTAACACTGTCATTCTAAGATGGATCACTAAATTCTCTGGTTCCTTATCTGTAAAATGGGATGGTAATGCTGCAGGTGTACTGATCTCATGGTAAAAGGCTACGGTGTGTACTTCTAGATGGTGCAGTCAGAAGGTTTATAAAAGGATGACTTTGAACTTCAGTTAAATCAAAAGGATTTCCCAGTATTTAAGGTAGATGGAAGTGTTGGCTAATGGTGAGAGCAGAGGTATTGGAGATGGGGTTCCTAGGTTATCTAACCTGTTTTAACACTGGCTTTATTTGTGACCTTGGGCAAGTCCTCTCTGTGCTTCATTTAACTCGTAAAATGGGAATAACACTTATCTAGAGGGTGTTGTGAAGCTTAGGTTATTAATGTTTATGAAAAAGAAATCTTGGATAAAAATGCTGTGAAGGATGAAATATAATAAATAGCCTGACTTGGGTCTGCTACTTGTGAATCAGGGTTGCTGTCCTCATTTATTGCCATTGCATTTTATATGTTCCAATACAAGATGATGACACACGTCTTACCACAGGTTGTAACCAGAAGCAGATTGCTGATGGTAAGATGATGTTTGCTTATTCCTTTGGGATGTGTACTCGTTTGGAGGTCTTTGAATTATACAGTCTGCTATGTACGTTCTTTAAACTACCTATGTTCTTGAAGAAGAAGTTGGACATTCTTATGTACACCCTTTGCGATTTAAATGCAGTAAATCCAAGGAAACCAGTTTTAATAGGAGTTAACTTTACAACAATAGAGAATGATCTGACTTCCAAACAGATCTGCTTTTTTTCCACCAGCCTTTTCTGTGTTCTTGGTTTGTTTGAAGGGAGATAAGTGAGTAAAAATATTTAGTAATACAAATACTGAAAACAGTGACATTAATGCAGCATAGAATTGTACATTATACATAAAGTCATTCTGAACACTGACAAAGTCCTAAGTCCTGGATCCTGTGAAAACATACATGCATGGGGAACTTTGCACATTTGAGTGATTTCATTGAGTTGAATGGGACGACTTACACAGGGAAAGTTACACACATGCATAAGTGTTTGCAGGATTGGGGCCTACATTTCGGAATGAGTAAAAACTGCAAAACCATTAGTCAATATTATGAGCATGAAGAGTTCAGTGATTGTAACAATGAATAATTGAAATAAATTTGGAATTGCTGGAAAGTTTTTTTTCCTAATGTCGTTCCTCTTCTGTTTATGGAAATGTGCATAGTTAGCAGTTAAGTCAAACAATGTATACTGACAGGATTCTTATTCTTAATTATACATTTGCTTGAAGTTCTTCTGGAAATTCATTTTAAAAAAATGTGATCCCAGTTGTCTATGCAAACTTCCTTTTTACACGCATGCAAGAATGCGTTTGTAGTTGTGGATGCTCCAGTTTTGGGTTGTTTCAAGTTGTGCATCCAGGATTACAAGACATTTTTGAAAATTTGACCCGTAATATTTTAACTTTTCATTTTACCTAAAAAAAAAATTAGTTTTACGATGTTAAGATTTTTCTTTACAAATTCTCTCTCTCACACTCTGAAATTTGTAGTAAAATTTGTATTGCAAAATGTTTCTTTTGCACTTCAATAGAAAGGTTTGTAGTATTTCACAGGTGTGACTCTTCCTCTATGCATGACAAATGCACCGAGTTGCAACTGAGCTCATGTAGGTCTTCAGGAGGGTTAGGATACTGAGAGAAATCCTGACACACCAGGGGTCCAATTTCACATCAAGATTGATGCAAGAGTTGTGTGAGTTGCTAAAGATGAAATCCCTTAGAACACCAGTGTACCACAGGGTAGTGGAGGGGTTTAACGGGACCCTGAAGGCAATACTGAAGAAGTTTGTGGCCTCAGACCTCTGTTACCAGGAGTGACTGATGCCTCCCCTACTGTTTGCCATACAGGAGATTCCTGACGCCTCCACAGAGTTTTTGCTGTTTGAACTGCTGTACGGGAGACAGTCCAGGAGGATTTTGGACCTCCATCAGGAAGCCTGGGAGGAACAGGAACCCAGAGGTACAGGCTCAAAGGAGAGGCTAAAGTTCACTTAAATCTCAGCATTGCCAGGAATGCACCCACAGTAGAGGAACCGTGGTTACATGAGTTCAAGCCCAGTGATAGGGTATTAGTGCTACTAGAGCTCCGATTCAAAACTGTTGGCCAGATGGCAAGGACCATGGGAGGTGATAAGAAGAGTAGGGCCGGATGACTGAGATTTAAAAAATTAAATAAATTAATGGAGATATCCTATCTCCTAGAACTGGAAGGGACCTTGAAAGGTCATTGAGTCCAGCCCCCTGCCTTCACTAGCAGGACCAAGTACTGATTTTGCCCCAGATCCCTAAGTGGCCCCCTCAAGGATTGAATTCACAACCCTGGGTTTAGCAGGCCAATGCTCAAACCACTGAGCTATCCCTCCCCCCTGATTCATCAGCCTGGGTAGAGAAAGGAGAGACAGATATACCTTGTTAACTTTTTAAAGGCCTGGAGAGATCAGGAAGGCCTGCTCATAATACCACATCCACTCAAGCTGGAGCTACGGCCCCAAGCTCTGACATCTCCAGGCCTGAATTTGGTTCAGATGAGGGAACAATGGTCTGATGTGAACAATGGTCACAAATGCTACAAATGGTCCAGACATTTTCCTTGGTGTTCTCAACTCGCAGGATTGACACAGTTAATTTACCACCACATTGTGATCAACCAGGGGCAGAAAGTCCAGGAGAGCCATCAGCCCCTGCCAAGAAGGATGTGGGAAGTGGTTAACAAAGACCTGAAGGCTATGCTAGATCTAGGAGTCATCAGGGAGTCCCACAGCAAGCAGAGGAGCCCTATCATGCTGCTGCCAAAGATGGACAGGTCAACTATATTTTACATAGACGTAAAATCAACACAATATCCAGGTTTGACATGTACCCAGTGCTCTGGATGGATGAGAGGCTGGGGACAGCTGAATATATCTCCACCTTAGCTCTGGGAAAGGGGTACTGGCAGATCCCGCTGATGGCAGAATTGCGCAAAAAGATGGCCTTTCTTCCCCCCTTTGGCCTGTACCAATTTGTGACCATGCCATTCGGTCTCCATGGGGCCATGGCCACCTTTCAGCAGCTTAATGGAACAAGTGCGGCCACCTGTATTGGTGACAATAGTCATTTATAGTCTCAGCTAGGAGGACCACATGAAGCACATCACCACAGTCACCTGGGCCCTTGAGAAGGCCGGGTTCACTGCAAATTCGACCATGCATCCACTGGGAAAAGGGAGGCGATGTATCTCAGATACACCATGGGGAAAGACCAGCTGAACCCACTGATTGACAACTAGTGAACTGCCCAGTTCTACTAAGAAGAAGGTATGACCGTTTCTGGACTTTGCCAGCTCTTAGTCAGTTTGTACCAGACTTCGTCACAGTAGCAGCCCCCATTACCTCATAAAGGACACTAGCCCAAAAAAGGTCAAATGGAAGGAAACTTGCATGAGTGAATACAAAGCCTTAAAGAATCATCTAACCCACAAACCATTCCTTTTCCACCCTGACTTCTTGAAACAGGTCATTCTACAGACGGATGCATTGAATGTGTGCCTTGGGGCCGTGCTATCCCAGAACATTGATGACAAGGAACATCCAGTCCTCTACATAACTAGAGAGCTGTTCTCTCAGGAAGTAAACTATTCAACCATCAAAAAGGAAATCCAGGCTGTGAAGTGGGCCATAGATGTTCTCCATTATTATTCATTGGGGAGCGCCTTCCTACTAGTCATGGACCATGATGTCTCTGTTGGCTGGATTCCATGAAGGATACCAATGCCTGGATCGTGAGGTGGTATCTCTCCCTACTGCCCTATGAAGGAGCGGGAGAGAAAGATGTCTGGAAAGGTGACCAGGGAGATGGTGTTTTTTTTTTCTAATTTCCCAGAGCCATAAATAGGAGTATGGGTTTGTGTGGGGTCTCAGGCCATAGCTTTATTTAATTTACAAAGAGGAATCCTGGACAGATTGACCCCACTCCTTGTTGCTGCCATTTGTATCTGGCAGGCTAGGACTCTGTATGTAACCTTCTATCTTCAATTGTGCTTACTACCTGCATTTCGTCCTAGTGATATAGGCTGCTGAGTAACTGCTTCCAGGATTGGGTCCATATTTTATGTGTTTTGGGTCCTGTCCTTAAATCACTCAGGTCCCAAATGGGTTGGTCTGCTTCAACTGAAGAGGGCTGGAAGCTGCACTCCCTTTGTCTCCTGTAACAAGGTGCTGGCCAGGAGGTCCTGAGCCAGGCCCCTGTTAGCCCAGTTCCAATTAAGAAGCATTAATTGGGGCTGGCTGGGTATGCCACGCCTAATTGGTGGAACAGAAGCACCTCCGGGCCTTATTAGCCAGGGGGCTATATAAAGCTGGCAGGAAGGCAATGAAGTGAAGTGGGGTGGGGTGGGGTAAAGAAAAGAGAAGAGAAGAGCAAGGAAAGGGAGGAGCCACAGGCTGTGCATCCCCGCTGGCTGGAAAAGCTAGCTGTCCCCCAGGTTGCTGGTTTACAACTGTCTGTAACTAGAAGGTGGTGGGAGCTGACACTGTTAATAAACAAAGCACTGGTGATTGTAGTTAAAGGAGGTCTCTGGCTGATTTGTGCAAGGATGAGCGAACGCCTCGTTACAATCCCCACAACACATTTATGCAACACCATAGATTTGCTGATCCCTCACAGGACCACTTTGTGTTCCCCATCGCAAAATGGCCTTTCCTCAACAGGCCCTTCAGTGGCACAGGCGTTCAAAAATTCCCTGAGCTAATCTTACAGAATACGGTACAGTTCCCTTCTCTGTTCTTTTCACCCCGGGGGATGATTGGCCCTCCTCGTTACTGAGTTGAGCCCGAGTAAAAGCGTCAGGACTTAGGCCCACTGGGGTCACAATGCACAGCATGACTCTTGAATAAAACATCCAGTGAAAAATCATGCAGCCTCTGAATAAGCCAATTTTCAGACAGCCATAAAATATGCAACACATTCCCTCGTGAGAAAAATCTCACGTACAGTGCTGTAGCGAGCTGTTTGAGTGAGATTAAAATTCTGTTGAACAAACCGCTCCAAGCTTTTCTACAGAAAAGTTACTGGCATTCTCCTATGGGCGCCTGGTGCACAGCAGGATGTGGCAATACTGCTGAGAAAGATATTGAAAACAATCTCCTGCGAGTTGGTGCTGAGGGTGCCGTTACTGTGCTATTGAGCTCATAGTGACATCACAAAATGATTTAATCCTGAAAGTCGTTTTTCTGCCACATTTCAGAGTGTGTAAGAGAGAGAGAGACAGAGAGAGATTGTCTTCCTTGTTTAAATATATATAGAGGGAGAAGTATGAGAAAAATCTTTCCTCTAGCTATCAGAAATAAGATTTCCCATTAGAATGCAAGGAAGGAAAGTGCTGCATGTCTTTGAGGAAAAGGAGGTGACAGAATCAGCCTGGCTGGATCTTCCAATGTTTACTCATCTGATGTGTCCCATTGAATTCAATAAGACTATTTGAAGGAGTGAAGATTGCAGGATCTGGTCAATATGGCAGATGCATATGGCATCCTGCCTCTGAATCAGAAATGGAGAGTATTCCGTGTGGGATACATGATCTAAAACCTATCTAGCTCATTACCACTGACAAGCCTGCCCTATACACAGACATCGATGTATTAACTTTGGGAGCACTTGTGCATCTTATCATGCCAATAAAGTTCCTGAAATTAAAATTGGATTGAAGAGAGTAAAAGAGAGATTATTACATCAAAGGGAGGCCTTTGTTAACTAAGTGAAACCAGGGAGGTAAAGGAGCTGTAGAATTCAAACTGATCTGTGAGTGGGAAGAAATGATTTCAGAGGAGAATTTATTTCTCCAAGGCCCATGTACACTAGAACATAGTAAAGTGTAGATGGGACCTCAGCAAACTGGTTGTGTGTTTTCATTTAGATGTGAGGGTTTTTCTTAAGAAGGGTTGTGCTTACAGTGTTTGTAGACCAAGCCTGACCTTTCTCACTCAGGGACTGGGTGGTAGGGCAGTAGCAGCCCAGACCCCAACCCTGGGCCAGCCAGTTGCCCGCCCTGAACCCCCACCACGTGGCTGCCCTGGCCCCCAGAGCTTGCGAGGCCAGGTGGCTGCCCCAGACCCGGATCCTGCAGGGCCGGCCAGCTGCCCCGGACCCTGTGGGGCAGGCTGGCTGCCCTGGTCCCCCGACACATGGCTGCCCCGGTCCCCCTCCACGCGGCTGCCCCGGAGCTTGTGGGGCTGAGGACCTGCCCCAGGCCCCTGACCCCACGGGGCCCACCAGGAGCCCTGGACACCCAACCCCACGGGCTGATTGGCAGCCCTGACCCCAACCCTGCTGCGCTGGGCAGCAGGGAATCCCAGACCCCTCCATGCCAGGAAGCTGGGACCCCAGCACGGGGGCCGGCCTTTAGTACATAGCTGAGCTGGGCTGCAGCTGTGTGCTAGTTGGCCACATGTGGCCCTGGGCCTCAGGTTGAGAACCGCCAGTCTACACTATGGCTTGTAATTGCACTGGCAACAGTTCTCATAGACTCATATTTTAAAGTCAGAAGGGGCCATCGTGATCATCTAGTCTGACCTCCTGCACATTGCAGGCTACAGAACCCACCTCGCCCACACACACCTGTAATAGACCCCTAGCCTCTGGCTGTGTTACTGAAGTCCTCCAGTCATGGTTTAAAGATTTCAAGTTACAGAGAATTCACCATTTACAGTAGTTTAAACCTGCAACTAACCGTGCCCCATGCTGCAGAAGAAGGCAGAAAAAAAAATACCAAGGTCTCGGCCAATCAGACCTGGGGAAAAATTCAGTTTTCAAACTTGGCTATAACTAGAGCTGATCGATATTTTTTGTTTTTTTATGAAAGGTTTAATTGAAAAAGTGGCCTTTATTTCAAAATCAAAAGGTTTTGCAAATAATGTTCATTTTAAATGTTTTAAAACTTTTGCAACAAAATGAAAAATGAAAATATTAGCTCCCCCCAAATTAGTGCTCCCTGCCCCCATTTTTCCTTCTCTCCTTTTCCTTTTTGCTTTGTTTTTCAAAAATGGATGCAAACCCTATTTTCCTCTGTAGTAGGTCCTAGCCGGGGCTCGACCCTTCCGGGCAGGAGGGGAGCCACACCGACTCACTACTCTGGGAATAAGCAGTCAGTTAGTCCTGAAACTCCGGCTCTTTGGTGCAGAGTCGGAGCAACCACAGTTAAAGCTCAGGAGCCCAGGCCCTGGATCAGGGCGGGGCAAACACAGTTAGCTCAGACCCTTGCTTGCTGGGCTGAGCGGGCAAATAGTTCAGAGCCCAGGCCCTGGATCAGGGCGGGGCAAACACAGTTAGGCTCAGGTCCTTATAGCAGGGGCTGAGGGGTTCGGGTCCAGTCTCACCCTCAGGGTTAGCGGGGTTCGGTTCCCAGGGGTTCTCCCAGTGGCGGGCGTGAACGGGCTCCGGCGGCTCCTCCTCGTAGCGGGCCCGGGGTAGCTCAGGCCAGCTAGGGTCTTCGACGGTCTCCCGGCCGGGAGCTCCCGGCCGCACGTCTGCTCCCTGTGGTGGCTGGCCGCCAACTGAGCTCTGGCGGCCGGCCTTTATACTTCCTGTCCCACCCCTTGACTTCCGGGGGGCGGGGACAGGCGGTGGTGGTCCCACCCACTCTGGTGCCGGCACGTGGGCTCCCTCTTCTGGGCAGGAGGGGAGCCACACCGACTCACTACACACCCCCCCCCTTAAGACTGGCTCCCGCCTGTCGGGGCCAGGTCCTGCCATCTCCCCCATGCGGGATAGGAAGTCCGCATTCGTATGGTCCTTACCTGCTCGATGCTGGACCGTAAATGCGTAGGGTTGTAAGGCGAGGTACCACCGCATAATGCGGGCATTATTATCTTTCATCCGCATTAGCCACCGGAGGGGGGCGTGGTCTGTGACGAGGGTGAACGGGGCCCCGAGGAGGTAGAAGCGCAGGGCATCGCAGGCCCACTTCACCGCGAGGGCCTCTTTTTCCACCACGGCGTAATTCCTCTCCCGGGGGAACAGCTTCCGGCTGAGATATACTACGGGGTGGTCCTTTCCCTCCACTTCTTGGGACAGGACTGCCCCTAATCCTACGCCGGAGGCGTCGGTCTGCAGGATGAATGGGCGTTTAAAGTCTGGGCTATAGAGAACCGGCTCCTGGCAGAGGCACTTCTGCAGTGTCCGGAAGGCCGCTTCACATTCGGGGGACCATCGTACCTGCCGGGGGCTGTCCTTCGTCAGAAGTCCAGTTAAGGGTGCTGCGATGGTCGCGAACTGGGGGATGAACCGTCTGTAATACCCAACGAGGCCCAGGAACTGCCGAACGTGCCGTTTGGTTGATGGGGTGGGACAGTCCAGGAGGGCCTGGACTTTCCCGACGAGGGGCTTGACCTGCCCGCCCCCGACGGTATAGCCGAGATAGTTGGTCTCTTGCCAGGCAATCCGGCACTTTTTGGGGTTGGCGGTCAGGCCCGCCTGTCGTAGGGACCTTAGGACCGCCGCAACCCGGGGCAGATGATCCTCCCAGCTGCGGCTATAGATGACCACGTCGTCTATGTACGCCGCCGCATAGTCCTGATGGGGCTGCAGAAGTTGGTCCATCAGCCGCTGGAAGGTGGCTGGGGCTCCATGGAGACCGAATGGCATCCGTGTGAATTGGTACAGCCCCGTTGGAGTGGCAAAGGCGGTCTTCTCTTTTGAGGTCTCCTCGAGGGGGATCTGCCAGTAGCCTTTGCTAAGATCTAAGGTGGTGATATACTGAGCCTCCCCCAGGCGGCCCAGTAACTCGTCTACACGGGGCATCGGGTAGGCATCGAAGCGCGAGATGGCGTTTACCCTCCGAAAGTCGATGCAGAAGCGGCGGGTACCGTCCGGCTTGGGCACCAGGACCACCGGACTACGCCACTCGCTCTGGGACGGTTCGATGACGCCCAGAGCCAGCATGGCTCTTACTTCCTCCTCGACCGCACCCCGCATCCGATAGGGCAGGGGCCGGGTCGTCTCTCGAACCACCTTTCCCGGCTCGGTCTGGATGGAGTGTTTGACCAGGGACGTGTGGCCCGGTACGGCCGTGAAGGTTCGCTTGAAGGTTTGCAGCAGGCAGTTAGTCTGTTTACATTGCTCTTCCGTGAGCGATTGTCCTAATTGGGGTGCCGGGGGGTCATCCGTCGAGGGTACCTGGGGTCCCAATTCCGGCTCGGGCGGGCATGGGTTGATTAAGAGGCCCTCCCGGTCCTGCCACCGTTTCAGCAGGTTGACGTGATACCGCTGGGTTTCCTTCCGCTTGTCCGGTTGCCGCACCTCGTAGGTGACGGGACCGACCTTACGCACGACTTCGTAAGGTCCCTGCCACCGGGCTAACAATTTTGACTCACTAGACGGGAGGAGGAGTAGGACACGGTCTCCTGGTTGGAACTCCCGGACTTGGGCTCCCTGATCGTAGGTCCGTTTCTGCCGTTCCTGCGCCGTCTTTAAATTTTCGCGGGCCAGGGCTCCGGCCTGGGCAAGGTACTCCTGTAACTGGATGACATATTTCAGGAGGCCCTGGGCTGGGGACGCTGACTGTTCCCAGGTCTCTCTCATCAGGTCTAAGAGGCCCCGCGGTCTGCGTCCGTACAGCAGCTCGAAAGGGGAAAATTTTGTTGAGGTCTGCGGGACTTCTCGGATGGCTAGCAGCAAGGGTGGAAGGAATTGGTCCCAGTGGCGGAGGTCCTCTGCGGGGAATTTCCGCAACATGCTTTTCAAAGTGCGGTTAAACCGCTCCACCAACCCGTCCGTCTGCGGGTGGTACACGGACGTCCGGAGTTGTTTGATGCCTAAGAGGGCACAGACCTGTCGCAACAATTGGGACGTGAAATTCGTTCCTTGGTCGGTCAATATCTCTCTAGGCAGTCCTACTCGGGCGAAGATTTTCAGCAATTCCCCCGCGATAGACCGGGCGGTAATACTTCGCAGGGGGATGGCTTCGGGGAACCGAGAGGCATAGTCCACCAAGACCAGGATGTATTGAAACCCCGCGGCACTTTTCGGGAGGGGGCCCACGAGGTCCATGGCGACCCGTTCAAAGGGCGTCTCCATCACTGGCATGGGGACCAGGGGTGCCTTGGGGATCCCGGGCGGGGCGACCCTCTGACACTCTGGGCATGAGGCGCAATATTCTTTCACCTCCTGAGAGATTCCTGGCCAAAAGAAGCGCGCCAGGATTCGAGCGAGGGTCTTCTCTCGCCCCAGGTGCCCGGCGGCTGGCACATCGTGGGCCAACTTCATTACCGCCCGCCGGTGACACAGGGGCACTAACAGTTGGGTTTGTGGTTCCTGGGTGCGGGGGTCACGGTCCAGGCGGTAGAGCCGGTCCCGGCGTAGCTCAAAATGGGGCCACAGGGTGGCCCGCTGGGGGTCCACAACCTTCCCGTCTACTGCCGCGAGCTGCTCGTAGAAGCGGCTAAGGGTGGGATCCTCTCGCTGGTCCCGACAGAAATCGGTATCGAAGCGGGGCTGAGGGGCCGGCTCCGGCGGCGGTCCCGCTGCGTCCGTGTTGTCTATCTCGGTCGCTGGACCTTGCTCGGGGGTCTCGGAGGAGGACCCCAACCGATCAGCCTCCAGGGCCGGCGTGGACCGTAGGACTTCCTCAAAGGCCGGCCAGTCCCGACCGAGGATCACAGGGTATGCAAGATGGGGAGCTACCCCAACCACCAGGTGTCGGGTGATCCCCGCGATGGTTAGGGGGACCCGGGCGCTGGGGTATGGTCGGACATCCCCATGGATGCATTGTAGATGAATACATCCGAGGCGGTTATCACCCGGCGGTACCAGGTCCTTACGGACCAACGTCTGGCCACAACCCGAATCGATCAAGGCCCGCGTAGTCCGCCCTCCGACGGCCGCCGGGACGGTCAGCTTGGGGTTCATGGCTGGCCTGGCTCGAGTGTGGCCCGCCCACACTTGCCCATAGCTGCAATCCATCTCTGGACAGTCTCGCCGGAGGTGTCCCATCTTCCCACAACTGAAGCAGGGTCCAAGTTCAGGTCGTCTGCTCCGGGGGCCTTCCCGGCTTGGGCTCCGGGGGGGGCTTCGCCGAGCCCTTGGGGGCCCCTGGCCCGGGGCCACTGGTCCGGTCCGAGGAGCCGGGTCCGCGTGCCGGGTCCGGGTCTCGCGGCGGGGTTCGGGCCTCGGTGCGGGGGGTCGTGGTCCGCTCAGGGGTTCCCCTTTCTTTTCGCCGCGGGCTGGTTCGGGCCCGGGGCGGCGGAAGGTGGGTCCTACCGCATCTTCGGCGGCCAGGAAGTCCTCCATTAGCGACACTGCCTGGGCCAGTGTCGTCGGCCGGTGGCGAAGCACCCAGGCGCGCCCTCGGGAGGGTAGGGTGTGCACGAACTGTTCCAACACCACCTGCTCAGTTACCTCCTCCGCCGTCCGGGTGCCGGGCTGTAGCCACCGTCGGCAAGCCTCTTTTAAGGTTTGGGCCACTACCCGCGGTCGGGCCCCGGTGGGGTAAGTCTGGCCCCGAAACCTTTGTCGGAAAGTCTCGGGACTGACGTCGAGGGCGTCCAATATCGCGGCCTTCACCAGGTCGTAGTCCCGTGCTTCCTCAGCCGCCAATCCACGATAGGCCACCTGGGCCGCCCCCGTCAGGTAGGGGGCTAAGAGGGTAGCCCACTGGTCCCTGGGCCACCCGGCGACGAGGGCTACCCGCTCGAACGTGACCAGGAATGCCTCCGGGTCGTCGTCTGGGCTCATCTTAGTCAAGCGAAGGGGGGCAGCTAACCGCGGCATCTCTGCAGCCTCCCCTGCCAGCCCCGGTGCGGGGCGAGGGAGCGTGACCAGCAGCTGCTGCAGCTGGACTCCCAACTGCCGCACCAGCTGTTGCTGCTGCTCGAGCTGGGCTGTGTGCTGCTCCTGCTGCAACTGGAGCTGGGCGGCATCTCGCTGCTGTTGCTGTGCGAGCTGAGCGGCCTGCTGTTGCTGTTGCTGCTGCAGCTGGGCCGTCTGCTGCCGCTCCTGGCTCTCCGTGAGCAGCTGAAACAGCCGCTCCATATCCATTCCTTAGAACGGGGGGGGGGGGCAACTGCCACTCCCCCTCTAGCCCCTTCTCACAGGGGCAGGGGCTCGTGCCCCACGTTGGGCGCCAAATGTAGTAGGTCCTAGCCGGGGCTCGACCCTTCCGGGCAGGAGGGGAGCCACACCGACTCACTACTCTGGGAATAAGCAGTCAGTTAGTCCTGAAACTCCGGCTCTTTGGTGCAGAGTCGGAGCAACCACAGTTAAAGCTCAGGAGCCCAGGCCCTGGATCAGGGCGGGGCAAACACAGTTAGCTCAGACCCTTGCTTGCTGGGCTGAGCGGGCAAATAGTTCAGAGCCCAGGCCCTGGATCAGGGCGGGGCAAACACAGTTAGGCTCAGGTCCTTATGGCAGGGGCTGAGCGGGTAAATAGTTCAGAGGCCAGGCCCTGGATCAGGGCGGGGCAAACACAGTTAAGCTCAGGCCCTTGTTGCAGGGAGCTGAGCGAGCAAATAGTTCAGAGGCCAGGCCCTGGATCAGGGCGGGGCAAACACAGTTAAAGCTCAGGCCCTTGACTGCAGGGGCTGAGCGAGCAAATAGTTCAGAGCCCAGGCCCTGGAGCAGGGCGGGGCAAACACAGTTAGGCTCAGGCCCTTGTTGCAGGGGCTGAGCGAGCAAATAGTTCAGAGCCCAGGCCCTGGAGCAGGGCGGGGCAAACACAGTTAGGCTCAGGCCCTTGTTGCAGGGGCTGAGCGAGCAAATAGTTCAGAGCCCAGGCCCTGGAGCAGGGCGGGGCAAACACAGTTAGGCTCAGGCCCTTGTTGCAGGGGCTGAGCGAGCAAGTAGTTCAAAGCCCAGGCCCTGGATCAGGGCGGGGCAAACACAGTAAGGCTCAGGCCCTTGTTGCAGGGGCTGAGCGAGCAAATAGTTCAAAGCCCAGGCCCTGGATCAGGGCGGGGCAAACACAGTAAGGCTCAGGCCCTTGTTGCAGGGGCTGAGCGAGCAAATAGTTCAAAGCCCAGGCCCTGGATCAGGGCGGGGCAAACACAGTAAGGCTCAGGCCCTTGTTGCAGGGGCTGAGCGAGCAAATAGTTCAAAGGTACGCCTAGGCTTGCTGTAGCCGAGCGTTGGGTGAGGGGGAAGCCTGCCACCCGTACGGAGGGTGGCAGGGGGGAACGCAGGCCCACCCACTCCACTGCGTTCCAGCCCGGGGCCCTAACAGCGGTTGCTGCCGCTGCTGGTCAGTGGGGTATCCAGACCGCAACACACTGACATAGGCTCACACTCAGTTGCAGCCGGACCGGGGTCGGCTACCCCCGGGCTACTTCCGTGATCCCCCTCAAAGCCTACCTCGGTCGTTGCGCCGGGATCGGGCCAGTCCACCTGCATGGGCTCCTCTCTGCCCGGGCTCGGCGGCAAGTCTGGTAGCTCTGCCGGGAAGTCCGGCCAATGGTCCTCAGGCGGCTCCTCTGGATAGCAGCAGGGGCTGAGGGGTTCGGGTCCAGTCTCACCCTCAGGGTTAGCGGGGTTCGGTTCCCAGGGGTTCTCCCAGTGGCGGGCGTGAACGGGCTCCGGCGGCTCCTCCTCGTAGCGGGCCCGGGGTAGCTCAGGCCAGCTAGGGTCTTCGACGGTCTCCCGGCCGGGAGCTCCCGGCCGCACGTCTGCTCCCTGTGGTGGCTGGCCGCCAACTGAGCTCTGGCGGCCGGCCTTTATACTTCCTGTCCCACCCCTTGACTTCCGGGGGGCGGGGACAGGCGGTGGTGGTCCCACCCACTCTGGTGCCGGCACGTGGGCTCCCTCTTCTGGGCAGGAGGGGAGCCACACCGACTCACTACATCCTCTCATTTTTAAAATAGGGGGCGAGCAGGAGGGAATAGAAAAATAGATCATGAAAATGTCTGCATAAAAACAACCGCTCCATTTTGAACCCTGAAAAATGAAAAACATTTCAAACATTTTTATGAAACTGATTTTTCCTTTTTTGCCAAGCTGTAGTTATAATGTGGCATTGAACAGGTTAAGAGGAGCTGTAGAGCTCTAGTAGTGCACCCAAAGGATGTGCCAGGATCACTTTCAGATGAGACCAAGCTATGGAAGTGGTTACTGTAAAGGCAGGGCAGAAGGATGAGGAAGCCCAGGGGGACAGTAGGTCTTGGGTTTCTTTCCTGAGGAAACAATGGTGACATGGAACAGCTACCAGGGTAGAGCAAATTCCAGTGGTGAGCTCTGATAAAAAAGGCAGGATCTGGACTTCCAGGGAGAGAGCCCTGGGAGGTGCTCAAGCAGGGGAAACTTAAGAGGGGCCAGATCTAAATAGACACACCTTGACTGGTCACTACAGTGTCCCTGGCCTGGAACCCAGACGAGAGGGAGAGCCTCGGTTCCCCTGCCCGTCACTGGGAAAAGTGGTGTGAAACCTCCAGTACAAGAGGCTAAGGATTCTTGAGAATCTTGAGATAAGTGGTTGTAAGGCCCACTGGGCCCAGAGTTGGGGGCTGAAGATCTGGTGTACATTGGACTTCTATTTACTGGACTCTGTTACCCTGAAAGGATTATAAGTAACCTGGCGAGAGAGCTGAGTCATGAGAAGAGGAAGACCGCTGGAGTGGCTGTTGGCAGGAGGTGCCAGATAAAGAGAGCCTGGTATGCCATGTCCAGGTGTGAGAGAGCACGCATGTGGTGAGTCTACTTTTCTACGGTCTCTTCTATAGCCTTACATGATTGATCTCAGTTCAATCTTATTGGTATATTAGACTTCAGGATCTTGCACTAGCTGGATTACAACAGTATTTTGAAACCTTGCTAGAAACCTACAGCTCAGTTGTGTTCCCACTGAATTCGTGTTATGCCAGCAACTTCAATGGGAGAAGTATTAGGCCTTTACTTTCTAGCATTGTTTCAAATAGTACAATTGTAATGAAAGAAAGGAGCCAATCAGTTTACTCACACAGAGCAGAGAACTTGTTTTATAACAGATCTGACCTCTCAGTCCTTGTCTTCTAAGGAAACCTGAATGACACCTTCAAAAGACAAGTCTGTGAGCTTAAATCCTTAACTTTGCTAGACACTAAAAATCATGGACTCAATTCCATGAACTGGATTTATGGTTCATTACAACAATCTGTAACTCACTAACCCTCCTTTGTCCTAGTACTGCACAGGTGTTAACTTCACCCTGAATGGTCTCTTGCAACATGTGTTAACTCCTTATGCGTAACAATTTGTTCCACCTTGTATTTAGCTGTGACTTCTGAGTACCTTTTCCAGACCTGAAGAAGATCTCTGTGTAGGTTGAAAGCTTGTCTCTCTCACCAACTGAAGTTGGTCCAATAAAAGATATTATCTCACCCACCTTGTCTCTCTAATATCATGGAAAAACTAGTCAGTGGCTGAGACTGACATGTTCATGGACATTTGTGTTAGCTGTACTCAAGATCAGATAGAGAGTAGAGAGACTTTGAGCCAGACCAAAATCAAATGATGTGGCTCAGTGAAGAAGGCTCAGGAGTGGGAGACTGGAGGTCTGGAGTGAAATCCTGGACCCACTGAATCAATGGGAGTTTTGGCATTGACTTCAGTGAAGCCAGGATTCCACCTTTGAATTTTATTTCTGGCTCTGCAAGCAGACTTCCTGAGTGACTTTGGGTAAACTGTTTTATCTTTTAGCGCATCCGTTTCACCATCTGTAACATGGGGACAATTATGCCTACTGACCTTTGCAGATCTCGAGGTCCTGAAGAAGAAAAACTGCGATATATTAATTAATTCTTTTAGAATCTCTACTATTTTGTTTTGAAAATGTTTTTAATTTATATCTGAGATTAGTTAAACAGAGTGGAAGATCTTTTAATTCTAATATTAAATTGCACGTTAATCATCTTTTGTTTTGTTTCAAGGGTACAATTGTTTTCTGATGCCTTTGAGTCAGTGAGAATAGAAAGACTTTACAGAGTGAGAACAGATGTAAAACAATTGCTTTAATTTGTTCATTCTTGGAGAGTTACATATTGGATAAAACATGGCCCTGGAATATGTACCAGGCTGTAATTCACATTATAAACAGGGGCACCATAACTTGAAAGTGAGCGTATTCCCTCCAGCCAGTGTGGTTTCCTATTGTTGATGCAATGGTGGACCTAATGCTTTGCAATTGCTCTAGACAACTGTCAAGTGACATTTTCAGAGAGGCCTCTGACTTGGGGTGCCTCAGCTCTTGGGTGTCCAATCTGAGTCTCTTCAAGCTTGATTTTCAGGGGAGGTAGGCACCCTCAGTGATGGCCCTGGGTGCTCTAGCATCTCTGAAAATCAAGCCTGAGGTGTCTCAGGTTAGGCACTGAAAATTAATATTCCCCCGTCAGTGGGCCCTTTTGGAAATTTTTAGCCTAAATATGTATTTACAGTCATCTAACCTCCATATTTATATGTTCAAGACATTTTATATAGTAAGCATAGGAAACACATGGAACACTGCTGGTTCCCGATTCTATTAAGCAAAATGTTAAAGACCATGAATTTCTTATATTATAAACCATCTGCATTAGTGCATTGTAGTTGTCAAGCGTATAAACACTTAAAGCCAGATTCTGCCATTTTCACACTGAGAAGCACCTTACTCCTCAAATAGTCCTGTTGAAATCAACTGATTTCAGCGCATTCAGAATCTCCACCATTGCTGTAGTTAGCGTGAATGTAGACCCTACTGCTGCACTGACTGACCTCAATGAGAGCTTTGCCACTGACTTCAGCAGGAGCAGGGTTGCCCCCTATGATCTGATCCGCTATCAGGAGATCAGAGAAAATTGGATAGTCAATATGCTACAAGAGCTGCAATATCTAGATGCAATGGAATGTGTTTGGGGATAGAATCTTGGTTTTATTTCTGAATACCTTGTGAATTCAAATTGGCTTTTAATCCTTAGACATTATCTCCTGAGAATTAATATCTATAGAACCTAAAAGGTTTTCTTAAAGGCATATTTGACTAATAAGGCCCATTTGTATTGTTCTACCAATTCACTAATTCCTTTTTGTTTAAAATGATATTGCCGTGTATACGAACAGATGCTCAGTTGTACAATAATGACTCTAAATGCCGGTTGTTCATCATGAGCAATACAACTGCATTACAGAAATTAAGAGTATTGATCATGTCTCTGGGTGTTTTTCCATCAACGTAAAGAGGAAATTCTTTGTTTCCGAGGCTTGGAACAAATGCAAAGGAGCCAGTTATGCACTCTGGCATTTGCATTACCAGTAAAGTCTGATACTAACATTTCTTTTTTAAAATCTGAATTGAAATTTTTAACATATGTAGCATAATACAGAGAACCAGACCCTCAGTTGGTGGAAAGCAGCATGGTTCCATTTACACCAGCTGAAGCCTTCTGGCTTTTTTTTTTTTAATTCAATTTTTTAAACTTTAACAAGCACAGGTAAGTGGGGGGAAATATTTTTTCATAATTTCAGTTTTGTAACTGGATGTATGTGCTTCAGTGTTTGGAGGTCTGTTTGACTGCTATATTTACCCCTTTCTCATGATAACTTAGAAATTGTTCCCATAGTTAATTGTAGCTTCCCATTTTACTTTATGTATCACAAATTACTTTTCTACAAGATACAAATTTCCTTGTAGCTGAAATCCATTCCGTCCCTGTATAGACTCATATTCTTCCAGCCCTTAAGGAATTCTTGTTGTATTCTTACCACAGTTAAGCAGAGTAAAACCCACTTGGTCTTTTCATTTTGATTGTCTGAGAATACCAAGCAGTTTGCCGGGTTATAAATTGTTGAGGAAGTTGGAATGTTATTTCTTTATGATCTTAAAAATGTCCACTTGGATATTATTCCAGAGCTTCATGTAGGGACCGGCATGGGTGGTCATGCCTAATGGTTAGTCAGGTGCCAAGTCAGCAGTCAGAGCTGGAGACAGAGTGAGGCATAGGAGCGGGAACCTGGAGCAAGGCAGGAACGCGGGAACTGGAAACAGCCAGGGTTCTGGGATAAGGAGCGCAGGAACAGGCTGGGACGTAGGGCTCATCCATAGACAGCATCCATAGCAGCCAGCCAGGGATTAGCCTAGTTGGTCAGACAACTTCCTGGGCCTCTTTTTGGCTGAAGTGGTGCGTCCCAGACAATTAGTGGGGCTGGACATCTCCCCTGGTCAGGAGCTTTGTGGGTGTGACCCTTTGTGAGCTAGAGTTTCACTAGCCCCCTTCTCCAGTGGGTCAGGTTTGCTGCCTGGTGGCAGCCGTGGTCTGTAGCCCCTATGAGCACCAGTTATATACAGGACCCCATTGTGCTGGATGCAGTACAAACACAGAACAAAAAAGACATTCCATGCCCCAAAAAGCTTACAACCTAAATGTGTAAGACAAGAGACAACAGATAGATAACGGTAAAATGATGGGGAGGAGAGTACAAAGAAACAATGAAACAATATTGGTAGGCAGAGGTCTCAGTACTCCAGTAGTTTAACTGTCAAGTTCTTTGTGGTCTTCATGGCAAAGTAGTATGTGGGGGCCCCATTCTGCTAGGCATTTCAAAAGAGTGTGCACTTTAAATAGACAAGACAAAAGTGTTGTTATCCCCATTTTACAGATGGGGGAAATGAGGCAAAGAGTAGATTAAATGAGGTGAAGTAGTGGAGGAAGATTGTTCTTTCAAATAAAGTCTATTTGCTTATGTGGCTCTTATCAGAGTAATATCTGAGAACCGCACAATTACGAAAGGATTTTGTCCTCCCAGCATCCTCGTGAGTTAGGGAAGTACTATCCCCATTTTACAGGTGGAGAATTGAGGCAGCAGGTAGAATAAGTGAGTTGTCCATTGACACACATGTTTGTGGCTCAGTTTAATGCAGGCTTCTTGGGTGCTGGGCCACTGCCTTTTCCATTAGACCATCCTTCCTACCCTATGCCTTAGCTTCAGTTCATGGCCCTTTTTGTTAGTTTTTGTCACCATTCTTAGAAGTGATTTTTTTTCCCCTCTTGCATGAGTGGTTGTGGAAAGTGAAAGCCTCGTGTATCTGTACAAATGTGTTTGCATGAAGATGGATGCAAAAGTGTTTGCACGGGCCTTATTGAAAACTATTTGCTTTCTCTTTTCCTGTTTATGTGATCCAGTGAGGGAACAGAAACAATGCCATGTGACTTAGGTGACCAACTGCATATTGGGACCAGCAAAGAGCCAAAGGTGTAGCTGAGTTGAATAGTTCATGAACCATCATATAGGAAGTAATATGTTTGTGTAAAACACTTGCGAATTTCTGAATCATGAACAAATTGATAAAAATCAAAGTCTGTTTGCGGTAATTCAGAAACAGGAAATGGGACTCAGTTCATCAGTTAAGCCATTAGCTGTGACTGAACTGCAGATGTAAGCGCTTGCTAGCTGTCCATGGATAGAGCTTAGATTCTCATGATGTGGGGGGCCTGTAAGGGAGGTGGAGCAGAAAGGGAAGGAGAAAAGATTTTAAAAAATGATCAGTTCAGATAAAGATTGAAGTTCTCTATCTTAGACTGGATAACACAAGTTGGAAGTTTAAAAGCTAGCATTATCTTTGGCATCATTTCAGTTGCTTCTTAGAGAATATTATGAATAGTGCATCCACAAAGGATTTCAGTTTCTGTACCATTGTGAAGCTGAACACCTTATACACAAAGAAAGGATGATTGCAACAAAAGTCTGTGTGGAATTAGAAGCTATCAAAGTGATTCTACAAAAGCAATTTTAGCTAAATGTGTTTTTGCAGTCCCTTTCAGTGACTAAATTTCACTTGGGTTACCAGCCGATTAAATACATGTTCTGTCAGACCCGAAATTTAGAAATATATGCAGTATGTGGAGCTTAAAAGCTATATATTAAAAAAATGGGTCTGGATCCATCATTTTTGAAGCTATGGAGTTTCAAGAGACACTTCTGGAACACCAGTCGATTTTCATGTGGCTGAGCTGAGTGAGCACAGAGTCAGGAGGATTTGAATTCTAATCTCTGTTCTGCCAATGGCTTCCTATGCGATCTTGAGCATGTCACTTCCCTTCCTTCTGTAAAATAGGGATAGTGAAACTGACTAAGAGCTGTGGGGGGAAATAGTGTCCCGTGCCCTCCCTCTGGTAGAAAATTTTGACTTTTTGGCCAAATATTTTGGCCAAAAATTTATTGTTTAAAAATTCAAAATGGTGCCACTGTGCTTCATGGGAATTGTAGTACAAGTGCTTTATGTTCCAATTCTTTACTATGGGCTGGGATCCTTGGATAGACCTTTGAGTCCATTTGTTCTTTATTTGTTTTCATTGCATTTTAGTTTGTGATTGCTGTTCTGTTTATGTTGTTGTAGTAGGTTTCTCAAGGTGTATGACAGATGCCAGGGACCTGGCTGGTAGAGAATATAGTCTTGCCAAAGTGGAAGTTTTCTATATTTTAGAATTTTTTTCCTCAATAAGCTGCAAACTAAATTCAATTTTAAAACATCTGCAGGTTTTTTCACCTCTGCAGTGTTGCTTTTAGTAAACTGAGAATGCATCTATGCTGTGAGAGATGGTATGGTTATCTTGGCTAACAGAGTTGCAGTCCAGGGGACAAATTATTTAATCTCTGAGAACTCTTTCAAAATTTATTGCTTGATCGTATAGTCCTTACTCACCAATATCAATGGGGTTTTTCCCTAAATAAAGATTTCAGGATTGAACCCCTGTAAAAATACCCAGTAAGCATATGCTCTACAAGTTCTGCTTCATGACTCTCTCTTCATGTAATATATGTTGTCTCTTTTAATACTGAATTTATTTTTTTAAATAACAATTGGAGTGATGTGAAATCCACTGCAGCATTCTGATAATAAGGGACAGATGGACCTTCCAATGGGTGTGAAATCGGAATGAAGGAGTGAGGGGTGTCGGTGCAAGGAAAATGTCTTTTCCACACCTGGCACAAAGGCCAGAAACAATCACAGTCCCTGTACTCAGGGGAGCACAGGGACAGCTCCCTCCTTTCACCCAGGCATTATGGGTCCAGCCATGCTGCCAGTGGCAATATTCCCACTGACTTCAGTGGAATTGGTAACAGGCCCCAATGTTCCCCCACCTCATGAAGCAAGTTGAACTCTCAGGGTGGGAGCAGGCTGCACCAATCACAGAGAGCTCTCTGGGATGGCATGACTCTGATGGTGCCTAAGTGGCATAATCTAGCCCTAAAATCTTCATGAAGATGTGAGGTAAGACAGGTGGCTTTTTGAGAGTGTCATCAGGTTTGCAGATCAACATGTAGAGAATTATATCAAACACGCATAATCTACTAAGGACCATTGCGCCAGCCAGAGTGACCACGTTGCACCAGGCATTGTGTAGTGAAGCTCATAGATCTTGCAGAGAATTGGCAGTGTTCTATTGTAAGGAGATTAGGAAAGAAAAATGCTTTGAAAAATATCAGGCGGTGAATCTGGCTCTTTTAACAGTGTCAGTATTTTTTCTCTTGAAATGCTCATTTGGACTCACTCTCCACTTTTCAACCTTCAGCATTTGCTAGTGCTTCTGCTAACAGATGTCAAATGTATTAGTCACGTTGAGTAATACTAATATATGACAGAACTAACTCTGAGTATCTTGTGGACAAGACATCTTATTTTTTTTCCTCTTGGATCTCTACTCTTCACCAATTTTGAAAATAGAAACAGTGTTACAGTCACTTATTTAGTAAATATACTGTTTTGCGTTCTAGACTGTGTATTTGTTACCCTTACTACTGGAGAAATTCCAACAACACATCCAGAAGTATCTCAGGGAGGGCATTTAAGTTACATTCCCTGCAGTATTTAAATCATATTTGTATTTGTCTTGAAATTATGTTCTCTGCATTTTCTCCATAACAATGAAGTCTTCTCTACTAGAATACCTTGGTTGTTCTAAAGGGCTCAGTTCTCTGCCTGACTTGAATGGGAGCCAGTTGGGCCCCTTATTTCTGAAAAGAGAATTACCTTAGGCCCTTGTAATGTCCTTTGAAGTCGAAAAGAGAGAGGACTCAATTCAATACGAAATGGATGCTTTACTGAAGTTGCTAGACTCTGGTTCTGTAGCTCCCAAATTGATTATCACCGTTTGTATCGTACAGCATCACCGCACAGTCCTGGCCCGACCTGAAGAATCCCAGAATGGACTGTTGAATATACAGTAGACACTGTATGCAGGCATGTATGTGGGATGCCTTCATGAGTAAGGTCCTGTCTGTGAGAGTATAAAGGGGACAGCTGTATCTAGGTGAAGCAGACTCTTGCTATATGACCAAGAAATGCAGTATCAATGTTGCCCTTAAATCTCATCTAGAGATGGCTATAAATAAAGGCCCTGATTCTGCAATTATACGCAGTAAGACTCTCCAAAATCAAGGCATCCCAAATTAGTGGGTGGTCTTGAAAATTTAGTCTTAGATATCTGGGCCTTTGTTTTTCAACTGTAAAATGGAGCAACAATCTTTGCTCACAACACGCTTGTAAAGTAAGCATACCTGTATTATTGTTTGTGAGGTGCTCAGATACTGCACTGATGAATCTCATAGCAAAGACTATAAATTCACTGTTGTTAAATGATGATACTTGCATAGTATGTTGGCAACTGACACATTCAAATGTTAAAAATCAGTTGACTTTCCATTGCAAAGGCCTGACAAGAAGCTGTTCATTGAGTAATTTCTTTTTTTCAGAGTTAGGGCTTTGTAATACCAACCGGATTGTGGTTTTAGCCAACTTATTGTACCCATTCATCTGCTGGTGGAAAAGAGGGGTTAAAAATGGCCCTCCTTTGTGTTAAATAATGTAAAAAGTGACTTTTTAATTAAATATCTGACAGCCATACTGGTGAGTGACAATGCAAACGTCCCTTTACCTATGTTTTTCTATGGTGCGCATCATCAGAGTATCCAAACATCTCCCCCTAATTCCTCTTTAGGGAAGTATTATTCCCATTTTACGTACAGGGCAGTGAGATTAAAGGTCTGTTCCTGAACCCATAGAAAACCATGACAAAGCTATTTACTCAAGATCAAACAGGGATTCTGCGGCATCACTGGGAATAGAATCCAGATCTCCTGAGTAAGAGTCTTGTACCTTAACCACAAGACCATCCTTCATCTCTCCTTTCTGCCTCTTCCAAGTCTTCTGGGTTCTCATTTGTCAGCCTTCATCCATTCATCTCTGTCTCCCTAAAATACTGCATTATTTAAAATATTTTGACAGCTGTCATGTATTTTCTGCTTGGCACTGCAATCAGTTCTAACACATAGTTTCAAGAATGACAGACCACTGGGTAAATGAGTGTTGGAATAATTTTATTTTCTCTAGGGGATTTTAATATATTGGCAACATCACACTGTTACATTTCTCTTTCTGGATTTTAACCTCCAAGCTGCGGTAAAATTACTGTATGCATCTACTGTCTGTAATTCCTAACTTCAGCAAAGATTTCATCCCACAATAATTGATAAAGAACTTGGCTGATAGTGTACTAGTGCAGGGCAGATGACAACAGGTTCTGAATGTGACCAAAAAATGCCTCTTATTTCTTCTTGCTGAAGGTTGTAAACTAAAGAAAAAGGCATATTATCAAACCTCCTCTTTTGTCTTAATCTCACACTGGGCCAGTGGTTTTATTTTCTCCAGGATAAGGCTCTAATTGTATTTTAAGATGTCATTGCAAGCTTAAATTGAACCAATCCATCATAGTTTGTGCATTTGGTTCTATTTTCTTTTGGGTTTGAACAAACTCACAGTTTGTTCTTTATATTCTCTTCAGCAGTTTCTGGCTGTCTGGGGATTTTTTTTCTTTCTCCCTACCAATTCCTTTTAATGACAGGCTGCAAACTCAGACGAGGGCAAATGATGTGAACAAACATGGCTGGGATGTGAGGAAGTATGACTGATCACTAGACTCTCTAGTACCCAGGCAGTTTTGGGACGTATTAACAAATACAAGGAAAAAGAAATAGGAGAGATAATAACTCACAGCTGAGAAGCTCTTACAGTTAGGATTAAAGTTTGGATGACGCGACAAGCATCTCTGCACATGAATGCTGAAGATCAAATAAGGACGGGAGAATTAGCTTATTAAGAACTGTGCTTCTAACAAATAAAGATGTCACGTTGCTCTGAGCAGACAGAACCCTAGAGTTCAACTGTCAATAGGAAATCAGTGTTTTACCAAGAGTTACCCACCCTCTGGTACATGAGGTACTATAGCTGTTTCCCAGTGTTCAATGCTGGAACTAAGGACCTGATTCAAGGCAATGGTAATCTTTCAAGTGATTTCAAGTTTGGCTCAGACCAGAACTTATTTCAGACTGTATTTTTGTTCTGTGTTTGTAGCGTGCCACACACGACTGGGAATCTTAGATGCTACTGCAATGCAAGTAAATGATAAGTAGTTATTCTTGGAGAATGTGACTTAAAAATGGTGACCATTGACTGGATGTATAAAACTCAGTATCTACTAAAAATTGTCCTACGGTGTATTTCTCAAATAAGAACTCTGCCGCCATAGGTCTCCTTCCTGATTTTAGCAGATTAAAGCTGATTCCTTGAATTTGCCCATTTAAACCATGGGGTTCAATGCAGCTACTTACTATACTATTAAACTACATGATTAGATTCACTAACCTCCCATATAATAGGACTTCAACCAGAACGAAGAATGTTCAGATAAAACCATTACAAAAACCATTACTGAAGCAAGTTCATTTTAGTGTCAGATGCACTTAATTAAATAACCACTTACATAATTGAGTCTACATTTGCTGCACAGTGTTGAATCCTTAGGTCCATATTTATGGCTTCCATCTGCCTCTGCTTCATCCAGACTCCAAATTGTCTGTTTACTGTAAGTCTCGCTTAACTTCTCAAAGTAGAGAGCGCTGAATTGAAGTCTCAGGTTCTTTTGACTCCAGAATAATTCAGCTGGTGGTTAAGGTGCTGGACTGCGAACAGGGAACTCTGGTTCAGTTCCCGGTTCTGGCATAGACTTAATGAGTGGCTGTTGGCAAATCACTTAATCTCTCTGCACCTCATTTCCTTGTAAAATAAGGATAATAATACTTCGAGTAGTGTCCCTGTGGTTGCTGTACTTCATGTGTGCATGCACCTCTTGAGCCCTTGGTCGGAGATTTTCTGCTAGCAGTGTTTGTTCGGCTTACGCATGTGCTCTATACAATCTTATGCCATGCTCTGAGGCTATATAGGGCAGTGTGGGCAAACTGCCCAAAGTTCCTTCTCTACGGCCTTAGCCTGAAATGGAGCTCTAGCATGTCTGCACCGTGTATGCCTCAGCTTGTTTTGTAATTGTTGTTTAGTTAGTGTTAGTTGTTGTAATTATTGAATTAACTAGATAGTTCTGAGAGGTTTCAGTTTTTCTTCTCCTCCTCCTTTCTCCCCCATTTTTTTCCAGGGAGCTTATTTGGCCTATCTGAGCATGCCTGGCTCACCAGGTTTCAAACACTGCCTCCCTTGTCGTGAGCCTATCCTGATCAGTGACGGCCATTCTAAGTGTAGCCATTGCTTCAGAGAGTCGCATATCTCCCAAAAGTGTAACTTTGGCCTAGTTCTAAAATCTAGAGCTCAGAAGAATCAGGAAACCAACCTGAAGCTGCTGCTGTTAGAGTGCTTCCTTTGGCCTGCTTTCAAGTCAAGTCAGGAGACCCTCCCCTATACATCTGTCTCCAGACAGATCCAGTTCCCCTTTTACTTCAGCTAAGGCCTCACCTAAGAAGGGGAAGATCTCAGATGACTCAGGGAAGGCTCCAAAGAGGAGGAGCTTAGTCACCCACCACAAGAAGCCAGCTCCCAAGAAGTACCGACTCCTGTTACGTCTACAGTGTCAGAGGCCTTGACCTCTTTACTTAGTACCGCATCATTACAGGAACCCATACTTTGACAAAGACCCTAGCCCACGTCAGAAATGGTGGGATAAGTTCTGGGTAGCACCTGCTCTCCAGTATAGGCCTCCCCGATGGCCATAATGGGATCCTTGGGCAGTGTATTGGCAACAATTTGCCAGACCTCTGGCTCCACTGAACTAGGAAACTAGGGTCACACAATCTTCTCCACCGAACCCCCAATGCAAGGAGACCTTTGATACACAGGAGGCTAGAGTGGACAGAGCATTCCCCTCAAACATATTTCATCTTCATCTCTGGATGAGGCAGTCATGTCTCCATCACCATTGACGGCCAATAATTTTCATCAATTCCAGGACTTGTAAAGAGGGTGGTGGATGCCCTCCAGATACCTCTTGAGGAGTTTAAAAACTCACATCATGAGGCCCTGGACATTTTGCTGTTGGCAACACCCACCCGGGTTGTGCTACACCAGGGTTCGGCAACCTTTCAGAAGTGGTGTGCCGAATCTTCATTTATTCACTCTGATTTAAGGTTTCGTGTGCCAGTAATACATGTTAACGTTTTTAGAAGGTCTCTTCTATAAGTCTATAATATATAACTAAACTATTGTGGTATGTAAAGTAAATAAGGTTTTTAAAATGCTTAAGAAGCTTCATTTAAAATTAAATTAAAATGTCGAGCCCCCCGGACCAGTGGCCAGGACCTAGGCAGTGTGAGTGCCACTGAAAATCAGCTCGCGTGCTGCCTTTGGCACACGTGCCATAGGTTGCCTACCCCTGTGCTACACAATAATGAAGTGCTCCTGGATTCAGCAAAGATTATGTGGCAAACTCCTGCCACCTTATCACCAACTTGTAAAGAGGCAGATAGGGACTCATAATTTTTGTTTTTCCATCCTCCACCTAATTCCTTGGTGGTAGAGGCCATAAATGAGTGGGGTGGACAGCATTACTCCAGGTCTACTCCTTATGACAAGGACCTTTAGATGTTTTTAGATGGAAGGCCTACTAATCCGCAACCTTCCACTTCTAGATCACAAATTACCAAGTGATCACAGCCAAATATGACTACATGAATTACAATTATTTTGTATCCTTTATTGAACATCTTCCATAAAAGCACAGAGAACACTTCCAGGCTATTATTAAGGAGGGTGAGTTATTAGCCAGAACCTCTCTCCCAGCTTGGATGCTGCAGACACAGACGCTAGATCCATCTCCACAGCAGTTGTCATTCACAGGATGTCATGGCTCCAGTTGTCGGGATTCCTGAGAGAGGTTCAGGATACAGTTGAGGACCTGCTATTTGATGGTCAGAACCTTTTCTCAGGAATGACAGAAGAGTTCTTTAACATGATGAAGGACTGCAGGGCTATGATGAAGTGTCTGGGTATATACACCCCTAAAAACAAGAGATTTGGCAGGTCTCAAACTGCCCAGAGATCGCACCTGATTCAGTTCTCTGGTTTTCACAGAACCACAAACCCACTAGAAAAAGACAGATTCTAGAGGATAAGAGCTTCCCATCCTCCTTCAGCTAGTACCCAGTCATCATTGAAACAGCAGTTCTGATGGGTTCACCAAGGGCTCAACTTCTTCCTCACCTCTAGTTTGCAAACTGCAACCTTTTTCCCATCTCCCAACTTTCAGAGACCACCTTTCCCATTTCCAACAACCCTGGCTGCATATTACAACGGACAAGTGGGTCACGGAGGTAATAACATTGAGCTACACCATCCACTTTACGTCCCTCCCCCCTTCCCTGTCCCTCTCACAAGACTAGACGGAGTCAAGAAATACACTCCCTCATTTGTTTAGGAGCAATAGAACTCACAGGTGGGAAATGTTTTACTCAAAGTATTTTCTCATGCCAAAGGAGGACAGAGGGTGGAGACTGATTTTAGATCTAAGACAACCAAACAAATTTGTGAAGTCTCAGAAGTTCAGGATGGCGACTCTGGCAGATATAATCCCTTCTCTAGAGGTTGGAGGTTGGTTTTCAGCCCTCGGCCTACAGGGCACCTATTTCCATATAGAGATATCCCACATGCAAGACGTACATTTGCTTCACCAAGGGCAAGGATCATTTTCAATACCAAGTACTTTCCTTCAGTCTGTCTTCAGCAACAAGGATATTCTCAGAAGTGTTAGCAGTAGTAGCTGCTTATCTTCCATAAGAAGCAATTTTAGTCTTCCCATATCTTGATGACTGGCTACTCAAGGGCTAATCTTATGAAGCAGTAGTAACTTCTACCCAGACTACTCTCTCCCTTTTCCTGGAGTTGGGTCTCCAGTTAAACGTAAAGAAGTCCAAGTTAGCCCCTGTACAGAGAATACAATTCACAGGGGCCTATTTGGATTTGTTGACAGTCAGGACCTTCTTTCGCCCAGACAGATTCCCTAACATTGTCCAATCTGGTTGGAACAATTCAAGGAAGCCCCTTCAACACTAACAAGCTGTTTGCAGCTCTTGGGTCATATGGCAGCTTGCACCGGCATGACCAAACATGCAGGATTAGGCCTCCACTGCTTTCAGTGCTGGTTTAAGAGGACCTATTCCTCAACCAGAGTCAGCTTGGACAAACAGGTTACTGTTCCCCTCCAGATGAAGAACTCCCTGGATTGGTGGAAAGATTAATGCAATGTCTGCATGTGCATTCCTTTGATCCACCCAGCTCCAGCAATAACTGTGACAATGGACGCATCACTGTTAGGATCGGGACACAACTCACCCCTTGCCAGAGGCCCCTAGACTGTGCACGATGCTCACCCCTGCCTGAGGGCTGGAACCCTAGACTATGCTTGGTGCCCCGTCCTGTCTGAGGCCTGGGCTCCCAGATTATACCTGGCTTTATCCTGCCTGAGGGTTGGGCCTTAGACTGTTTGGTGCCCTGCCCTGCCTGATGGGTTGGAGCCCTGAACCATTCACTGCTCTACCCTGCTGGAGGGATTGAGCCCCAAGACTGCTAATTTCCCCATTGTCTTAGACTGTCCTTACAGGGGTGTGACAGCAAAGAGGCATGGCTTCCCTTGGAGACTGACAGCGAGGGAGAGCCCCACACACCTACATGCCTACAGGGTCATATGACTTCACCCCAACCCAGGGGTACTCCATCTCCAAGCATGGCTCCTAGATGGATCACGAAATTAGAATCCACCTGCTCGACAGGAGTACACGTATTACTAAACAGAAGAAGGGAGCACCTCAAATTATTTACCTTCAGAAATGGAAGAGGTTCAACCACTGGTATCACCACCACTGCATTCTGCCTGAAACTTTTCCAATCTCAGCCATCTTGAATTATCTTCTGGTTTTACAAAACATTGGGTTTATCAATTAGTTCTGTTAAGGTTCTGTTACACACCCTATGTCATCCAGATTTATTAACAGTGTGAAGAATCTTTACCGCCAGGTTAAGGATCCTACTCCAATTTATGATCTCAACCTGGTACCTAGATACCTTATGGAACCTCCATTTGAACCTATGGTGACCTGCTTCTAGCTTCACTTATCTGTGAAGATGACCTTTCTAGTAGGTATTGCGTCAGCCCACAGAAATGGGAGCTTTGATAGCAACCCCCCCCCCATTTATATTTTTCAAGGACTGCACCCAAAGTTCTTACATAAGGTGACATCAGATTTCCATCTTAACTCATCTATTCATCTACTGGTATTTTTTCATAAATCACACATCTCAGAGAGAGACTTCCCTTCATGCATTAGATGTACAAAGGGCATTGTCCTTTTATCCGGATAGGACCAAGCAATTTTGCAAGTCACCAAGATACTTTCTCTCCATTGCAGAAAGATCAAAGAGGTCCATGATCTTATTACTGCTTGCTATGATGCATCTGGTGCTTTGCCTCCCCAAAGGATTATAGCACATTCTACCAGATCACAAGCAACTTCCACAGCTTTACTCAAAAACATTGCAGTGTCTGAGATATGCATGGCTGCCCCATGGACGTCAGTGCATACATTTTCAAAGCACTGTCCCTTGGTCCACGCCATCAGATCTGATACAGCACTTGGTTCTGCTTTACTGTCTTCAGTCTTGGACCTGATTCCAAAGCTCCCTCCTCCCTGTGAGGATACTGCTTGGGAGTCACCTGAAGTTGAGCACTCATTAGGAAACTCTTGAAGAAGTAGAAAACATTACTCACCTTGTGCAATAACTGTGGTTCTTCGAGATGTCCATCCCTGTGGGTGCTCCCCTACCCGCCCTCCTTCCCCTTTGCTTTGGACTGTTTCTGTTGGATGTTTGGATAGAGAAGAAGCTAAGGGCAGTTTGCTCATACAGGCCCATATACCCTCATAGGAGGCAAATAGAGTGCATATGTGTGACAAACAGACACTGCTGATTAAAAATTTCTGATCCAGGGCTCCAGAGGCTCATTCACACCTAAAATGACCCATGGGGGACACATCTCGAAGAACCACAGTTACTGCACAGGGTGAGTAACCTTTTCTTCCTTTCTCTTTCAGTTTAGATTGTAAGCTGTGGACAGTCATCCGTTTGTACAGTGCCTAGCATATGTCTACCCCAAACAGATGAACAAAGGGTTAACAGCAGTGAGAAAGCTCAATATACAACATACTGCCAACCTACTTTTATGGTACATGCTGTATAAACTGGCAGGGCTGATAAATGAATCAGTTCTAAATCTCTTTCCCAAGTGCTTGTTTTACACTCCTACATAACATCATCCTTGTAATTTGTAATTTTTTTTAAGGAGTAACCTAACAGCAAACTTTGCTCTCATCAATTGGCTCAGCATCGTGATACCTGGCCCGGCACGAGGTTGAGGAGGTGGGATGCAGGAATGGAGCCTGGAAAAAAGCATGTTCATAAAGAGCTTACAAAACCTGCATATCAACAGTTGCCTCTCAAAGCATACTAGAAGTGAGGATTCAGTTTCAAAGAGGTGCAATAATATAGGTTCTCTAATCTCGATAACTATGTTGCTTTGGGAAGACCATAGTTGAAATAGTTAGGAAACTCTTAGAGCTGTATGAAAACCAGAAGTTCCATTTTTCAAGAAATTGCATGTTTTTGGAAAAATTCGTTCAGAATTGGAACAAACCCAAAGAATTCTGAAACTTGCAAAACAAAAATGTATAGAAAATGTTGGTTTGTGTCAATTAAAACATTTTGTTTGTTATATAATATAGCACAATACATTTTGATATAAAAAGTTGTTTCAAAGCAAAAAATAGAAACATTCTGTTCTGAAAATATCAAAATGGATTGATGGACTGTTTTGACATTATTAAAACTACTTGTTTCACGTTTTAAAACAAAATTTCACAGTGGAAACACAGATAATTTTGATTTCCCAGCTTGACCCTGATTAACTTATGTTACCTGTGAGACGATCTCATGGTAGCACGGCAAATCTTCAAGGAAACTGGGTTTTCATTGTGGAAGTTCTGTTTCTCTGCTGGACATCAAAAATGCAAGCCGCCAGTCATATCTCTTATATGTCAATGTGAAAAATAAATAGTGCAATATGTATAGTGTATGTAAAGACTTCCATATCTTGGCTACTCTGCGTACACTGAATTTTGCTGAAAAACAACCAAGATTTTAAATTAAAAAATCATAAAATATTATATATGATGAGTTAGCAACAGAAATTCAGACAAAGAGAATATATTGTTTTGCATGGCTCAGCATTATTTTAGAACTGTCAGATGCTGCCTGGTGTTTTGGGGTTTTGTTTTGTTTTGTCAGGCTTCGAATAATGTCTTTTAACACGGCTGCTGGTTGCAAAAACCTAGAAACATTGTACACTGCATCCATCTCACAATGCAAGTGTAACAGACTTACAGATACAAGGAAGAAGATGTGAAGAGACTTGTCTATGTACATGTTCAAAAAGCTAAATACCCAAGACACCAAAATTTTACTGGTTTCTCAATGTGATGAAACATTTCCTAGAGCTGTAACACAGACTAGGGAAATTAAGCTATTTTAAATACAGATCATACAGAAATATCAAAAAATAGATTAGTATCAAAAAAAGGGAGTAAACTTTCTCAGATTCCTGCGCAGTTGCATTTGGATGAGACATTTGATGTTACTGAACACAAAGCAATAATGAATCCACGTTAATTTAGGAAATTAGTAGAATACTTGATTAGTAACAGGATCAGAGGAAGTGTTATTAACTCTGACTTACAATGGTAGTGCCGTGCAAATGTCAGAAACAAATGGCATCTTATAATTTTGCTGGCTATGCTTTCAGTCCCCACTTGAGGGGTTGTGTTTGCATTTGGATACACTGGATACAGTATTTCATACTGAGTTTTTTGACCACACCATATGCTTTTCATTGTTACCAAGGTGTTATAGACATTTTTAATTTGTTGCTATATTGCCACTTTCTTTTAATATTTTTTAAATCATGCATGTTATCCAATGAAGTTTACTAATGATGGCTGACTAATGAAGTGTCTGATCTTCCAGACTTTATTCATAAGACTAACCTGAAAGTCACGTGAGCACGTGTTCCTTGAATAAAAAAGGAAAGATGGAACATAGAATCTCTAGTCTAGAGTCACAGGGATTCATGCTCCACTTGGGTAGCTAAACTTTGATAGGAATATAAGAAAAGAGCCTAAGAAGATGTCTCAAACCACTGATAATTGTTCAGAGAATCCAAATCAGAGTAAGGAGAATGTTCAATAGTGTCACAACAGGTAAGACAAAAAGAAATGCACACAACATAGTCATATTTAAATAAGTAAATATTTACTCCTAAAACCTTACACAATACCCAGGATTGAGTATTATGAAGTTATGCAATTTTTCACCAAATCCAAAATTCTGATTAAAAGAGCAGGAGACACAAAATACCAGACCCAGCTGGTCTTTCCCTAGAATTGATGCCTGCAGCCAGCTTTGTATGCTTTTCACTAAGCTGGCAGGACAATCCCTTCTCATTGATCATGATGTACTACCGGCAGCCCATGCATGTGCTCAGGTGGCTGCTGATTACTCAGATGGGCTGCCCTCATGGTTAGGAGTTTTTTAAACATGAGTGACACAGTCTCTCCCCCAAAGGTTGGCTACCCATCAGTTTGCAGAAAACTCACTGAGTGTTCCCCTGACATGAGCTGCACAATTTACTATTAGGATTCCTTCCAGTATTCATGTCAGAGAGCTCTGTTTGCTTGGCAGAGACTGCTTGTAAAGGATTTGGGTCCCAATTCGCAACCCATTGAAGTTAATGGGAAGATTTCCAGGGCTGTCAATGGCGTTGGATCAGGCCCATAGTAGACTATCATTCTTTATATCCTCTTGTATGTGTCTCTTGCTGCTGCTGTCTGTATTTTGGGGGGAGGAAGAGATGTGGAAGAAGATGAATTCTTTTTAGAGAAGCACTAAAAAATGTTTATCAAACAGTTCTCCAGGATATGCTGCTACATTGTTCATTTTTTGGAAATGCAAAGGTCCACACTGAAGCTGTGCAAACTTCACTGACTTGCAATTCTTGGTTGTGGGCCTAATTTTTGCTTCCTTATCCCTGAAGAGTGGATGGGGGGAGCATAACAGCTGGCAACACCCTAAAGATGTCAAGGAGGAAGAGAGGAAGGGATATCAGGTAATAGGTATTACTTCACCTACCTCTACAGGAGACATCAACAGGCACATTATGGAGAACATGGGGACGTATGCCTGGTTTCAAGTTTCACTATGCATATTTTGAACAATCCCTAGACACATTCAATTAAACAGGAATCTAGGAATACCATAGTGCTTGACAAAGTCATTACTAATCCCCATTTACCTTTTTACCAGCCCATCCTTTCCTCACAGGATATCAGAGCACGGCATCTCTCCTATCCAACTTTCCAACATATTTGTTGGGATCCATACATGTAGCTAGCTTTGTTTGCACATCTTCTCCCCTTCCGTGGGAGCTGAGGCTTTCCTGTAGGTATACATTTTTTTCTTTCCTATCAGTGTATTTCAGTGAGTCTGAATGTTTGTGTGCTGTGTAGAGTACTAATGTCCCGCAAGCATTTGTCTGGGAATCATTACTTTCAGCTTGATCTTGTGAAAGCACATGCTGACTGTAGAATACAGAATTCTAAATAAAAAAAAATAGCTAGGAACAAATATCTATATAGAAGTAGCAGCCAAAGCCCCCAACAAGAGATATTTCCATTTTTTCTCTCCTCCCTATATTCATAAATAATACGTAACCAGGGGGTTTCAGAGGCCAGCCTTTCCTAGTATATAGCTTTGAGCAATATGTGCACTTGGTATACCGCTCAAAGACTGTGGCTTGCAGAGTTTGATCCCATGCAAGGCAGGCTTCATGGAATATGCACTTGATAAATAATTTCCCCCTTGAATAGCCTGGGGGACATGTCTAGAGCAATGCTTTGGCCAACCTATTCAAATGTTGTTGTAGATAAGAGATCAATAAGGGACAGCACTTTAACAAGTCAATTTCAAATGGCAGGGCCCCTGGGGGGATGCAAGAATTGTTGTTGTAGTGATAACTGAAGTAAGAGTAGATACTATTTTTAATCTCTGCTCAGTTGCTGAGAAAAATAGTAGCCTAGCAAAAGGAGCCTGGAGAGACCACATCTAAGGAAAGGCTACGCTTCTTTATGAATCCTATTGGGAGCACGAGACCTCACTTGTTTCTGTTGTGATCGATGGGGATACATGTATATGCTCTTCAGTAGGACTGACCTAATTTTGCCCAGTTTAGGACCCTGAAGGCTGTGCTATGGCTCACAGACACTACACGCTGCAGTATATCACTTTCCACCTTGATCCGGATAACTCAAATGGTAGTACCAATCAAGCACAGACCTTCCAAAGAGATTCATAGTCATGCTGAGACTATGCAAGGAAAACTTCAGCTTTAAAAGACTACTTGAGCAACCGTAAAGGTGGGTTAGAATGAATACGTGAACTGTCTGTGAACGCTGTAATCATAAAGGCCTCAGTTGTACCTGATAGGCATGGATCTGAACTGGGGGCTATGAGACTGTGAACTAGTATCCTGCCCCAATGGGAACAGCAAGAAATAGTGTGCCCGAAGGGGGTACAGGGCTGCTCTAATCTCATCATGTGCTCCTAGAATTGGAGAGCTGCTCTCCAAAGGAAGAGAGCACTTGTGTCTGGACTTGGTATATCTCAAACTGTATGGAGAAACTCTGTATGGAGAAATTATTTCAGATACGTTTTAGGTGTCTAGAACTTCTCAAAGTTAATTTTGCTCTTTCTCCAAGGCTTGTGCTAATTGAATGCAAGACACTAAGACAGACAATCTGGCTTCATAGAAGAAGGAATATGGAAAAAATAGTATCAATGAAAACATTTTCCTAAATAGTTTTTCTGTCAGAGCTGTGGCATAAGCAAAATGCATGATGGTTTGGGGGTGATGTAAATGCTATCATTCTGGGATGGCAGAGGGTCTATTTACTGCCCAAGGTGGAAAAATAACAAAACAATTTCTTTTGATTTATTTTTTTGGTTGGCTTTCAAAGAACTCAAAATATTTCAACCAGCTCTGCCTGTAGGCCTTGATCCTGCAAGCTGTTCCTCATGAAGGGGCTCCTTTGCCATACGAGGTATACAGGAAATACCAGAAGGGTTGCCTAACTACTGAATGTTGGACTTTGTGACATTACTAATAGTCTTTTAACCTTGTTTTGTTGTGTGTAATTTTCTTGGGTTTTAAAAAGCAAACTGGAAAATGAGATACTCCATCATATGTAGAGGTGGTCAGAAACTTTCTGATGACATGTTTTCCTGTCGGAAAATGATGATTTATAGAAAGTGACTTATGCCATGCAATTTGCAATTTCATTGCAACCTTTTCTGCCAGCTCACCCGCCTTCCTCCCTGATTCCTCAGCAGCATGTGGTTCTCCAGGCTCACCGGCCTGTCAGCAGCTTGTCTGGCAGGATATCATGAAGCTGGGGCTCCAAGGGCTTCCAGTTTCTGGAGACCATATTTCATTTGGAAACTCTAAAAATCATTCCTGCAGTGGGAACATTTTGATCTTTCTGAAATAAAATATTGCAACTTACAGTTCCATAAAAAAAAAAATCATCCTGAATTGTGGCTGGAAGTGTGTTTCCTGACCAGCTCTACTCATGTGGCATCACATGGTTCATCCGCAGCTTACCCATCTGACTCCTTGGTAGCCTGCCTGCCAAGCTGTGGGAAGCTCAGACTCTATTGATTCCAGGGCTTCTAGGCTCCCTGACTCTTCATCAGTTTGCCTGGCAAGGTGCTGCAGAGTCATGACTCCCAGGGCTTTCTTGCGCCAATTCAGGACAAAATATTTTCCAAATGCCCAAAGTTTTTCACAGAAATGGAAGTCCATTTTCTATCCAGCGCCAATTGTGTAGCATCATATTGACATCCACATGGTTCACCTGCAGGGCTGGAACCCCTAAATCCACAGCACAGGCCTTTGCCTTCTGAGCTAACAGAGTAACTGACAGTGCTAGTACGTTGTCATCCTCTCTGTGGACCAACAGTAGAGAGGGATAAGACACACACTTTGCCAGTTGGTTTCACAGATATTTATTGGCCATAGAGAAATGTGAGATTTGGGAATCTTGGCTTCCATACCAGGGTCTGGAAGGAAATGTCCTCTCTAGTGGGCTCAGACTTCTGCTCATCCCTGCTCCCCCACCCCCCCCAAAACTTGACACCTTCTGCCCTGTCACCTCCAATCTGCTCCTGTGCCAGTCCTCTCTCTTGCCACCCCGGCTCCTTGTCCCAGTCTCAGACTCCTTGTCCAAACAGTCCTAAGTCTCCTCCTCCATGTTCACTGTCCAAGTCCCAAACTCTCCTTACTCAACCACTCTCAGCATCCCCTTTCATTCCAGTCTCCTTGCCTAGCCACTCACGGTTTCTCTCCTTCACCTTCCAGTCACAGTCTCACCAGACTCCTTGGCCCTTTCCTTTCGCCTGGTCCAAGTTCTCACTTTGTTCCTCATTCTTGGAAACAACTGAACCATTTCAGCTGAAATTTTCCAAAAAATTCAATCTGAGACACACACATGTCATGGAAAATTTCACCAAACAGTAAAATTTTGGCAAAGTTATAAGCAACTGAAAACAGGGCATTAAAATAGGAAATGTCATGTAACCCTAACAATAAGTGGTCTGACAAGGTCTGCCATAATATCAATAATGTGTGTACGTTTGGTAGGAAGTGACAGATATATTCAGTTAAAAAGTGGAGTTGGCAATACATAGATTTGAATGTTATAAAAGTATATTATTATCATCCTACTCTGTTTTTCATTTTTAGTTACTTCACCTTAAATTGTATATAGTTAGAAGGATTGTGGGGAGGAGTGTCCATTCTCCACCAGCAACTCAGGACTCTGTGGCCATTTTTAAAGAGGAGAATGTGAGTGGTGATGATTACTAGTAGTGTGTCTGAAGAAAACATTCTGATGGCTTTGTATTGAGCAGATTTTCACCTTCAAAGCAAAAAGAAACTTCTTACTTCAGCTGACACTGTTGCTTTCATCATTCAGAGGAAATGGATCCATAATAGCACCAGTAGCTTCTCTTGTATCTTTTAAATTGAAGAGAACTTTTTAGACACCTTGATGATATTGCTAGAAGGGCTCCTATGTTGTACCCGGACTCATTCCATTCCTTTCCTTTCCATTTTGTTGTTCCTGAGACTCTCATTTACAGACCCACTCATTAATATTTAACCTGCCAAATCATTTTGCAGCAAATGGAAGGTACCCTTTGATCGTCACCTTTCCTTGTCCTCTCCTGTGGTGCACAGTTCTATCTTCCTGGTTCTCCCCCTCAAAAAAAAGCTTTGTTGTTAATGAGGAACACTCACCAAACTGCCTTTTAGTGAGAGAGGTTAAAAAACCATGGGTTATTTTCCTTTCTGTACCAAAGTTCTCAGAAAGCAGAAATGATCATTAAATATAATTGTTTTCAGAGATAGTATATAATCACAGGAAGACTATCCAGGGAGGTATGGCAGCATCTCTTAAAATTGGAGGAGACAGATGGTTTTGAAAATGCTTTCTTAAACTAGTCATTGTTTTCTATAACCCCGTATACCCAAAGTAACATACAATGGGAAGAGCAGTACATACTGACATTAAGATTTGTTTGCGCAAAACATTTTGTTCCAACTAGATAAAAATGCCTGAAGTACTTCTGGGCTCATACCTGACATGAGATTCATAATAATTTAAATCTCAGTGCTAAGAAAGTTCTATCCCCTGAAGAACCCAAATCCTGGCTTGAACACCATAATATGAATACAGATCGAACACCGGTCCCTTTGCAGCATGTAGCTGAAATGGAGGACAGGTAACTGATGTGGAACTTGCACTTCATATCATTGACATGTAATTTGGTACATTTCCAATTCAATATACAGTGAACAGTTCTGTGTATGTACTTTTCCTATATAAAATAAGTGTATTTTCCTCTCTGCCAAGATATAGCTTGTACAGATGTTCAGTATACGGTGAGGGTAACATATTCAATAAGATATATGATTCCCTCTTTAAAAAATAAACAACCCACCCCCCCCCCGCCATCTTGTTTTGATTTTTAAATGGCCACTTTCCTATATTGTCATTTCCCCTGTCTCTGTAGTTGAAGTTGCGTGAGTGACTCCAATTAGACACTAGCTTCAAGGCTTTGCAATGGACTGTACAAAATCCCTCTCTGGAACCCATTTTTATTTCCTTTACTTTCCTGCTTACAAAATTAGCTCATTACAAAATGGTCAGTTTAGCTGGCAAATGAATGTATTTTGGCTTGTTTTAGATGCTGCTCTGCTTTCTCCTAGCTATTCAGCTTTGCTTATGGCTATTAAAATTCATATTTTCACTGATTTACAAACTCCTGTATCCACACTGCATATCGATGCCACCTTTAAATCTCTCCAGGAGAGCTGCAATCTACTTAGCATGTCAGCATTCCCTGGCAGGATGTGTCCATAGTAAGGCTTGTCTAAAATAATGTGGATGGAAAATGGCTTGTCAACAAAATGAAAACTTTTGTAAAACTATCTATCTATATATTTAAAAAACAAACAGACATAAAGCAGAACTGAAAATGCTTGTTGGGGGGGGGTTGGCAAGCCAAACATAAACTTTTTAGGTTTTTAAACTATTTCCCCACCTCCAGTTTTCTGACCAAAAAAACCTGAAAAAATTATAAAGAAAAATAATTTCCCGGCTAGCTCTAACACATAATGAGAGGTTAACATTATGTGCATGTAATGCATTGACTAGGGGTATTTGATTATGTCTCCAGCTAGTGGCTGACCAGTATCAGGATAAGAAAATTACTCCCAGGTAGCGAGTTACTTCTTTAATTCAAGTACACCTCTACCCTGATATAACACTGTCCTTGGAAGCCAAAAAATCTTAGCGTATTATAGGTGAAACCGCGTTATATCGAACTTGCTTTGATCCACTGGAGTGCGTGGCCCTGCCCCCCGGAGCGCTGCTTTACCGCGTTATATTCGAATTCGTATTATATCGGGTCGTGTTGTTTCGGGGTAGAGGTGTACTATGATTTTTGTATCTGACAGTCTTGGGTTTGACCCTGATGACAAGCCATCATGTCTATAAGAATGTGGCCAAGGGGATGTTAAACATGCTCATACACCTTAGTGTAGACCCAATATTTTTTGTCACTGTGCACTATTCTGTATGTGCTGAATGCCTTAGTTTCAGTACTCTAATAGGTCAAGCACTGCAACCTATGTGTGTGTCCAAAGAACAGCCCAAGGGACTTAAAATAATGGGGCTGGAGGAAGAGATCTTGCAAGTGTGGCAGTGTCAGAATTTTGAAGATATTGTGTCTGGAACCTAGTCACTACAGACATAAGCATGGAGTGGGAGCCTCCAGGCTCGTAAATAGCTAACATCTGCCTGTCTTAGGTTCTGGCAGCCTGCGTAGAGATGGATGAGAGCCAGGAAAGGGAATACATACAGACATCTGTGGAAGTCACTAAAGTGGTGGTAAAGAGAGAATGGAAGGTAAGGATGGTACCTGTAAGAGAGAAATTAATGGGTATGATGGGAGAGAAAAAGGGTAGTGGGAGGTGGAGAAAGGAGGTTGGAAGATTTGGTTGTCTTCCATCTTACAGGTTTATGAAACGGACTGACTTTTGGGGGTAACAGGCAGAAATTATATTTTCAAAAGATATGGCTCTGAAGATGATATAATCGAAAGTGACCAAGTTTTGCAGTATCCTGGAGATGGCCAGGTTTGGGAGAGGGGGAAAGGACTAACAAAGATTGCAGTGCTTGACCTATTAAAGCATAAAGAGCATAATGCACAGTGAGAAAAAAATATTGGGTCTATTCTAAGATATATGAGCATGTGTAACATACCCATGGCCACATTCAGACAAAATACTGCACGCATTTCATCTAAACTTTATTGAAAGGGCTTGCAGTAATATTCTGATGCAGAGCAACTAATCATCTCCATTTATCTAATAAGCAGCCTTTAGGTATAATAGCTAAATTTTATTAGTAGCAGTCTCAAATAGCACAAAATGGTGAGGGTTTTTTATGGACTTAAAAAAAAGTAGAAAAGAAAATGAATTATACAATATCAATTTCCTTTTTATTAAAGGAAAATAGTAATGGAGAAAAGCAATCAAAATTTCTCATATCGAGCCATTGTGTTATAGAGGACAGAAATACATAAAAAAAAAAAATAATTGTTGTTTAACCCCCCAAAAAACCAATGGCCAGAATGAACTAACACATGTAACATGTTATTATTAAACAGGTTAAGGAAGAGAGAGAATTCACATATTCAAAATCTACTGCATTCTTTCTATGGATCAAGCTCTTAAAAAAAAAAAAGTGCCTAAAGTTTAGATCACTACAGCAATTGACAATAACTTCTGAAAAAGCAGACCAATTTTTTTAGGCACTCAGGTAATGGGGCCAGATCTTCCATGGGTGTAAACTGGCAGAGCTCCATTAACTTCCTGGGTACTACAGCCCATGGCAATAGTTGAGCACGGGGCTCCGGGAGCCTAACTTTGGGCATCCATATTTGAAAATCTTGATCATAAAATACTCACTTGAGGACTTGGCTACAGGGCAAGCTAGTGCACAGCAAGCCAGGGTGTGAAACTACAGTGCATCGGATTGCCACACACTGACATCCCATGTAGACCCCACTACAGCACAAAGTCCTGGCATGCAGCTTAGTGTACCACTACTTCAAAGTATATTATGCTAAGCTGCATACCAGGACTTTGACTATCTCATAGCAGTGTCCATGTGGGACATTAGTGCATGGCAAGCTAAACCAGTACAACCAATTCATGAAGCAAGACAGGTGCATATTCACGCACCTCTGTAAGAAGTGTAAATACTTATAATCACCTATCCTTTCTCTGACTATTCTTTGATGTTGCACTGCAGATTTAACCCCCTTCCCCTCAAAATCATGTCAACCTGAGCCCAGTCCCGCTGCTGAAACTTGGATAAGTGTCTCCTAGCTAAACAATAGTCAATTCTGCCCTCCCCCTTTCTAAAATCCTGCCAAATATATGGCTGGATGTCAGCAAGTATCATAGTCCCTTCTTGATCATGGAAGCCTTGGTTATATGTGATTTCAGAGAGCTGCCTCTGCTTTTATCCAGGAAGGATTGTTTAGAGACCTACTGATATTTCATCATGGAAGTAGAACAGATCTTAACTAGGGTCAGGGAAGAAGGTTTAAAGAGGAACAAAGAATAGGAGTCACTGGATCTCCACCAAAGCTGATTAAACTTGAGGGAGAAACTTTATTTGGTGGGAAGCAGAAGGGCTGGGTTTGCAATCAAAGGGTGGGAGGATGAAAAGGCTGTGGCTGGTTGTGGTGGGAAGGTATAGAGAGAAGATTATGTAATGGAGAAGTGAGGAGAGGAAGAAAGCTCAAAGGCTTCACTAGACTTGGATGAAAATTCAAGCTATTAATCATTGCTATTTATATTATAGACTATAACACCCAGTTTGTCACATAAACCCTTCCTGTTTAATACAATAAGAAGCATTAACATGTTTAAGAGTAGCAGCCGTGTTAGTCTGTATCTGCAAAAAAGAACAGGAGTACTTGTGGCACCTTAGAGACTAACAAATTTATTAGAGCATAAGCTTTTGTGGGCTACAGCCCACTTCTTCAGATGCATATAGAGTGGAACATATATTAAGGAGATATATATACACACATACAGAAAGCATGAACAGGTGGGAGTTGTCTTACCAACTCAGAGGGCAATTAAGTAAGAGAAAAAAAACTTTTGAAGTGATAATCAAGATAGCCCAGTACAGACAGTTTAATAAGAAATGTGAGAATACTTACAAGGGGAGATAGATTCAATATTTGTAATGGCTCAGCCATTCCCAGTCCTCATTCAATCCTGAGTTGATTGTGTCTAGTTTGCATATCAATTCCAGCTCAGCAGTCTCTCGTTGGAGTCTGTTTTTGAAGTTTTTCTGTTGTAAGATAGCCACCCGCAGGTCTGTCATTGAATGGCCAGACAGGTTAAAGTGTTCTCCCACTGGTTTTTGAGTATTATGATTCCTGATGTCAGATTTGTGTCCATTAATTCTTTTGCGGAGAGACTGTCCGGTTTGGCCAATGTACATGGCAGAGGGGCATATTTAGATATCGGTGTCAGGCTGAGCCTTACCTATTTATGTTAAAGAAACTACTCTTATTCCAGAAGCTGCAACATTCAATAGCAAAACATTATAAATTCCAAAAATAAGGAAAATTCAAATCCTGGAAAAGAGTCTGCGCTACTACCTCTTAGAATCTCTTCTGTTGTTTTTTTCCTTCTGCCTAATCTAATTCAATTTTCTGTCCTATCTAGTAGATATCTTGCAGATCTCAAATCCTCAGACGTGGGAATAGTGGTATATATTACAAGCTTCTAGCTTGGGTTCCTGTTATGCTTAATTATATTTTAGGCTTCCTATTTGGCATGAAAGAACAAAGCTTCTTTGGCTCAATTGTCAGGAAAAATCTGATTTTTACTTCCCTGAATGTTTTCCTTTGCTCATATATTTTGACATGTAACTAGTAAGAAGATGACTCCTTCAAAGCTGATGATGAACCTGAAGCAGATGGGCTAACAAGTGTTGTTCACAACTAATGTCTTTCAATTAAGATACCTCTCCATTAAAAAATGAGCCAAATGTATGATGTTTCACTGTAACTGTGCCTTAATAAAAAGTTTAAAATGCATCTATGCCCCACGATGAGATTGCTAGTGTGGAAAAGAGTCCAGGAATCATTATCAGTACTTCTACTGTACAGAGATATTCGTGATTGGCTTCCTCAAGTAGTTTAAGTGCATTTGTTTGCTGTCCAAATGTTCTCAGCAGATATTAAGATAAACCTTTTGCCAAATATACACAAACTCACTGCACAATTACTGGATAGTTGGAAGGTCAGCTTCTTCTTAATTAGGCTACTAAAGAGAAAAAGCTTTGGGCATTATTGCTATCAACTACGAACAGAGTAAATGGCCCTACTTTATTAAAGAACTAAAACAGAATCAATTGTGCTATTTGTCTAGCTGTAACCAAATGATATGGATATGATCGTCAAGAAGACGGATTGCTCGGTGATATGGACTAAGTATGTTTGTTTATTTTTCTAACAAAGCTAGATGACTCACACCAGATGGTAGATGAAATTCAAGGTAAAGTGTGTTGGAAGGAATAATCTGAATAATTGCTGGTCACACGCATTGCTGGTCTCTAAATTAACAGAAAACAGTCAATAAAAAAAGATCAGAGCTTCACTGTGCAAAGTTCAATGAAAGCATCTGCTCAATGCACAGTAGTGGCCAAGAAACAAAAATAATATTAAGAATGTGATAGAAAATAACTGATGTATTAAATAACACTACATCCGTGCTTCTAGCTATTTCAGTTCTGATCAGGCCATCATAAAGATATGGCCCAGGTAGAATGGTTCCAAAGATAGTAACATTTATTAGAGGTATGGAGAGACTTGGATATGAGGAAAGAAGGAAAGTTTAGGGTGTGTCCTCTTAAGAGAGAAAATGAATAAGATAGGACCTGATACAAAGTAATGAAGGGTACAGAAAAGGACAATAGAGTGCTCCCATTTAGCCTCTCTCAAAATACAAGAATAATAAGCCACCCAAGTGATGGAAAGGCAACAAGAGTAAAGCTGATAAAAAAGTACACTTTTTTACACCTCTCATAATTTGATCTGTGGAATTCAATGTAACAAGATGCCATTGTGGTCAAAGCTTTGTGGGTTTTTCAAAAAGGATTAGAAATGTACATGGATAATGAGAATAGCAACAGTTTTATGGTAGGTCCGATACCGTAGATCCCTTCTGAATTTTTTTTTTCTTACTTCAACCAAGACAGGAAGAAACTTCCTTTAGGACAGGTTATTCCAAGAATTTAGAATTACAGAGTGTCTTGTACCTTCCTCCTGTTGACCTAGGTACCAGATTTTCATGAGGCTCTATAGCTTGCCTATGAACCAGACTCTCATAATTCTTTAGAGTCATGTTAAAAAGAGGTAACATAGCTTGCTAAAAATTATCAGGAGAGATCTGACAACCTCTATAAGAATTGTTAAACAAGGAATATTATTTTTAGCAGTGCACGAACAGCAAGTAACAAACGCTTAAGTTAGCAGAATTTAATATACTTACCAAAAAGTTAGATAAATAACAGATGTTACTGGAAATTTATGAGTCAAAATAAGAGGGTTGTCTGTGAAATATAAGAAATAATGAAGACAAAACCGTGAACAGGTTGTCTATAAAGAGGCTAAGCTGTAAGCCAATGGCAGAATGAAAATCAGACAACAATGCAAGCTGTTTATTATCAGGCTACAAGGTGATTCTCCAGATTTGGTATGTATATAGAACATATGACTGGCCACAGTGGTCCAGCTAGCCCAGTATCCTGTTTTCTGACAGTGGCCAATGCCACATGCTTCAGAGGGAATGAACAGATCATGTAATCCTCAAGTGATCCATCCTCTGTCGCCCAGTAGCAGTGTGGGACTCACCCCTGCGGCGCCTCCTGGTGGTCGCTCATGGGAATTAGCTCTCCAGCCATTGGAGCACCCTCTGCAGGCTGGTGTCCTGCTACCGCTTGGCCCCCATGTCCCTCCCGTTATCTGGGGCAGGAGCGGGTGACCACCCCACTATGCACACCCCACCTCAAGATCCCCTCCACCGGAGGGTGGGGGTGTTCTTATCTCCCCAGCTTTCCTCGCAGCTGGGTCCGCAGGAAGTCTCTCTCCTGACGCAGGTTTTCTATTACGAGGAGCCACCTGCTTCCCTCTTCTGCAGTCTGGGTCCCCACCGTAGCTGGTCCCGGTCATCCCGCCCCTGTGTGGGTTCCCCTTTTTACCTGGAGCTTTTCTGCCCCAGACAATCCCCTTTCTAGGGCCCTGGTCATCACCACCCCTCCTTCAGGCCAATCTCGGACCTGGCCTGGTCCTCCGGCCTCCCGCTCCTTCTCTGGGGGCAAAGCCGTCTTACTTGGCCACCCTTGTGGCATAGGAAGCACAGCCCATTCTTGGGCCACCTCTGGGCTAGGCCTGGTCCTGTGAGTCCCCTGAGGGCATTCCCTCTTCATGTGCCCTGGTTCCCCACAGGCCCAACACATTTGGAGCCCCCCTGTTGGCTTCACAGGGGGCACTCGAGTCTCTCCACCATGTCCCAGGCGGAGGCTCTTTGTTCCAGTCCGGTAGGGGCACTCCCTTCTCAAGTGTCCCAGTCGCCCACAATTTAGGCCTTGGCACCGGCCTCCTGCCCAAGGTGCCTGGCTCCAATGAGAGGTCCTTGTGCCCTCTCCCACAGCAGCTGAAGCAGCCCTGCTTGCTGCTTGGCAAGACAGGCCACACAGGCTCTCCAATAATAGTCCGTTTTCATTTTCTCCACCATTCATTCTTCAACTTTGCGATTCAGGCAATCATCCACAGTCCATGCCCTGCCTCTTGTATCAGGGGCGGACTGCTATGCCCACATTCTCCACCACACGTAGCAGTGTGGACTCACCCCTGCAGCACCTCCTGCTGGTCTTCTCGGGAATTAGCTCATCCAGTTGTTGGCGCGCCCTCTCCAGGACGGTGATCTGCTTGCCGTTTGGCCCCCGTGTCCCTCCCGGACCCGGTGCCCCATTATCTGGGGTGCTGCTCCCTGGCAGGAACCCCTTTCTCTCAGGGCCTCCCCTCTCTGGGGAACCCCAACCCTCTAATCCCCACCTTGCCTCAGTCATGGGCTACTGTCAGTCACCATCTAGCCCCTGCTCACTGGGGCAGACTGCAGTGTAAAAGCCACTCATCATAGGCAAGGTTGGGTTTGGACCTGCTGCCTTTGCCTACCCCTGGGCTGCCTCTGCAATCCCCACTACCCGTTGCCCTTCTGCTAGGCCGCAGCCTGGGGCTTTCCAGGCTGGAGCTTCCCCAGCCCCGCTCTACTCAGGTACTCTGCTCAGGTCTCTGCAGCCAGGTCCCTCTCTCTCAGAAGCTAGAGGGACTCTGCTGAGCTCCTGGCTCCCAGCCTCTTAAATAGGGCCAGCTGAGGCCTGATTGGGGCGTGGCCCAGCTGCAGCTGCTTCCCCAATCCACCTATTAGCTATTTTCCCTGCCACGGCCCTCTCCCAGGGCTGTTTTAAGCCCTTCAGGTCAGGAACGGGTGACCACCCCGCTACACGCCCATTCCCAACTTCTGGCAAACAGAGAGTAGGCACACTCAGAGCATGGTTTTGCATTCCTGACCATCCTGGTTAATAGCCATTGATGGATTATCCTCCATGAATATAGCTAGTTCTTTTTTGAACCCTGTTATAGTCTTGACCTTCACAACATCCTCTGGCAAAGAGTTCCACAGGTTGACTGTGCTTTGTGAAGAAGTACTTCTTTTTGTTTGTTTTAAATCTGTTGCCTATTAATGTCATTTGGTGACCCCTAGTTCTTGTGTTATGAGTAAATAAAACTTCCTTATTTAGTTTCTCCACACCAGTCACAATCTTATAGACCTCTATCATATCCCCCCTTAGTCGTCTCTTTTCCAAGATGAACAGTCCCAGTCTTATTAATCTCTCCTCATATGGCAGCCATTTCATACCCCTCATCATTTTTGTTGCCCTTTTCTTTACCTTTTCCAATTCCAATATATCTCTTTTGAGATGGGGCAACCAGATCTGCACGCAGTAGTCAAGATGTGGGCGTACCATAGATTTATATGGAGGCACTATGATATTTTCTAATTTATTAGCTATCCCTTTCCTAATGATAGGGTGACCATATGTCCCATTTTGGCCAGCACAGTTCTGTTTTAAGCACTGTATGACATTGCACCCTATGTGATTTTTATGAAATATGCTAATGAGTGTGAATATAATGTAACTGGAATATGCTTCATGCAAAAGCTCACTTGTAAGGTATCATTACAAAGCTTATAATCTACTGACTATGATCATCCTATTTGTATGTATGTATCATTCTTGTATCTGAAACTAGAAATATGAAATATAACTCTGAGGGCCTATTGTAATTATGCAAAGTGTGAGCCATTAATGGTGGTTTTGAATCTTGATGGCTCCCATCAGCTGGATGGCTCTGTTTGCTTGCAGCCTTCCTTGAGTCAAGCTGGGAGGAATGAAGGCGGGGGGGGCGGGGTCTAACAGGACATGTGACCATATCACCTGGTACTGAAATCCATCTTAAACTTGGTGCTTTTCCATTTAGAAGGAGGGGTGGAGCCCCAAAGAGAGACAAAAGATTCCCGGCTTGTGCCAAAGCTATATGTGGTGGTGGGGGGGGGAGGGTATGGAACGGAACAAAGGGGGTTGCAATCATGAGAAATCCCCTAGCTACCACCTGAGCTGGAACAAGGGCTGTACCAGGGGGAAGAATTGTGCCCAGACTAGGAAGGTGTCCAGTCTGTGATAGAAGCTTATTGAAACATCTGAGGGTGAGCTTTTAGCCGTGTTCAGTTTTCTTACTGTACTAGGCTTAGACTTGCATGTTTTATTTTATTTTGCTTGGTAATTCACTTTGTTCTGTCTGTTATTACTTGGAACCACTTAAATCATACTTTTTTTGTATTTAATAAAATCACTTTGTACTTATTAATTAACCCAGAGTATGTATTAATACCGGGGGCGGGGGCGGGGCGGGGTGTGCAAACAGCTGTGCATATCTCTCTATCAGTGTTATAGAGGGTGAACAATTTATGAGTTTACCCTGTATAAGCTTTATACAGGTAAAACGGATTTATTAGGGGTTTGGACCCCATTGGGAACTGGGCAACTGAGTGTTGGAGACAGGAACACTTCTTAAGCAGTTTTCAGTTAAGCCGGCAGATTTTGGGGGCTGTTGTTCTGACCTAGGTCTATGTTTGTAGCAGGCTAGTGTGTCAAACCAGGCAGGGCACTGACGTCCCAAGTGGCCAGGGAAAACGGGCTCAGAAGTCGTCTTGGCACATCAGGTAGCAATCCCCAAGGAGGTTTCTGTGATCCAACCCATCACACACTGTCCCTGATGTCCTACCTTTTTGGGCAAAACTGGGCATTTGTCCTGTTTGCTCTTGCCAACTTAGCCGTTGGCCCTTCCCACAGTCCCCTAATCAGCTGACACAAGCAAATGGGACAAATGCCCAATTTTGCCAAAAAAGTGGGGCCATGCCCCCCCCCCCAGATGGGCACAGTGGAACGATCGGGGAGTGAGCAGGTATGTTTGGGCAGGAGAGGAGCCTGGCCAATGTGTCTCCCCTATGCCCTGCCCCTCCAAACAGTATTCAATAGGGTATCATGTGCTCCCTCTGCAGCCCAGTCAGAGGACAGTGTGGTCAGGGCCCTAATTCAAATGCATCTCCAGCCAGGCCATGCAGCCAAAACTCATGGGTGCTGGGCCCTACTGGGCAACTCAGCTGGTAAGTGTCTGACTTGGTCCCACAACATGCACTTTTGCCAGGGCACTGAGTATGGCACGGCTCTCCTCACAGCTCCCCAGTGAGTCCCTGGGGCCTGCACCCTGACCTTGTGTCCTTTCCACAGGCAGTACTTCAGGGCCAGTCCCCAGAGCCCTCAACAGTTCCCCCTGCTCCAAACGGCTTCTTTCCCTCCGCAGTCTGTCTCCAGTCGCAAGCTTCTGCCCCATCTCAGCAGGGGCGCCATTTAGGGAGGGCCTCCGCAAGTTTTGTACCACCGGCCTTGAGGGACACCCCCACCCTAGTCCCCCAGCTAGGGTGACCAGCTAGCAAGTGTGAAAAAGCGGGACGGGGTTGGGGGCGTAATAGGAGCCCATATAAAAAAAGCCCCAAATATCAGGCCTGTCCCTATAAAATCAGGACATCTGGTCACCCTACCCCCATTGCTCACTTCTCTCGCCTCACTGGCCAGGAGTTCCCTCCTCCCTACCATACCAAAAACTGAAATGTCGTCCCAGCATCACAGCCTCCCCTCCACCTTCCTAGTGCTGCTCTCTGGTCTCTCCTGTTATCTGGAGCCTCCTTCCTGCCTCTCTGCTATCCCAGCCCGCAAAGGGGCTTCACTCTGCTAACTGGATCATAGTCCAATAGCTTCACCGCCTGGCTCTGAGCCCAAAAGTACGCACACCCTGCTTTGCTGCCCACATCCCAGCCCATACTCATGCTGCTTCCTCCCCTCCCCCAGCTCTGCTATTTGACTCAATTCAGGGCATGGAGGAATGTTTAAGAGGGTGGCAGGGGATGAGTGGTGACACCAGGTGGCTTGGTGCAGCCCCATGCATCACATTGTCAGTATAGGGAAATACTGTCACCCTATATCCAAGGTCTTCAATCTGTGGGGCACGACCCTGGGGGTGGGGAGTAGCTGAGGTCCCGATAAGTCTCTATGGGGCAGGGAGGGAGTGCTGCCCAGCTCTGGTCCTGGTCCTGGCTGTCGGCCCCATACGCGGGGATCAGTTCCCAGCAACAGCTGAACACCCTGGGGGCAGGGGGTTGTGAGGTTAAAAAGTTTGGGGACCACTGCCCTATAGGTTTTTTCTGTTATCCGCTGACTAACAATAAATCCAATCAAGCTGACTGATGCTGAGGTCTCTTTAGTTACCGAATTGAATCCTTTTTGGTAACACTCCAAAGCCTTGAGTACTTGCCATTGTTGGTGATTAGCCCCTGGACTAGATGGCGCACTAGCCTGATCCATTATGGCAATTTCTATGTCCCTATCACTCATTTAGAAGCTATATGACATATCATAGGCCTTAATCTGTTCCTAAAATTTCTCATGGGAAGCCTAGCAAGATGTCTTGTCACTAAATAATCTCCTCTTGACCATAGGCTGACTTTTACACTGAATTCGATTTAAACTTCAGAAATTTTGAAACACTCTTCAAAATATGGAATGTCTGAATTTCATTGGAGAGCTCTGAAACTGAAGAAAACATCTGGCTCCAACTATTTGATAGCAAATAATTAAAAAAAAATATTCAACATTTACTTTTGCTCCAAGGTAATCAAAGCTGCTCACATGTAAATATGTAGGGCCACATTATGTAAGCCCTTTGAACGTGGGCTCACAATATTTGTGGCTGCACCTACTTGTGTGCACCATTTATGCACATGAAGGGGTATTTGTGTATATACAGATTGGGTAGATATGACTCCTTTAGTTGCACTTAAAATTACCTAATTTGTTTATGCAATATGCCTATGTGCCAAAATATTGTCAGCACATATTTTAGCGACACATTACAAATGATCTATATGGTATTGTTGATCTATGTGACCTACAGCTAGTGTTATCTTTATTTTAATTCTTCAGTACTGAAAGTCTTGTATTGGAAAAACCGTAAAATAACCCCCGCCTTGAAATAAGGGAATGTCCTCTAGAAGAATGTACACCCTTTATAAGCATGTTCAGCCTCTGCCCAATAAGATGACAATTTTTTAAAGAAACTATCAGCATTTCCACTATGCTCATTTTCAGGAGTTTGGCTCACCATATGCATAATTGTGCAGCAGGCGAAATGTGTGCTTCCTCAATATGGTAAGTGATAGGAGCAGGAAGTATGGATTGCATGGGTTGGGCAGGATCATTAAAGACAGATGTTTTGGGAATGGGCGGTACATCAGGTGGTACCACTAAAACTTCAAGATGTTGAAGCGTTGGCTCAATAGTGCCTGAGCGGCTATGACTGCATGTGGTAACTCAAGTGGCTACATGAAAGCACAGGATGAAGGAAGGGGTGGCGTAGCACCCATACCCTTCACTAACCCGAATAATTACCTTGAGTCTAGGTGGACCTCATCTGTCGTCTCAATGGACTAAAAAGCACTGAGCTATTGATAACAGCAACGTCCATCCAACAGGATCCCAACACATTTTACAGATTAATGAGTGAGGTGGGGAGTTTTTTTTGCGGGGGGATGTTAACAGGGACTATGTGGGCAGGCTGTCATGGTTATTGCCTTCAACTGCAAAGTTGCTGGGAATCCTTTCTCAAGTCAGGTTTAGGCATTCACTGAGACTACAGAGGGTATAAGAATAGAGAGGAAAGAAGCTAATGAGGTTCATTTGGGGAGGACAAATGCAACTGAACTCAGAGATAATGGAGAGAGGCAGGACACCTTGGGCCATGGGGAGAGCTGCTTACCCACTCCCCTGATTCTACCAGCAATATCAGAAGGCTACATTGCTCCTTCCCGTCAGTCATACTGATTGTCAATGCTGCCCATTCTGTCAGAAATACAGAGACAAGTGCCCTTTAGAGAAGTAACTGCTTACAACCAGCACTCCTCTGCTCAGTGGCCATGTGTGGCAAATGGAGCAGGGGGGGGTCACCCGCAAAGGGACTGGGGAGAAGAGTGACGGGTCAGTAATCTGCTCTCCCACACCACTGCCATAGTCAACAGGTAAGGAAGTGAAGCCAGGGGCAAGACTTGGGGGGGTGGAGGGGGCCTGGAAGCAAAGCTGGAGACAAAACTCCAGCTTTCCTTTCACTTCTTTCTCCAGCAGTAAACAAACACCTTCCAAAGACTGGTTAAAACTCAGCAGCTTTGGTATTGCTAATGCACGCTGAGGGATGCTGAGAGGAAGATACTATTTTCTCTGCATATATTTTGTCATCTAAACTTTATTCACCTCCCCTGTTCATTCCATCACGCAGCTGCTGAGATTTGCTACTAATCACAGTGTTCCAGTGGGCCCAAGTTAGACCAGAGGAAGGCCAGCAGCAGCCAGTAGAATAATACTCTTCTCTCCTACCCTCTCTATTCTGCTACGCACATACCCTGAAATTTCAAGTGAAAGTTGGGGTGTGTGGGTGAATGAGTGCCTGGGTTGGGGTGGTCAGAGAGGAACTCAATAAGGTGTGTGTGTGATTTAACAGAGAGGAAATCAATAAGACATTTGTATATAACTGACACCTATTATACCTAATATGATTTCACTGTTAGCTGCTTCTCTAACAAACCTTTGCCCCATTTGCTTCTCTCTACCTTTACGTTACAGCTCAAAAGTTTAGAGTGTAAGTTCCTTGAGGCAGTAACTGGCTTTTGTCTTTGGTATAATGAGTCCCTAATTGGGGCAATACAAACAAATATTAAAAGGCTCTGTAGAAATTACGCTCAAAACATTGACAGGAGAATGAAATCCCTGCTGTGGAATTCTATTTGCTGGTTTAAGAGAAGTTATAATTGTTAATAAAACTCTATAGGATTCTTCCATGCAGGATCTTCATGTAAAAAAAATAAATGCTGCTGCAAAATTTCAAGAGCACAAAATTATCTACAATAAAAACAATAAACCTTTTCAAGTGAAATCCCTGCCCAAGCCCAAAACACATACACATTTTTCCAGACCTTAAGTGCTAGACTGGGCCTAAACCTGGAAACACTTATGCCTGTGAATAAATATATTCATGTGAGTAATTCTGTTCTAGGCAGTAGGGACTGCTTATCTGAGTTCACTTATTCGTGTGCGCGTCTTTCCAAGGTTGGGCTTGTGGCGTGGCTCTGTCATTAGGCCTGTTTTCTTCAAAGGGATGTTAAACACCATGTATGTCCTGGGACCTCTACATGGTTCTTTATTATTTTTTTTTCAAATAAAATCTCTGAACAATAGAAACTTTCTGTTTTCAGAATATTACATTTGACTCTCTGAAAGGACTTGTGATGACTACTTAGCTATTTTGTAAAAATGCAGTAATTGATTAGACATATTCTTCCTTGCAAATTAAAAATAAAAAATGAACTGAGCCAAGTTCATTACCATACAGAACATAACTAATACCAGGCGCTATTAAAGTCCTGATTGTAGAGTGTGTTTTCTCATAAACATGATTATAACAACCTAATTTGCATTACTAAATGATTGCTAAAAATATATAAAAAAAAATTTCCTGCAGGCCAAAAAAAAAGTTGATCCAATCAGTAAAATAGAAGGAACACAACTGCTATGGAGGCAAAGATGATTAATCACAATTTGCATAAGAGCATAGTTATTATTTAGCTAACACTATGCACGCCAGAAGACGACTAATTGCAAAGTACTTGTTTAAAAATCAGGTCAGTCTCTCACAGAGGCTCATATGAAGAGTACATTCCGCAAAAAGATTTGCATGGATATTTAGTCAGATTTTAAGAGCTAAATCATGGCTTTGCTACAAGCCTTGAGCAAGGAGCTGCACAAAGTTGTGCTGCCTCAGGATCACACCTGGTACCAGATTGTGATTGCTCAGTAGGGAATGTCATCTGTTTCATTCCTATAGCATAGAATTGTAGGACTGTTGAGAAGATGACTTGCTCTGCTGCGCAGGCTCAGATGTACTGGCTAGCATGTTGGGGGACTGGAGCCAAGGCTCTGCGTACATCCCGTTCATGCCCACTCCCCTCCTCCCTGCATGGTATGGGGAGTAGCAGCCTGCAGAAGGCTGCTGTCTATTATAGAAGTAGCCTATGCAGGTGAATGAAAAGGGTGCCTTCTGCTCCGTGGCTCCCCTGAATAGCCAGGGTTGCTGACTGGCTCTAACTGAATTCACATTTTCTATGCTCTGTTGTGTTTGCTTTCTACGTGCAGCCACACAATTGAGATTTCCTGGCACAAATGCTCTTAAATTGGCTGTGCAAAAATTTGACACCAAATTTACATTGGCATGCACAAACTTTCACACTAGAAGTACTTGTGCACTTATCCAACCAGGTGGTGGCAACAATGCCGTGTGCCTTAGCTAGCCACTAATAACTCATTAATGCAGCTCAAAGAGTCACAGGCTGCTATTGGCTATTAAGTCAGAGCCCAAAATATATAAATAATGTTGAATAACAAGGACAGTAACAATTGTGATTGTACACATTCTGCAACCAGAAAAAAGCTAAATTAATTGGCTAGATGGATTGCTGCCTTTGACATACTCTGGATTATATAATTCTTTGAGGTACTTGCCCATAGTGTGCTCGGATCCATTACCAAAACCCTGGAAATAGTCCATTAATCATTTTTGTCATGATTGCAGATGACAAGAGCCATTTGAAGCTTAAGACAGCTAGTAATTAAACATTTAAGGTAATGTGCTACTAGCTAATATACAAGATAGAAAGAGAAAATTGAACAGAAGGCAATATCAGCATATTTTACCATGGAGAGATTGTGGGACTGTGCATCTTCAGTACTGTAATTTTACAAAATCAAGTGCCACTGCAGTAAAATGTGGTAATAAAAAAAATAATTCCCACCTCTGCTAACAGCACTGTTTAGCTCTCCCCCCATCTGCTCAGCACAAAATTGTGACCCAAATATTTTACCCTTGAAATAAAGTATTGCTCTGACTTGAGTAAACAAGACAAGCCCAGTGATCTGAGATCATGCAGGATGGTAATGTTATAAAGGATGAATGAGCCCCGAGGAGCCCCTTTCAGTTTTATTTCTTCCTTACTTTGACCTCCCCGTATCATCCTTGTGTTTTGGAATAATCATCCACGACTTGGCTGCAGTTTGCCCCTGGCCTCTTTTCCTGGTCCCATTTCTGCTGCTAAACAAAGGTGTATTGACTTCAAGGAGATATAAAGCACATTTACAAGTTAAATTAACCCTTTCTTTTCTCTTTCACCTTTTACTATGTATCTGGAAATCAGTTATATTGCCTAAGCCCACTCCTATTAAAACCAGCTGATTGACTTCAAGAGGAGTTGGATTGGGTCCAAAGTGTGTATTGATCACCAAAGTGACTATACCAAATACCTCCTCAGCTTTGCCTGGGGTTAGGTCTTATCTGTACTGATGGAAATGAGTTTGTTACTGCTCTTATCAACTGATGTCGATACTACTACAGAAGAGGCAGCTGGGTTCCTTACTTTCTTGTGCATCATCATCAGACCTTCCAATTACAGGCTAATCAGCTACACCTGTACAATCATGGGATGGTCATGATTTTGCACAGGTGTCATTAATATCATTGCTGGAACTCAGTGGGGTTCCACAGGAATAACTGAAGGCATAATTTGATTTGCACAAGCTTTGGTGGTGATGCTGATGTTCAGGATGGTAAGAACCTAGCTAGACTTTCAATTCCCAATGAATGGGGGAGGGGAGCGCAGAAGGGGATCCAGGGAAGGGTGAATACTAGGTCCATGACCTTTCATGCAAAGTGAACATATTTGCCTCAAAAATGGAGCGGCACTAAGCATGAAACCCAAAATGCCAGTTTTAAGAATTGCCTTTTAGAGCAGAACTGCACACTGGAGAACCAGTCCATGAGGGGGCTGAGTCCCTTCTGTGAGTAGGGGTGCCAACTGAACACCCTAGTCCTGCCCCTGGCACGCCCCCCCCCACTACATTCCCCCTCCCTTGGTGGCTCGCTATCCCCCACCCTCACTCACTTTCACTGGACTGGGGTAGGGGGTTGGTGGGTGAGAGGCTGGAGGGCTCTAACTGGGGGGGTGCAGGCTCTGGGGATGAGGGGCTTGGGGTGCAGGAGGGTGCTCCAGGCTAGGGGATGGGGCTGAGAGATTTGGAATGTGGGAGGGGGCTGCGGATTGAGGCAGGGCGTTGGAGTGTGGGAGGGGATATGGGCTCTGGGGATGAGGGGTTTAGGGTGCAGGAGGAGGCTCAGGGTTTGGGGGGCTCAGGGCTGGGGCAAGGGGTTGGGTTTACCTCAGGCAACTCCCGGTCAGCGGCGCAGCGGGACTAAGGCAGGCTCCCTGCCTGTCCTGGCACTGCGCTGTGCCCTGGAAGCAGCCAGCAGGTCTGACTCCTAGGCAGGGGGGCCAGGAGGCTCCTCACACTGCTCTCATCCACAGGCACACACCCCCCAGCTCCCATTGGCCTCAGTTCCTGGCCAATAGGAGCGTGGAGCCAGTGCTCGGAGTGGAGGCAGTGTGCAGAGCCCTGTGGTCCTCCCGCCTAGGAGCCAGACCTGCTGGCCACTTCAGGGGTGCAGTGTGGTGCCAGGACAGGTAGAGAATAGCCTGCCTTAGCCTTACAGTGCTGCTGACCGGACTTTTAACGGAGTCCCTTTTCGACCAGGTGTTCCACTCGAAAACTGAACATCTGGCAACCCTGAGGTGTCAGGACACTGAACACATGGCAACAGCCTTTGAGGTGTCAGGCCCCCTTGCCTCCAGCTGACTATAATGGGAACTGAGGTCTTAGCACCCTGCAGGACCAGACCATATGCTCCTGCTGCTGACTAAATTCCATCTTCAGGAAAAATCCTCAGTTTATGATATGATTAGTTATTGAAGAAATTTTGCTATAAAGAAATTTCAGAGTGGATCATTACTTTCCTTATATTTTATTCCATCAGAATCCCTTATGTTGCCAATGCTGCACCAGACCAAACATGGACAACGGTAATAGAAATGTAATTTCACCCAAAACAATCATAATTACAATGTGTATAGCCATTGTTCTGGATTGGTCATTCTCTTTTCAACTTTACAAGTATTTCATGCACTACCTATATTTATCATAGATAGGGCTGAGCCTGCAAACATTTACTTATGTGAGTGGTCTCTCACTACTCAAAGAAGAGACTACTCAAAGAAGTAAAGTCACTCATATGGGTCCTTTCAGGACCATTTCCTGTATGTTCCTTTAAATGACAGTAGGAATATGGAAGTCTCTAGAAACCACATGAAATGGTACAAGCTGTGCTTTTTCCCCCAAGAGAAACAAACTTTAAGCAAGAACAAGGTCATTCTAAAAAAGTATAAGCAAAAAGGTTTATTTTGGACAATGAAAGTTGCCCTCTATGGGCCCAGAAAAACTCTGCTCCTCGTCTTGATCCTGTATTTATTCCAGGCTATGCCACAGCTAAGCAATTAACAACATCATTTTCAGATGATAGATCTAAAAATCATTCTATTTCACTACACTAGACTTGTAAGCTGCAAGGATCTAAATTATGAATGTTTTATGCCAAAAATTATATATAATGTGCAACCAAATCTAAAAATAGACTCAATTATAAAAAACAAATAGGATTTGTGTAAAAAAATTAAGCTATAATCGATACAATAAAAATAGAATACTTTAAATAAAATATGCTTATTATCGCTTCCAAAAAGTCTAATTTATTTTTTTTTAAAGTTGAAAATGAAGATTTGCTTACAGATGTTGATCTTAAAAATATCAAAACAACAACACAGAACAATTATGCATTAACAAAATGTGGATGTACCAAATTATGAAAATACTATAAATATATGGAGGTGTCCATAATTTTTTTTAAAAAAAGTGTTTTGTATCAGTGTTACTCCTAAGTAAGTGGATGTATTTTTCCCTATCCAAGACAATTCTTAACCAGAACAGATCACTGGAAACAGACACATTACTTTTTCACAGTTTATAACAACATCTTTCTCTCTAAATGTTAGGGACATGAGCAAATTTCTAACAATTTTAGGTCTCAGATTTTGAGTTCTCACTTGCGCAGCCTATGATCTTTCACCTTCATAATAATACACTATCCATGTGTCTGATTCTGCTTCCACTAAAATCAACAACAAACCTCTCATTGACTTTAACGAGACCAGGATCAGCTCTTCTACTATCAAACAGAATGCATAAAGTTAAAGAACAATGTAAATACATTCATGCTACGACTCTTTCAACTCATTTTGGGTAGTTAAATGAAAGTATTAGATATTTGGTCTATTTCACACTACATTAATATATTTACATTGTATACATACATTATGACCTTGATGGCAAATGGTTTGGGCTGTGTTTAGCAGTCTCACAAAATTCCATATTCCAATTTAAGTAGATTGTTTTAATTAACAGAGACAGCAGAGTATTTCCTTTAGCATTTGATAATGTAAGATTTTAAGGACAATGCTGGCCCAGACATAGAACTGTATCTTGCAGGTAACCAGAAACCTGCCAACCTTGGAGATTATGTCCAAATGAATTCTTTCAAGTTTTGTTCCAGGATTTTGAAGATGTTACAAAAGGAGGGTCAACATAGAAACCCCCTTTATTTTGCTGCTGATGGTCATTTTTCTGGTAGCACAGTCTAAAGAGAAACAGTGTCATCTGTGTAAATTGAGCTCCCAATCTGTGTGCTTTGTATCTTTGTACTCAGCAATGGGATTGCACTTTTTGTAGGAGTCAGTTTTCCTGGGGGGGGGGGGGGGGGGGAAGGTGAAATATCAAGCTGTGCACAGAGACGAGCTTTCACGGAACCTTTCGGTGTTAAACTGTGCAACAAGATGTGTGTCTAACTAGCTGCTGCAGCCTTTTGTGCACCCATGTCCCAGTAGGTTGTTGTTGCGTCCATCCTGAAGTTTTCCATGTGTTTGAAGGGATGCTCTCCTGTCCAAACTAGACGTCGGCCCACTCTGTTCCTGCTGTCTTCTCAATCTACCAGGGATTTAAATGATACATATATTAACTGTGGACAAATAATCATATAAGAATAAAAGTACTGTGCCCATTGGCTTAGGGATATGTACATATTCCCACTGCACGTGGGGTCCAGTTTTGCCCTCCAGTTATACCTGTTTGATCTCATTGACTTTCTTAGCTTGCCCACAACTTACCCGATACCCACTCTACTTTGAGTGAGTGGGAAGGGAAGGGAGGAAAAAGGAGTATGCAAGGGAGGAGCCGTGGTTCCGCCCACTCCCCTATGCTGACCAAAATGACTAGGGAATTACTGTGGTGGTATATACTCACCTGCCTTTTTTATCTTGGCCAAACAGCACTTCTCTGTGGTGTGAAGGGCTTTTCACAGAGTTGGGAATTGGCAGGTCTGACTCACTGAGGGGCTGTGGGTAAGTCACTGCAGTGCTCTGTCCTCTTCCCCATGGGTAAAGTGGGGGCGATGATCATACTTACCCAGGGGTGCATGAAGAGTGACGTGTTTATCTGTGCAATGCTTTGAATATAGAAATGACGTAGTACCATTACCCCAGCGTTTCCCAGTGCTTTAAAAACTGACCAGAGCTAACTGCAAAGCTGATGTGGTCATCTAAGGCAAGTGGCAGCTTTCTAAGACTTAGATACACTTTTTGTTCACAACTATTGCACCTACTTGTTGTTGAGACAACACCGCTGGCCATACATAATTGTTTCGAACACTGGTAAATCACTGGGGGAACAGGAGAGGTTTGCTGGGAGCAGGCACTGAGTGAGCTGCTGGCAGTTGCCCACTAGGATCATTCTGGGCCTAGCTAGAGGGCCATTCCACATCCAGTCCACAACCGACTGCCACAGGGTGCAATTCGCATGCTGGTCCTGAGAATGCACCACAATTGTGCCCCCCAGGTTTTCTTTCTTTGGCAAATGATTTCACTCAGAGTGAAAAGAAAATCCTTTTAAAAACAGGCTTTTATAGTTAAAAACCATTATAATTTGCAAATTATGCTGACAACACAATGAAATACAGGTGTTCCACATTGCAGTTGGAAGGTGGAGAGCATGAATGAGAAAAAGGTTACTCAGTTTTCTCCCAGCCTGCAGTCCTACCCAACAAGTCCCAATGCACCCTACTGCTCCCCGCCTTCTCCCATTTCCTGATTCCCAGGCCAGTTATCAGGAATTTTGAGGCCGGAAGCACAGAAATGAAAAAATATAGATAGAACCAGTAAGGGAGGGAAAGAAAAGATAGAATTTAGGACAATTCTAGAAGAGATTAATCACGGCTGCAGGTATGAACTGACTGGGGAAAGGGAGCACAGAATAGATGGTTGAATGGCACAGGAGGGAGTCAGGACAGAGCTGAACTGATTAATTTGTGGGGAGCCATAGCAGACAGTTGACATTGCTGGGAGCAAAACAAAATTGATTGGAAAAAATGTCTGGGTGGGGTGGTGTAGGGTGCAGAATGGATGGAGAGAGAGAGTGAGTGTGTGTGAGAGAGAGAGAGAGAGAGAGAGACTGCATTGGATAAGGACAAGCAGAGAATGGGTTAAGGGGAGACCAGAGAATGGATATTGTCCTAGCCAATTTGGCCTTAGGGAGTTCTGAGATAGTATTCCAGGGGCCAACAGACTCCAGAACATCCTCCTCCTTACAGCCATGAGTCTGCTTACTACAGACATAGCTGGCCCATCAACACTGAATCAGGAGAACCCAGCTGAGAAGCCGGGTTTCTAAAACCAACGTCAAAGGAAAAAAGCCTCTCAAGAAAAGTGCAAAGCAAAAAACATCGGGTCTCAGCAAAAAGTCTGAACTAGTCTACAAGCATTCAAACTGGCACAAAGCATGCTGGGGGGGGGGTTGGGGGGGGTGATGTTAAGAGGAGATCAAAGGAGGGGCCCCATGCTGAGGGTGGTACAAAGTGCACCTCTGCCCTAGCTTGCCCCCCTCTGCTGGAGCTGCACTGTTCGGATGAGACACAAAACTGAAACCCAGGCCTTTAAATATCATGTGGCACTTTTGGTAAAAAAAATGGGGGTGTTAACCCTGTTAGACTGACCACTTTCCTATGCAGCTCATTGTAGGCTGCTGAAATAAGTTCCTCCTGCAGTTTCACCTGGGGACATATTGTTTGGAACATGTCTAGTACTTCTGTTTGCTGTTAAAGAGCTGCTGCATTCCCCACTTGACATGGGCTACCCGATCCCTCTCCATCCCGTACCTACCCCACAGGGCTAGCGTGTCACTTAATGAGATCAGGCTGGAAAGATGGGCTATATATACAATGTGGTGATGGTGGAGGATATTTTTTCCCAGTGTCCAGCTTAGTTACCTATAAATGAAGACTGAATTTGATTGGTCTTTATAGTCAAATTAATGGACAGATTTGTTGACTGGTATGCGTAATGTTTGGGTAATCTTTATTATTACTATTTTATTCATTTACTTATTCAGATTTTTTACAATATATTAAAAAAGAATCCCATCCAAGGCTCCAAGCACTCTAATATTTACTGGGCAGTATGGCCTAGTGGCTAGAGCCCAGGGCAGGGAGTTAGGAGACCCAGCCTCTATTTCTGCTCTGGCCTGCTGGACAACCTTGGGCAAGTCACTTCCCTGCTCTGTGCCTCTATTTCCCCATTTGTATAATGGCAATAATGATACTGACTAGAGCTGGGCCAGGAAACACAATTCACATCCCATGAAAAGGGTTGAGGGTTTTTTTTCCGGGGGCGGGAGGGGGCAAAAATCAATCAATCATAAATCGAGCCAAAAGATCACTCTCCAAATTTTCATGCAAGAGGTCAGGCTAGAAGATTATAATGATCTTTTCTGGTTTTAGCATCTTAGATGTACTGCTGTCCATTATGACAGTATATGAAGGCCAGATTTTTAAAGGCGCCTAAAGATGCAGACAGGCAAAAATGGGATTTTCAGACACACATAGGTGCTTATCTCCTATTAATTTCCAGTGGTTCTCAAACTTTTGTACTAGTGACCCCTTTCACATAGCAAGCCTCTGAGTGCGACCCCCCCCCTTATAATTTAAAAACACTTTTTATATATTTAACACCATTATAAATGCCGAAATCAAAGCGGGGTTTGGGGTGGAGGCTGATAGCTCACAAGCCCGTGAGGGGTCCCGACCCCCAGTTTGAGAACCCCTGAATTAGGCACTTTTGAAAATCTTAATTCCCATTGAAATCCCATTGAAACCTATGGTGCTTCTGAGTGCCTTTCTCATAAAATCAATATCAACAGTGAAATCCCTAGCAGACTTCATGGAGTCTGTCACTTCTCCCTTTTTTGTGCCAAAACTCTGATTGGGGTTGGTATTTTTTTCTTTTGATTGTTAGGACTCGGGATTAACAGAATGTTCATACTGTGAGCATCACTTATGGTGGAAAGACTTCCTCCAAGAGGAAGGATTTGCAATGTTTCCTAAAGATAGACTCTGGATTCAGGGTTTTCAGACTTTTGAGAGTCTCTGAATAGACGATCAATTAGCTGAGGGGCTGTGATTCTTCTTGACCTTCATGCAGTCTGTGTTGGCAGTAAAGGATAAAAAACTACTTATCCATTTCCTTCCCTGCAACTGCACACTCACATCAGAGGTTGGGATGGTCTTGCCCTCTGTTGAGTCCGTTATATTCATAGTTTTTGGAGGCCAAGAGCATTGTGATCATCTAGGCTGACCTCCTATATAGCACAGGCCATAGAAGTTCTCCAAATTAATTCCTAAAACATAATTTTTTTAGAAAAGCATCCAATCTTGATTTTAAAATTGTCAGTGATGGAGCATCTCCCACAACTCTTGGTAAATTGTTCCAGTGCTTAATTATTCTATTAAAAATGTATGCCTTATTTCCAGTCTGAATTTGTCTAGCTTCAAATTTCCAGCTACTAGATTAAGTTATACATTCCTCTGCTAGAATGAAGAGCCCATTATTAAATATTTGTTCCCCATGTGGACACTTATAGACTGTAATTAAATCATCCCTTAACTTTCTCTCTGTTAAATTAAATAGATTGAGCACTTTGAATATTTCACTAGAAGGCAAGTTTTCTAGTCCTTTAATCATTCTCATGGCTCTTCTCTGAACCCCCTCCAGTTTATCAACATCCTCCTGAATTGTGGACACAGTATTCCAGCTGCAGTCACACAATATAGAAATAGAATAACCTCTCTACTCCTACTCAAGATCCCCTTGTTTATGCATCCGAGGATCTCATTAGCTCTTTTGGCCACAGCATTGAGCTGGGAGCTCATATTCAGCAGATTATCCACCACAACCCCAAAATCTTTCAGAGTTACACTGCTCTACAGCCAAAATGCTTCTGAAATAAATGTAGTCAAACTTTACTAATTCTGGGTCACTGAGAACAAAAATGATGCTTAAAATTGTTGATTGGCTCAAGTTTTCAAGATATGCTGTTGGATCAGTATATACGACCCTTGACTTGGGAATGGCGGAGGATAAGTGAGTTATAAAGGGAAGGGATCTCAATTTAAACCAGAAATGACTAAAATACATCTTTGACTGGATCTATGAATAAATCTATGACTGGGTTTGGACAGTACTTGCTTTTTAGGCAAAACAATGAATGATGCAATCTGAAGCTGGTATTGAGTCATACATGATATGAATTGCATCATGTTAGTTCTAGAAGTCATGGATGATGCAATCATAACGAAGCTTACATCACTCGGCTGAACAAATTGAACCTATATCAGCTCTAGAAATCATACAGTGTCATGCTCTCTTATTTGTCAGTGTTTGATTTTGCAAAGGGACACATTTTCTCTTTAGCCAAAGTGATCAGAGATGCCTCGTACTTGTGTGAACAGTGCAGATAACTTCTACTATGTTTGTGGTGAAGTGACTTTTGCATCACAAAAGCGCAGTATAACCACTATGGTTAAGAAAGCCTATCACCTTTATTTTGGCTGCAAAATTGGAGATCAGAACAAGAGGTGGGCCCCACACATATGCTGCAACACTTGTGCAACAAATCTTCGCCAGTGGTTGAACAGGAAAAGGAAATCTATGCCTTTTGCTGTGCCAATGATTTGGAGAGAGCCAACAGATCATACCAGCAATTGTTACTTCTGCATGGTGCCTCCAGTTGGGAAAGGTGTGTCAAAGAAGAAAAAGTGGACTGTGCATTATCCAAACATTCCATCAGCTATACGCCCAGTACCCCACGGAGAAGGACTGCCAGTTCCTGATGCACCAGAATCACTCTCACTTGAGTCAGACGAGGAAGAGGAAGAGGATGAAACTTCTGGTCCTGAATCATCAATGTCACAGGACCCACATTTTCTCCCATCCTCCTCCACTGAACCACACCTCATAACACAAGGTGAACTGAATGACCTTGTCAGGGATTTGGAACTACCCAAGAGTAAGACAGAGCTGTTGGGCTCCAGACTACAGCAGTGGAATCTCCTGGCAGGTGATGTTAGGGTTTCCATGTTCCGTGACCGTCAAAAGGATCTTGTCCCATTCTTCTTCTTCATGGAAGGTGACCTTGTAGCCTGCAACAACATTGATGGTGTGATGGCAGCCCTCAACATCATTCACAATTCCGATGAGTGGAGACTGTTCATTGATTCATCGAAGACGAGTCTTAAAGCTGTTTTACTGCATAATGGCAATGTTTTGCCATCAATTCCAGTTGGTCATGCAGTCCATATGGAGGAAACCTATGACAACATGAAACAACTTTTGAGGTGCATAAACTATGACCAACATTACTGGCAGCTTTGTGATGATTTGAAGGTTGTTGCTCTCTTGCTTGGTCTGCAGACTGGATACACAAAGTACTGCTGTTTTCTCTGCGAATGGGATAGTCGTGCAAGAGATTCCCACTACATCAAGAAAGATTGACCACTCCGACAGTCATTGGAGCCTGGGAGGAAAAGTGTTCAGCATCCACCACTTGTTGAATCAAGGAAGATTTTGTTACCACCCTTACACATCAAGCTGGGTCTGATGAAGAACTTTGTCAAGGCCATTGACAAAACACAAGCAGCTTTCAAGTACCTCCATGGAAAATTTCCAAGGTTAAGTGAAGCCAAGATAAAGGAAGGTGTCTTTGTTGGTCCTCAGATTCATGAACTTCTTCGAGATGATGCATTTGACCATGCACTGCGTGGCAAGGAAAAGACGGCATGGAAAGCCTTCCAGTTAGAGGCAATAAATTTTCTTGAAAACAACAAGGCAGACAACTACAGGTTGTTGGTGGAAAACCTCCTCAAGGCATACAAAAGCCTTGGTTGCAACATGTCACTAAAGATACATTTTTTGCACTCTCATCTAGATCTTTTTTCCACCGAACTGCGGAGCAGTGAGTGACGAGCACGGCGAGCGATTTCACCAGGACATTGCAACAATGGAGAAACGCTATCAGGGCAAATGGAGCCCATCAATGCTTGCAGACTATTGCTGGACCACTAGTGACAAGAGATGCTCCATTTAATGAATACAAGAGACAAGCCAAGAAGCGCTGAGTAGACACTGAATAGGACTAAACTATGTACATAATAGTTTTTTGCCTTTTGTTTCATAATAAATTTTATTTATATAACCCTTTTGCTGATTTTTAAAGTGTTACATAAACAGGACAGGTGAAATATTATCATGTAAAGCAACCATAAACACATGAAAAGACCTAGGTTTACAATTTATGATTAAAACTCTACTATCTACACAATATACATAGACATAAAATGTAAAAACTTAAATATCTTAGAAACAGTAGCCAATCTGTTGTTTTAATTGTCATATTTGAATTCAGCACATCAAAATACATAATAAATGGCACATTTTATCTCTGAAGCAGACGACTTCTCAAACATTGTAGAGCCGTGTTATTGCTTCCCAGCATAGAGTCCCCCATCCTGTAGGAATGGCCTACATTCTTTGTTCCTAGATATATACATTTACCCATATTAAAACATAGTTAATATTGTTTGCATGCATCCTGTTTACCAAATGATCCAGATTGCTCTGAATCAGTGATATATAATCTAAAGGAAATGTTTCTACAGGGCTTATGATTTACATTTCAGTGAGGAATCTCATGTGAAAGACACGTTTTGTGATTTACCTTTACAGGTTTAAATATTTGGAATTTGCTGACACTGAAGTAATAGGGACAAATTCAGCAACCCCGTTGGCAAAGTGCAGATGTAAAGTACAGCTGCCTGCACCAACTAACCCTGCTGCACCATTAGGGGTTCTCATCCTTTTGCAGGTCAGCTTATGGCCCGAAACGCGTGAGGAGAACGACTAGCTATATTGGCAGAGATGAGGAGAATGTTCATTGGTAACACCTGGTTCCAAAAGAAGGCCAACAGAAGATGGGCTTGGATCGCACCGAACATGAAGACAAAGAATGAAATTGATTACTTTCTGATCGATAGATGATGCATTGTGCAGGATATTTCAGTCGTGCCATCATGTAGTGATCGTCGCCTACTGAGAGCCAGACTCACGTTCACTGTGAAGGTGGAGAAAAAGGCTCTGTGTATGGCGAACAGAAGGCACCAACCAGTAGCTTTCAAAGAGGAAATCATGAAGGAAAACATTTCCAAGGAAGACTGGATCCTCCTGGATGACTGCGACGACGACTATGAAAACTTCAGCAAGAGCCTGGAATGGTGCGTGAAATCAGCTGAGTGTGAAAGACCAAAAAGAGCTAGTGGAAGAATCTCGGAGAATACAAAGACCTTATTGGAGAAGAGAAGGAAAATGAAAAGAAATGGCAGACAGACTTGAGTACTCCCTTATCTGCAAGCTCATACGAATGAAGCTGAAGAAAGACTGAGAATTTTCGAACCGAAAAGCTCCTAAAGGCTGCTGAAGATCGTAAAAAGTCTCAAAAAATGCAAACGGGAACTGGCATTGTATAGGTCATCATTATCGGCTTTGAAGAATAAGTAATGGATCGAACAGAGATGGAGGCAATCTGCAGGGATTTCTATACCCAGCTCTTTGCATCCCGTATAGACGTCCCAATGCCATCACTGCAACAAGCCGATGAACACATACTCCCGGTTCTCATCAGTGAAGTCCGTCATGCAGTCCATCAAATGAAAGAGGGGAAGGCTCCAGGCAAGGATGGTCTGACATCAGAAGTGCTTAAGGCGGGAGGTCAGGAACTCTGGAAAGCTCTTGCCCAAAGGTTCAGCCGTTACCTGGAAATCTAGAAGATACCGTCCAGTTGGAAAGAGTCCAATACCATCCTGCTGCAGAAGAAAGGTGATCGAGAAAAATCTAAAGAACTATCTCCCGATCTGCCTGCTTTTGCATGTCTATAAGTTGTTCACCAAAATAATAACAAATCGACTGTCGCGAAACCTGGATGAACAGCAACCTAGAGAGCAGGCCAGTTTTCGAAGAAATTACAGCACGATAGACCACATCTTCACTCTAAACCAACTACTAGAGCGTTCGAGGGAATACAAGTTCCCTTTGTGCATTGCCTTCGTGGCCTACGAGAAGGCGTTTGATAGCGTGGAGACTAACACTGTTCTTGAAGCTCTTTCAGAACAGGGCATCAGCGCAAAATATATCACATTATTAAAGGAAGCAAACTCTGGCTGCAGCATGGATATATCGCTGTTCGATACTCCCCTCTGAATCCCCATCGAGAAAGGTGTGAAACAAGGAGATACAGTTTCCCCAAAATTATTCACAGCATGTCTTGAATTGGTCTTTCGAAGAGCAGACCTGAAAGGTGGGATTAATATCTACGGTGAGCGGCTAAACCATCTCAGGTTTGCAGATGATATAGTGCTGATAGCTGAAAATACAGTCCAGCTTGAGAGAATGCTTAAAGAACTGAACGCGAAATGTAGTCAAGTCGGATTAAAAATGAACCAGTCGAAAACGAAATATATGAGATTGGATGTTCTGCCAAGAAACCAAATAACTCTTGGAGGAGAGCAGATCCAAGAGGTCGACAAATACGTTTATTTGGGCCAGGAAGTCAACATGCGCCACGATCAGAAAGGTGAATTGTTGCGCAGAAAAAAACCTGGATGGTGCGCATTCAACAACATCAGGGACATCCTCCAAGGAAAGATCAGCAAAACAACTCATGTGAATCTTTTTAACTCGACCATGCTTCCAGCGATGCTATATGGCAGTGAAACATGGTCGCTGACGAAGACTGAAGAACATCAACTGTCTGTCACACATGGGCAATGAAACGAATATTTTTGGGCATTTCGCTCCACGATCACATCCCCAATGAAATAATTAGGCAGCAGTCTGGAGTCGGAGATGTTGTTGTCGAAAGCAGGCTCAGCAAAATGCAGTGGGCGGGACATGTGGCCCGACTCAGTGACAACAGATGGACTGCAGCTATATCTGAGTGGTATCCGCGAGAACTGAAACGGCCACGCGGTCGGCCTCCAAAGAGGTGGGATGATTTCTTAACAAGGAGATATGGACAAACATGGCAAAGGATGGTGAGAGAAGACTGGAAGATGTGTTGTGATCGGCTCAGTCTTAACTGATGAAGGACCGACAGTCTACACAGTCTTATGGCCCAATGACCCCCTTTCCACCCCCACCTAAGACTCTGCCAGAGGTACAGATTTCATTTCCAGCAGCACCATTCTCGAGTTTTTATGCAAGCTTAAGCTGGGGGTGAATTGAGCTTTTTATGTGCTACAGCAATCCTTTGTTTACTTCCGCTGGAAGCTCATACAGACCCACAAGGGTACCCACACTATAATATTAGGGCAATTTTTGAAAAGTAATAGTCAGGATCTACAGTATGTGCATATCCTATCAAAATAATGGGCTACATGCACCACTCTGAAACCTTCCCCCATTATTTTTTGTGCCATCATTTTACCATCAATTGTAGACAATGGTTGTCTGCAACAGAAGAAAATATCAATAAGTGAATATGATTTCTTGGACAATAAGCAGGTTGGCTTGATGTCTGGGCTTGATGTCTGTGCAACATAAGAATTAAGCTTGATACAAAAACACTTGATAAATTCTCTGTCTGCCTTTTCCTAGCAGTTTTTTTTCCCTGTAGGAAGTGGCTTTTGCTGTTCTGAGTATTTGTGAAACTGAACAATCTGGGAGTATTTTGCAGGACATAACTGAATTTTATTGTTGGCCTTACACCTGCATCACTGCACTTAGTTCTCATTTGCCAGCTTTTATAGCTAGCTGCAGTTTGAGGAATAAGAGACAGAAACAGAGAAATATGCAAACTCTGCTGCTGAGGTTGCTTTCAATTTGCCTCACTAACTCCCCCAAATTTTGACTTATCTCCCATGTTGAATACAAACTGACCAATCAGATGATAGGAGTATAAAAATCCTTGTCATTTCTTGGGTTTTAGTATTATTTAGATCTTATAGCAAAGCAAAAGATGATCCTCTTATTAGATTAGCAAGTGTGTTTATGTTGCATTTCCATACACAAAGAGGAAAATATTTACTGTCACTTGGAGGGAGTTTTAATTTAGATGAAGGAAAAATTACAACAAGAATGAACAGCAGTAAAGTCTCCATAAGAGAACACCGTATCTCCTCTGTAACAGATACAGTATGGCAACTCTATGAGCCAAATGGCTGCTATCCCTGTGCCAGATTCATAGAAATTTAAAGGCACAGATAACAAAGGCATTCCAGTGTCATAGCTAAATATATCAGAACTGATGTAACAATAATTTTACATTAAATTGAGTTAGTGTGATGCTGGCACATCACATTCACTTGTGTATTAGTATAGATAAAAGTAATTGTTAACTATATCAGAGTGTATTTGGTGTTTAAACATCATGAAAACTAATGGGATGTTACATGGATTGTTTTTACTTCTCTGTATCCTGTTATAATGCAATAGCAAACATTTACATTGTAAATACTCCTGTAACTAAATAACCCATCAGACAAGAAAGAGGCCTTGTGAAATGCAAATGAACTTTTAACAGAAAAGTTAAAGGCTGTGAGTCTGTTATGGAGAGCTGGAAGTGACAGATTCCATGACTTTCTGGGACCTCCGTGACTTCCACACAGATGGCTGCTGTGGGGCAGCCCTGGGCAGCTGGCCCTAGGCCACCTGAGCAGCGGCTGGTGCCACTGGCCCCGGAGGCCGCTTAAGCAGCGGCAGTCCCGGAGCAGCGGCGGTCCCCAGGGGCTTCGGAGCAGCGGGTGACAGTCAGCCCCTGCCACCGAAGCAGGGGCCAGCTGTTGGCCCCCAAAACAGCAGTGACTCAAGGTCACCCAGAACGGGGGCACCCTGGGACACCAGGAGCTGCTGAGTTTTAGTCAGGGGTATTTATAGTAAAAGTCATGGACAGCTCACGGGCCATGAATTTTTATTTATTGCCTGTGATCTGTCCATGACTTTTACTAAAAATCCCAATGACTAAATCTTAGCCTTAGTGAAGATCAGAGGTCAAAGATGCATTTCTCACTCACCATCATCAAAGGAAAAGCCCACCCGGGTAGTGACACTGTCACCTGGTTTTCTCTGAGAAGCAGCTATAAGAATGGATTAAAGGAAAGAAGGGGGGTTCCAAAGAGGATGGAGCTCGGCTGTTCTCAGTGGTGGCAGACGACAGAACAAGGAGCAATGGTCTCAAGTTGCAGTGGGGGAGGTCCAGGTTGGATATCAGGAAAAACTATTTCACTAGGAGGGTGGTGAAACACTGGAATGCGTTACCTAGGGAGGTGGTGGAGTCTCCTTCCTTAGAGGTTTTTAAGGCCCGGCTTGACAAAGCCCTGGCTGGGATGATTTAGCTGGGAATTGGTCCTGCTTTGAGCAGGGGGTTGGACTAGATGACCTCTTGAGGTCCCTTCCAACTCTGATATTCTATGATTCTATGATTATATGATAAGAATGGATTAAAGGAAAGATCCTTCATGTCTGGACTGTTTGGATTCTAATAGGACAGATTAACGAATGAGAAGATGGTGATCCCCAGAGTTATTCTGGGTAGCCCTGAGAGACTTTTGGGAAACTGGCAGGCTATTATATCACTGCTACCATTTGGAATTATAGACTGACTCACCTGTACATATATTTTACCTGCTTTAACCTCTCAATAACTCATTTCCTTTTCTTAGCTAATAAATCTTTAGTTAGTTTACTATAGAATTGGCTGCCAGCATTGTCTTTGGTGTAAGATCTAGAGTACCAATGGATCTGGGGTAAGTGATTGGTCTCTTGGGACTGGGAGCAACCTGATGTGATGTGATCTTTGGTGTAAGTGACCATTTATCATTAAGTCCCGTTTGTCTGGGTAGCAAGATAGACTGGAACATCTTAGGGGACTCTGTGACTCCATGGTAAGACTGGTACAGTGATCCAGGAGTTCACATTTGGTACTGGCTTGGTAAAATCTAATTACTGAACATGCCACCAGTTTGGGGTGTCTACCCTGTTTTCTGACAGTCTCCCCTAAGATAGGCACTCACAGTTGTGAGCCACTCCAGACACTTGGATAATCAGAATTTTCCCTCGCCCCGGCATGTGGTGCTGAAATTACTTTTGTACATCTGCCACAACCACTTCCCACTGTCCATTAGGACCCAAGAGGCAGGCTCTCGTGGCCAGCTCCCCAGTCAGCATATGGCTTCAAGCTGTTTGCATGCAAAAACATTCAACACACAATCTCTAAACCAAACTTGAATTTTCTGAGGATTTTCAAATAAATGGGAAGGCACCCACCCTAATGTGGCAGAGTTACGGAGGAGGTACAGTCTCTCTGGCATATGGTGGTTACGTAAGTGTTGAGGCATCTGCTTCTGGGCGGAAGTATGTACTGTTGGTTGCCTTAACTCTTAACTTTTAGCTTTCTAGACTTTGTTAATGTTGATCTTTAGATAACCCATCTGAACTACCCCACAATGCAATTTTTGTGTGTATATCAACAGGGACAGCTGTGCAGTGCTATCCATCTTTCTTGGGGTTTTATAGGGCTGCCCATCATTGTAGTATCTGAGTGCCTTCCATGTAAAATCAATAGCATTAGCAAAGTTTCTAGTGGACTTCCTGCAGTCTCTGGCACTTCTCCCTTTATGGGACCAAATCTCTACTCCTATTCTTCTTTGTGTGGTTATTTTAGGCCCCAATCCTGCAAGGTGCTCATTGAGGGTAGATACCTGAGCCAGCATAGGGACTCAGTGAAGTCAGGAATTCCATGTGAACACAGGATCTATCAGTGTGACTGCAGGATCAGGATCTTAGATTCTAAGCTAGGCTAGGAGTCGGCAACCTTTCAGAAGTGGTGTGCCAAGTCTTCATTTATTCATTGCAACTTAAGGTTTCGCGTGCGAGTAATACCTTTTAACATTTTTAGAAGGTCTCTTTCTATAAGTCTATAATATATAACTAAACTATTGTTGTATGTAAAGTAAATAAGGTTTTTAAAATGTTTAAGAAGCTTCATTTAAAATTAAATTAAAATGCAGAGCCCCCTGGACCGGTGGCCAGGACCCGGGCAATGTGAGTGCCACTGAAAATCAGCTCGCGTGCTGCCTTTGGCACATGTACCATAGGTTGCCTACCCCTGTTCTAAGATCTTTGGAGCAGAAACTGTATCCTCCTATATGTGTGAACTGCATCTAGTACAACAGAGCCCTAACCCTAATAAGGTCCTCTGGGCACTACTGTAATAAAAACAACAAGAATCATACTATACCACTATAACCTATACGCTACATCACTTCCCAACATTGTGTTTGCTTACTAACGTGTGTGTTTTGGTAGCTCACTAGCTTACCAGGTAATCAAATAAATCTGTTTAATTTAATTCAATACAATTGATAGATCTGTTTTACCTATAGCTTAACATTACAGATAAAATTCTGGTGGAAATGGCCCTGCATACTTAAATACTGTCTTGCACTGTTGGCAAACCTATGACATTTACTCCTACCCATTCTTAAAATCCTCAGGGAAACATGCATACACCATAGATAATTGATTCAGGCTGATGGTTCCTGTTGAGTAATTATGTTCAGTAAATGTCTGCGAATATAATTTGCCATCAACTGACACTTTACAATCAAGTATAATGGGTTCAGGTGCACATAAAGACTGACTAACATGTGAAATACTGATATGTGGAAGTCAAGGGACAAATTAGATCAGATGCTGTGATACTGTGACCTACAGTGCCTTGAGATCTCAGGCTTACCATGGGAATAGACAAAGCAAAATAAGACTCAAGAGAAGAAGTAAATGAAAACAGCAAGTGATGTTCCACCATTTAAAAAAATGAAACATAAATGCATAATTAGCATTAAGGTTCAATCCAGACTAGGAAAATTGGTCATCTGAGAACCGTTTTTTAAGCATGACCTGATACACTACACTATTGTTTAAAAATGTATTAGTTAAAGTATTATTTATTTTTTCTAGTCTAGGGATGGCCTTTGTAACAAGTATACAAGCAAAGTGGAGGCTGCTCCTAAAATCTCCCGTAGATCTATAGGGTAATAAGTTTCTGTGGAGTTTAAACGGGGCAATCGTCTCTTTAGCCTATCAAAGTCATGCTCTTTGTTCCGGTTCATAAATTGCTCCAGGCTCTTGCTTACATATGTGTATTATTCTCAGAAGCAGTCAGCCTGCCAAAAGGTATTCCAAGCAAAGACACATTTCCCAGCCTGCTTTGTATGACCACAATGGTAGAGTGAGGTTGGGAGCAAGAGCCTTCTCCTTTTGAAAGGCAGTCAGCGGACTACCCACAGCAGGTGCTTTGACCTGCCCACTACCAGGACCACACCCAAAGGAAATTATGGGGGAGTAGGACACTGCTTTGCCTGCAACCACATGTAGAGCTGTTTGCAATAATTATCCTCCCAGCATGGCTGGGGTGCTCCATCTCCACCTTCATCCTGGAGCTCTGAGCTTGGGGCCTTAAAAAAAAAAAAAAAAAAAGCTATGAAAGACAGGCTCATTAACAAGCTGTACCATGTTTTCCCCAGACTTCTCCCTCATCTCAGTGACCTTGTAATATGTCACTGGCCAAAGGACTTACAAAGGGATAATAATGAGTCATCAGGCCCTTTGTGATGCTGGATGGATATAATGACATGACTTCTTGAAGTTGCACTGTTGATGTATGCAATGCCGCAGCTCACTGTCAACATGTAGTGATGTAAAGCCATGAGACAGTATGACATAACCCCACAACAGCAATCCATCATTGCTCTGTGACTCTTCTACCTTTCCCCCCACTTCCTGGCTCCTGAAAGGAAGGGCATGGTATTGTTTTCTGGTGGCTTTAGAAGTGGTTTGGGGGCAGGGGAAAAACTCAGCTGTGTTTGCTTATTAGTACCAAATTGCTTAATGTTGTGTATCTGTGCTGCCTCTGGTGTGCCAGGCAGGCACTGTAATCAAAACTGTGGACCCACGAGAGCCACAGAGTGTGTATCACAAGAATAGAAAGGTTCAGAATTATGGTATGTGAAAGTCTAAATTGACTGCACATGATCATAAATGTGTGAATATAAACTCTGCCTGACAGACAACAAACACGTGGGGGCTGGATGGCCTAGACAATATCACTCCTTCTTCCTTTCTAGAAAAAACAGACTGCCAGGGAATCAGAAACAGCTATTAGCTGCAGCCTGAAAGTGGCTGTAAACATTCTTTTACAGCCTTTCCCATGTCATATCTATCTTCCTGCCCTTCTAGAAACACCTGACACAGGACAGGAGTGTGCATCACAAACAAGAGACAAAACAGCTGCTCCAACTCTTAAACAGTAACCAGCCTCCACCAGTGAGAAATGTCCAATACACAGAGGAGAACTGAGCTCCTCACTACCTGTAGGAAGCAGAACACGCCCTCTCCCCCCGACACTTGGAACCAACTCAGCAGCTGTACTTCCTGTATCTAGAATTTTTGAAGGTCTGCTCCAGGAAAGAGGAAGAACAGATGGACTAGTGTACAGTGGACATGGCTGAGAGTCATGTGATCTGGGTTCAATTACTGGCTCTGCCACACACTTCCTGTGTGATCTTGGGCAGGTCACTTAATCTGCCATCTGTAAAATAGGGCTAATACTAGCCTCTCTCATGGAGGTGCTGAGAGAATAAAATCCATTAATGACTGATCTACTCAGATCCTGTGGAGATGAAGGCCATGTAAGTATCTAGATACAGAGAAGTTGTTGGAACAATTGTCCATTGAAATCTTCTATGTATCTACCAACTAAACCAAGCCCAGATAGCAGCTGTGCATGCTTCCACATTGCTCTATCAATATGCCTCAGCTCTGGCTTGGAGGAACCCCTTGTAGTTCAGTCTCTGCAGCCCATGTCAACTCTGCTGAGATGCTAATAAGGACACAGTAAGCATGAAGAACAGGAGTACTTGTGGCACCTTAGAGACTAACAAATTTATTTCAGCATAAGCTTTCGTGGGCTACAGCTCACTTCTTCAGATGCACTTTGTAACCTGACAGTAAGCATGGCTGTTCATGATGGTTTGAGACACGTGTCCACTAGGAAATGGAAGTTATTAACTCTTTCCCCAGAGGCTGAGTAGTCAAGAGATTACCACAGTTTGGAATATCCACTACCATCTAGCTACATCATTTTCATAGGGCCCCCAGTACCCTACCATCAGAGTTCCTCTCCAAATTATAAAGCAGACACATAAAATATCTATTTCTCACTCTCTTCCCTCCAGTCATCAGGGACTACATTTTTGGTTAGTTTGCACGGGGTTTGCTTTTGTTCTTTTCATGGGTGCAATTTTTTATAAGTGGGGGTAAATTATGGGAAATGTAGGTGAAAGGAGTGGGCTTGCATTTTGGTCTCCAGTTCCTGAGGCTCCTGGCCGTTCTTATCTCTTCTGGGATTGTGTTCCAGACTCATAGGTCAGGTGCTGAGAAAGCTCCATCTCCTGCGTACACAAGTTTCACTCTTGAGGCTGACCGTTCTGTTTTTCCAGGGGAAGGTAGCCATCACAGGAAATTGTGATCATGTGGTATGCAGCAGTTCCCCAGGTAACTTTGGTCAGGCCCATGGAGTGTCTGAAGATGATGATCCAATTCTTTAGCTAAACCGAATGTTCCATGGGGAGCCAGTAAGACAACATGACAGTGGGGTGATAAGCTTTCAGTGGCCTGTGTCACTGAGCTGATTGGCTCCTTTGTTCTTAACCAATTGTAGATTTTAAGGTAGGCAGTTCCATACCTTGGTGTACAGAATTGAGCCAAGCATGCATGTATCATTGTGACTAAGTTTGAATCTAACAGGAGATGGCAAAGTCTTATGCTGCAGTCAAGAAAGAGCCCTTTTTTCATGGTCATGGCTATCTGGGGAGGTGCCCAGATGCCATGGTGATGGGTGCTGTATAAGAAGCTAAATAGAATAGAAAGCAGTGAGGAGTATTGGGCCCTTTGATGACTGGAACCAAGCTTGCATTGGAACTTGAAATTTACCCACTCAGAGAGTTGGATTTGGATATAAACTCCATGGCTCAAGCCATTTTATCTGAAGAATGAGTAGGGGGAGCCATTGAATTCCTAAGCAGCACAGATCCTGTTTCCACACTAATGCTCCCATTAATTTAAATAAAAGGGAGAAGAGGAATCCAGAAAAATCTCTGCTATGCAAATAGAATGGTCTTTCCAAAGAACGTTTTTCAAAATTTTCCACCAGCAGCTAATCCTTTGTGGCCTAGTGCTACCATTCTGATTGAATGTAAATCATATATATTTTAAAAAGGTCTGTTTTAATAAACGTGTAGATGGATGAAGGGGATAAGGACACCACGCTGGAATTTCCTAGGTTTTAACTAACATTTATAATTGGAAATCACATTAAGGATAGAGAATTTAGGTTTTTCTAAATGCTAATGAAAATGTACATTACTCAGTCTTATTAACTATAGTGCCATGACCACACAGCTGTAACATGCAGGAATCAGATTTGACCCTCAGATGCCTAAATGGCTCCCAATGATTTCAATATGATTTGCTTCATATATAAGTGACAGAAGAATTTTGCCATAAATTTGCATTCCTTTTCCTATGTGTACAGATCTCTCAGCTTGTTCCACTTCCAAGCTACTAGTCCAATATCCAGTTGTGGCATTTATTCCTCTCTTCAGACACCAGAGTTGGGTGTGTTCAGTGCAGCCACTACACGAGGCTAACATCACCCTTAAATTTGTGTAGTAAGGGGCTATTATGCAATTTTCTTCTTTTCCTCCTGTCATTCTCTATAATTCTCTACGCTCTCGTACTTGGATACTGTTGGCCTGATCCTGCAAGGTGCTGAATCCCTCCTGGGAAGGGCTAAGGGCCCTCTCCTCTCAGAGAGAACAACAGGAGTGGAGGAGTCTCAGCACTTTTCATAGATTTTTAGACCATTTTGACCATCTAGTCTGATCTCCTGCATAACACAGTCCTAAGACTCATCCAATAATTTCTGCATCTGGATCTGATCTTTGTAGGATCATATTTACTTTACTTGTCCTCTGTAATCCCAGTCATTTTTTCCATTCCGATTTAAACACAGGTTTCTTGAGCACACTTGTGAGATTTTATTTTGATTGGCGTTGAATCATTTAGTGTGTGCATAGTTGTCTAGCCAAGCAATAGCATCTTCAGTGGCGTGATGCAGTTCTTCTAGGCGAAGACCACCGCGGACCCTAGTCAGCAGGCATTCCTCAACAATGTGCGTCATCATCTGTGTTGCACTGCAGCTGCACAAAGGGCTGTCATGAAGGCCCCAGTGATACTGGTTGGCTGCATGGAGACCTTGCCCGGTCCAGAACCTGTTCAACAGGCACCACTGGCGACGGGGCAGGTCAAAACCAGGCGGGCAAATTGTGGGGTCGACGACGAGGGACTGGTTGGGGATTATAACAGATATCCATTCCTCTCGCCAGAGTGTTTCCGCCCTACATCCTGACATGGCGGATGAGACCAGAATGGGTGACGTGACGGTAAACGTGCAGCTGGTGGTTTAAAAAGTTCATTGTGCAGCAGAAGGCTTGAGTTGGCGCATACTTTCTCCAGTAACTTGCCAGTGGCAACCTCTCGTCTGATATGAGGAGGAGCAATATTTCTCAAAACTGGAAGCCATGGGAGTGGAGTTGGACGCAGGGTGCTGGAGATTAAGCGCTTGGTGACGTGTAACTGTGTATCCACCAGTTTGGTGTGTGACGATCGACTCCAAATACCACCGAATATGAGGTGGCAAGAGCTGACATCTGCAAAGTTGGAGCACGAGCACCCCATGACAAACCTGCCAGGTTGCTAAGAAGATTGTTGCACGTCTTAACTTTAGTTGCTGTCTTTGTCAGGTGGGCATAGTAACTCAGTGTGCCGTCTAAGGTCACACCTAGATAGACCGGTTCTACTTCATGCTTCACCTTCTGGCCATTCGGATAAACATTCAGTTCTCAGGTTGTGCCGGCATGGCGAAGATGGAACAAACTGGAGACTGTTTTTATGATGCTTTGCTGCAGGCACTAAGTCTTACAGTAGTCAGCTAACTTGATCGTGTCCCGGTTTAAGGTGGCATCAAGCTCGTGAAACGTCTGGTCCTGGGTACTGCAAGAGATGTCGTCTGCATAAATGAACTTTTGTGACTCTGTTGGCAAGTCATTGAGGTAAAGGTTGAACAGGGTTGGCGAAAACACGGAGCCCTGGGGTAGCCCATTGCTCTGTTGTCTCCAAGCACTCTTCTTCTCCCCTATATGGACTCTGAACTGCCTATCACGGAGGAACAGTTCAATGACGCCTGTGACCCAAGGTAGCAGGAGCTGTGATACCTTCACGAGCAGGCCCGTGTGCCACACCACACGTATGCCGCTGTTAGATCGATGAAAACAGTGCCTGTTTTCAAGTAGAGTTGAATATTCAGAATGATTCACTCTGTACCTGGTTGGATTTGCTTTTCTTCATAGGGGTTTCATGTCTATCTAGGTTTTTATAGCACTCATCACCATAATAGTTGAATGCTCACTTTTTTTTCCTTCTTTTTGCCACTCAAAGTATGCTCTGCTGACCTTGCTTCATCTTAAATCTCTCTCTCTCTCCACATTTCAGGTCACTGTGCTACTTCTCACTAATCTCTTCCTTGTTCCTTTTGTAATGGACAAGCCTGCCTTTCTTCATCAGCAATCTTACCTTATTAAAAAGATGCCTTGCTAAACATTGAGTCTGGCTGGCTTGTCAGGACTAGTAACTGCTATGAACTGCTCCATTTCTATGCAGTCATGTCTGTTCACCATTAATGATTTAGAAGTACCAATCCAAACTCGATTCCTTCCCCCTTAATTGAGTTGCTGCTTGGTCAGGGAATGGCATTTCATTTGAAGACAATTTCCACTTCAAGACAGCAACACATCAAATAATGCCAAGAGCTACATAACAGTAATTAGAGACATACCCTATGCTTTTTAATATTAGTTCTACATTACACACCATCTTTCAACATTAAGCCAGAGGCCCAGAAAGTTTACAATGGAACCAAAAGGTGAACTGTACCAACTAGGCAATGAGGCCAGGGCATGCAGGGATGCTGGAACAATTTGTATAGTGGGGGTGCTGAGAGCCATTGAACCAAAGTGTAAACCCTGTATATAATTAAAACCACTTCAAGCCAAGGGGCATGGCAGCACCCCCAGTTCCAGCACCTATGAGGGAATGCACTGTTTTTCCACATTCTATGCTAGAGAGCTCTAGGTACAAATTTTCCTGGCAGAACACTCAGGCAATGCTGTTACCTTCATTTGGGGTGAATCTCTCATGGGGCCCAAATGTACATCTATTCTGCCAGATTCAATAGTCTGTCTCATCACCCTATTAAGCCTCAGGACACCTCTGTGAGGAAGGCAAAAGTGAATTAAGCATGCATGAAAATTGAGGTTAGAGAGTTGAGTGAGTTGCCCAAGGTCAAAGTGCCTGATATAAAGGCCACTGAAGTCAGTGGCCAAGAAGATTTTTCTTTGGATCAAGAGTCCATGGAGGATAAGAACTGGGTGTTCTTGCTTCCCAAGCCACTAGCCCAGACTTCTGCCTCTATAGTGTTTCTTGTATTTTTGGCTATTTTGGTTCCTTCTCATTTGTTAATAGAAGCAGCCAGATGTGAAGATTTCTCTAGCGATAACATTGGAAGAATAGCAGGAATAATCTGTGTTTAGCCCATTTAATAAAATCATGACCAACCAATATGATTTTGTCTTTACAATTTTTTTAAAAAGGAATGGAAAATATAGCTTTCAGCTATGGTTTCTCATTAGGGGATTCCTTTTATTAGGGCTCCACTAAACAAAATCAGCTTCTTAAGAAACGGTTGGCAAAAGTGTTAGAATACAAATTCAGATACTTCTGCAAATGTTTGGGGAAAAGCTATTGCTGGATTTTTCTAGAAATAATAAAAACGATAACAGTAGAAATAGAATTATGGATTTAGAAACCTTGTCAACAGAGAGGATCAAAACATCACTATGAAATATGTTTCAGACAGTGGGTCTTAGCTAGAGAAAACAAAGGGGTAATAAAGCATGATATTGATATTGTTTAGAGTCTATCTTTTTTTAACTGAGACATTTTAGTATAGCTCTTAAAGAACGAAGGGAAACATTTACTCTTGTTATCAGCTTTAGACTACATCAACACAACTCCCATTTGCTCATTTTATTTGGGTTAGAGACACACAGATACACACACACATATATCATTGCTCTGCAAGTGCTAGTATTGGAGAATGTAACCAGTGTGAAAATGTCCCTGTCATGAGGTTCTCACTCACTGCGGGTTGTGCCTCCTCCAGGTGATTAGCTCTCTTCCAGATTTGGTGCCTCCCCTTGCGGTCTCTTCACCTGTTGTCCTCTCTCTCACTCCAGATGGCCCCTGTTTTGCTCCAGGAGCTGTAGCTTCCTTTTTGTGACTGATCCGTACAGGCAGGTCAGTGTGTGATTTCCCTTTCTGGGGTATGCCCTTCCCTCAGGACCAGGCTCCTACTCTTTTCCTGGGTTCCCTCCTTTACTCTCTAATGTACAGAGTGTGGCTGAAGACGTCCTCACTACAGCCCTTTCTGTTGTCAGCTTCCTGGCTTTATCCTAGCCCAGCCCATACCTGCTCAAGTGAGTTTCATCCTCCAATCAGGGGCTGCTCCTCCAGCCTACTCCCTTCATGTGGGGCCTATCACACTAATTGGCTCTTTCTGAGCTTCCTTTCAGGATTGATGTGGGCTAAACCCCCCAACACAGTCCCCTAAAATGAGTTCCATAATTTGTAGCTCATGTTCAATTGAAATAGGCATGTTAATAAAAATAAAGCCTTTGACCCAATGGCAATTCTGCCACTGGCATATATGGAGCACTGGCCCATTTAAAAAATAGTAAAGTATATTAAACTCCATCCCAACTACACATGACAGTCAGAGCTCTCAAGAGTTCCCAAATTAAACTGAACTGATGCAGTAATGGGCCAAGATTTTCAAAAGCTCTGTAGGGATTTTGGTTGCCTTGGTTTTTGGTGCCCAACTTAAGATAACAAACAGGGGCCTGATATTTCAGAAAGAGTTGAGCACATCCCTCCTAAAATCAGGCCCTTCTATGAAGTCTTAAGTGCGACATAATTAAAAACTGAGCCCCACAAAATCACTCGTAGCTTTTGAAAATCTTAGTCATTTTGACACAGGGAGGGAAGATTTGGGAAGCCTGTGGAGAAAGTGTGCACCACCTGTGCACAGCTCTGCAGGGACTCCCAAAGTGCTATTGTGTGTGTGTGTTGGGGGAGAGACATATATGTGTGTCTGGGGGCGTGGCAGGGGTTAGGGACATGGGTGTCCCAAGTAAGGAATGGGAGTAAGGCTGGTAGATTGGCTGCTGTGCAGATCCATAGATATTGCTCACTGCATAATAAGGCAGGGGTCCCACAGGAGCTATCTGTTGCCTCAGGGCTGCAGCAGAATCTGTGGAGCGGCTCCCTGGCCATTTTGCAGCCTGGGAAGGAGGATTGCTTTGCTTCCGGGCAGTCCTGCTTCTTGGGGATTCACTTACTCTTCAATAAGAATATACATAACTAAGGTGAGTTACAGTGCCCCACCTGCACTTCTGACAGAGCAGCCACAGTGTCTAGCCTTGCAACCTCTTACCGTGCTGATTCAAATGCTAAGAAAAGGGCCTACTTACTCATTTGTTTTTTCCTTGTATTCGGGGAATGATCATGTTATTTTACACTCTGGAAAAGTAGGGTTTTTTCTGTTTCTCGTGATACTTGGCACTTACATAGAAGTGGCCATACTCCATATGCTGTATCAATGTCTGCATGCTTATTACAGCTAGGTACATTCAGTCTTCTGCAAAAGACTGCTTTCAGTCATGTATCTTACTGCTTTTGGTTACTACAAAGTTTTAAATCTGGCTGCTTACAGTTAGGGTCCCACGTCATTATTTAAGTACCTAAATAAATGGGCTGATATTCAAAAGTGGTGCTTCCCATTTATATCAGTGGGAGCTACTGAGTGAACAGCCATTTTAAAGATTTGGCCACTTATTTAGGTACCTACATAAGTATGTAGATGCCAAATCTTAGGCACCTATATCTGAAAATCTTGGCCACAATGCATTTGTTTATTTGGTGAGTCTGTGCTGTTAAACCAAATGTGCAGGAAAAATAGTCAACATCAGCCTGATTCCTCCATTTCCAATTCCTATTTTACAAATACATATCACTGCTTCCCTGTGCCGACTCTGCATGCCCTGATGCTCCTCAGGTCACTTTCACCCACAACTGACCCTGGGCCTTCTTTCATGCTGCACACTCAGCCTGTAATGCCCTCTCTCATCTTGTTTGCCATCCTACCTCTCTCTACTCCATCAAATCTTACAACTGTCCAGGACATGTGTGTAACTCAGCAGCCATTTTAAGAGACTGTCCAGAAAAAGGAATTAACTTCAAGGTAATCTCCAATTTTACTGGAAAAGGACAGTGCTAGACACAGCTGGTAATTCTTGAAGTACTGCAGGATTAGTCTTTTGGACTGAGTCCACACATTTGAATGGAATCCTGGGGCTTTTCTGACTCTACCCTCTTGATGTTCACCCTGCTCATAATACTCCCTCTACTTATCAGTTTTCAATCGCTTCCTTGCAGTGGAGATTATCTAGCCATCTGCAAAAGGTATATATGACATAGTGTGCGAATTCTATCTCTGCCAACTCTGATCTGCTAGATCCTAGCTATGCAAATACTGCAAAATGTAGTCAGTTGACAGTTATACTTTTGGTAGAGAGTTATGACAGTTTACAGAGCCCATTCTTGAATCTCCAAGTCCAAGTGACCTTCCTTTAACTATAGTCAAAAAGTTCCTTGTCATACCACAAACTGAAAAATATAACACAATAAATACTGTATATTTTCTGCTGTGTGATATCTGATGCAGGATGAAAGGTACATAGTGAGAGAAAGTCAGGCAGTCTAGGGATATTCTCAGATGTTAGAGACAACAACAACTGACTTGGTTTAGCCACAAAATGGAATTGATCTAGATTTTGGGGGGATTAAATTAAATTAAAGTGTTGCAGGGCTAGGGGAAAGGGATAGCTCAGTGGTTTGAGCATTGGCCTGCTAAACCCAGGGGTATGAGTTTAATCCTCAAGGAAGCCATTTGGGAATTTAATTGGGGATTGGTCCTGCTTTGAGCAGGGGGTTGGACTAGATAACCTCCTGATTTCCCTTCCAGCCCTGATATTCTATGAATCCCTAACTGTACCATATTACCATAGAACCTACTGCTTGAGAAAAGATTACCTGATAAGAAAGCTCATTAAGCTTTTCACAGATATCTCTGTTCTGGGGACTTACCATCCTTTCACCTGAAAGCTGTGTGCTAAATTCTGACCTGATTTACACATGTTTCTGTGCTACTGAAGTAAATGAGGCAGAAGGTTTAAGTCACAGCAGAATTTGGCTTTTTATAGTGAAGGTTCATCTGAGGTAATAATCAAATATTTTCAAACAGATGAATTATAAAGGCAGTTCTGGTGTGTGCAAAGAAACAGTGATAGAAAAATGTATAGTCATGTAAGAAACAGTGGTGAGTTACCTATGTATGATGTAGCAGCACTTACAGCTGCAATTGAATATGAATTTGAATAAAGGTAGTAAGGGAAGGAATGAGAAGATAGAAAAAATGATGAGGGAGGGATGGATGGAAGTGGTGATGATGGGTAACTACGGTAATAAGGTCACATAGTATCTGATATTGCACACATAGGAGCAGCTTTTGTCTGTCACGATCTGTGGATAATCACAAGAACTAGATTCAAACCAAGCAGGTTTGAAAGATCTGGGTCAGTACAACTGGCTGGAAATGCATTGTTTGGAAATCTCTGAAGAAAGTCATCTTGAGGACTATGCTGATTTACTCTCTCTGTGTTCTGTATGTCATTGCTTTGATTCTGTTCACACAAACTTTAATTCACTTTCTGTTTCAAAATCTGACCTTTGCTCACTGTTATCAACTTAATTTAACTTCCTTGTTCTTTGAAAAGTACATGAAGCCCTAATACAATTCAGTGCTGAAAGTAAAACAAAACAATACTCTCAATTAACTTAGAACAATGTAGGGCCTGTTGCAGGCCTACATATTGGTCTCTCTCCTTTACACTGTCAAGCCAATCAACCAATGACTGAAACACATGATAATTTGACTGATGTGCAGATGTTCTCCAGGATTTTCCTTTTCTTGTAGTGAATTTACTCCTTTCCCTGTTGTTTACACACCCATCTCACAGTCCATCTAACATTTAGTCTTTTCAGTCATTGTTTTTCATGATATGCAAGAATTAAAATAGCTACCATCTACGGGCTGATAAAAAAAATAAAGATTTTCAGTCTAATGAAATAAAGTCAAGTAAAAAGAAATTACTCATCACAAGTGAGCTCTCCAGTAGAATTTTGCAAATCATACATTCATAGATTAGATTATGAACCCAGAAGGCACCACTGTGATCATTTAGTCTGACCTGTGAATCAATTCCTGTTTGAATTAGACCACAGTTTTTAGGAAAACATGGAGAATCTACCACAACTCTTGGTAAGTTGTTCCAATGGTCAGTTACCCTCACAGTTAAAAATATGCACCATATTTCAAGTCTACATTTGTCTAATCTTTAACTTCCATTGGCTTTTGTTGGCTAGACTGAAGAGACATCTGCTATAAGATTTCTGTTCCCCAAGTAGGTACTTATAAACTGTGATCAAGTCACCCCTTAATCTTCTCTTTGTTATGCTAAAAAGACTGAAATCCTTAAGTCTTTCAATATAAGGCATGTTTTCCAATCCCTTAATTGTTCTCCTGAATGTTCACCAATTCATCAATGTCTTCTTGAGTTGTGGACACCAGAAATGGACACAGGGCACCAGTGCCAAATGCAAAAGTAATATAACCTCCCTGCTTCTGCTTGATATTCCTGTTTATATATTCAATGATCACATTAGCTCTCTTGGCTGCAGCATCACACTGGGTGCTCATGTTCAGCTGATTTTCCATCAAGACCCCTGTGTCCTTTTCACAGTCACAACTTCCCGGGAGAGAGTCCCCCATTCTACAAGTATGGCCTTTATTTTTTGTTCCTGTTGCAAACACTACTACATTTTGGGCTCCCCTAATGTATGATCCTGGAATACATACATTGGCTTCCACTTTGAGAATATGACTCCACACACACACACACACACACACACACACACACACACCCCTGCCTACGTACCTTATTTAGAGACTAGGGACTGAAATCACAAGGAGACTTATTTGCCTAACTGCCAATTTATGTACCAAAATCCCAGAATCTGGCCCTACCAGGATTCACAAAACTTCTGTTCAGCTGCTGCAGAACCCTGTAAGTGCCTATACCTGCTCCGCACCTAAAGTTCTCTAGGCCCCCGTGATTCTGTCTCTGAGCATGTGCACTGAAGCCTCACTCTAGGCATCTGGACATCTAAGCCTGAAAGTGATGCACAAACCAGGCCTGCAGGGTAAGTGTGCTCAAAGCTCGCCCAATGGATCAGGTACCTGTAAACAAACTTACACAAAACAGCTGGGGGAAGGATCTCCCTCAAAGTTTAGCCTAGTGGTTAGGGTACTCACCTGGGCTCTGGGAGACCCCCAATTTGAGGGGGAAAAGAATTTGAATATGGATCTACCACCTCTCAGGTGAGTGCCCTAACCACTGGGCTATAGGATATATTCTGATGCAGGGATTCCTCAATTTCTCCTGTTGAAGCTGTTCCAAATAAATAATTTTTAAAGTACAGTCATTAGAACATGGGGAGTGGATCCTGGGTCTCCTACCTCCGGAGTGACTGGTCTAACCACTAGGTGTGACAAAATGGGGATTTTTTGTAATACTTTTATGAGACCTATGTGTACCTTAGTTTCCCCTTTATGCCACACTATTGCACAGTAGGACAGTTTGCTCTCCCAGCATCTAAGAGACATTGGTGTGAGTGTCACCTAACAGTCTGGGCCTTAGTCCCCATATCATTGGAGCAGTTGAGAAAACAATGGCAAACCCAATAGTCATTGATCCCTAGTATCAATGGGGATAGCTCAGTGGTTTGAGCATTGGCCTGCTAAACTTAGGGTTCTGAGTTCAATCCTTGAGGGGGCCACTTAGGGGTCTGGAGCAAAAATCAGTACTTGGTCCTGCTAGTGAAGGCAGGGGGCTGGAATTGATGACCTTTCAAGGTCCCTTCCAGCTCTATGAGATTGGTGTATTTCATTTATATTATTATTAACCAACAACCCAGAGAGATCTGGATTTCCCCACCTCTCAGCAAGGATGCTGCCCAACAGTTCCCAGCTGGAGAACAAAAGATTGGAGAAGTAAGAGGTGGGGGATAAGAGTTGGCTGCTGGAAGGAGCTGGGGCTCTCCCCTGGAGTCTGACCAAGGAGGTCAGATGGAGAGACTGAGAGATCTTGAACAAAAGGAATCACTACAGCTTGCCTGGGCTCTGGGCTAACCAGAAATGGATTATGCTTTAACCTTCAGTTCTACCTATGCCATGTTCCAGTTAATAAACCTGCCTCTTTTGACAATGCAGGTTGAACGGCACTGCAAATGCTTGGTGAATTAATCCATGAAAAATATACAAGCCTCTACCAGGAGTCTACCTCAGTTAGACTTGCTGAATGGAATTCATAGTGTGACACAGGAGTGCTGAAGGCTCAGAGGTACAGTCCAAGGAGGCAGTGAAGCTGCATGGCTTACCCTGGAGGAAAAGTGAAACCCCTATGGGGTCTGGCACACTGAAGGGTTCCTCCTAGAGACTGTTCCAAAGCTGGGTGTGCTGCAGCGATCCTGGGGATCTGTGACACCAAGCTACAGAATCATCCTTGTGCTTGCTCTCTCTCTGGCCTAATGACACTTTCAGATGAAACTACTGAAAACAGTGAGATCAGGGGAAAGGAAAATTTGGCCAAGGAGACTGGGGTAATCCACTTCTATTATGAAAATTGCCACTGGATCTTTAATGTCAATGCACAACAGACAGGTCTACAATTTCTATGGTTATATCCATCCAGTAAACTACATGGAATCCAATGTATTATTAGGACAAATGAGGGTGTCTACCCTCTTGGGATTCAAACCTGTTTCCAGTAGTTCTAGCTAATGTTTAGACCACTAAGGCATGCTGGCTGGTTGTAAAGAGGTATCACTTTTCTCTGAATGTTGAGTTATGATGAAAAGAAGTAATGGAGTCTTGGTTTTGGAGCCCAAGTACACAAAGAATATCCACATCGGAACACTGCAGCTTACTTCATTAAAATTTCATGAGTTATCACCTCTTTTGGCTTTGTTCTACTTCTGAAAAAGCAGGTCCTTTGTATAATAGTCCTTTTGCTTAATTGTTACTGCTTCTCTGGAGACCACCAGTGACATTTACCTCTTCTTTCTATCACACATTCACTGTAAGCATTCTGCTTGTTTTCAGAAACGGAAGAATAACAACATTGCTACACCACAGACAGTACAGCAGGGAAATCAATGAAAGTCCAGCCTTTTATTTCATGTAAGGGCTTTTAACTCATGCTGGTGTGATCATTAATCATTTTTATTAAGACTTGGGGGGGGAGGGAATCCTTCTCCTTTTGAAATTAATTTCAGCAGTGTATGTTAAACGGGCATTTAAGGAATGCACTTACTTTTCTCTGTTGAATATGATGAATTCTTTCCTCACAGTTTCCAAGCACTGCTGCAGGTGTACATTCTTTAAAAACAGCACAAATATGCTGATTATATATGACAGAAAATTGTACACAAAATCACAACAACAGGACCGGTGTTGAACAAAACCGCTTACAAATTAATATGAACAAGCGGCATTTTCCAGATTCTTCAAGTTGTATATATTGTGCTGTCTGAATGTTTTTAAAGGGAGATGTTCACCTTTAAAGAATTCTTCTTGAACATTTTAAAGTCTGATAGCTCTAAGAAGATTACAATGTGTGAGTGTTCAAAACCACTTGAAGCAGCAACAGCGTGTATAAAACATCATTGCATTGAAAATTTGAGCCTGGTAAATTATTACTTTTTATCTCCTTGAAAAGTTTAGGATTTTTATATAAAAGCCTTTAGATGTGGGATACATAAGTCAAGACTGGTAAAGGGGAGAAAAATATTTGAGACTTTCCTTAAAACTTTTATAAACATGCAGCTTGTGTGCTGCACGTTGTCATTCTAAGTGCCAGCTGCAGATAAGTACTCCTTATGACTTCTTCCACCCATGTGTGGGAAGTGCATTTGCCAATTGGCAGCAATTTTCTTACTTTAAAGGTGTATATTTTAGCATTTTAAATCTTGAAGTTGCTCAAATTATTTTCATGACTGAAATAAATCGTTGCTTTGTGCCTTGTTTTGGAGGTGTTTTGGGACTGCAGATTAACCAACATTAGGACCAAATCATTTTCAGAAATGCTTAAACTGAACTTGATTGATCAAATCCTTCAAAGAAAGGAAATGGGATGCTGACTACACCCATAGTCCATGACTTACCAGTGAACAGCTTTCTTTTGCTCCATCTTTGGATTTGTTTTTTGCAAGTCGCTTTTTCTTTTTATGAAGGGGTTTGGACTCTAAAATCATTTCTTCTAGTTCAAATGTAGGGTCACAATTCAGTCTTCCTTTCTGTTACAAAAGGGTACAAAGTTATTTTTCAGAATACCATTATGTCTTTTGTTTGCTTGTTCAATATTAGTTCAATAGATATGAAAGCCAGAAGGGACCACGCATAGGGGCAAAATTCATTCCTGATGTAACTCAACAGAAGCCCAATATATTTGGCCTATTTTAAGCGAACCAGCTGTGAAACAGAAACTGTGACCTTCATTTCCAGTAATGAAGTTCAAAGTTTAAATGATGGTGTAAAACATACAATTGTAAAAAATTATAAATGGTTAGATTCTCTTCTTGCTTATACAAGAGTAAATCTGGAGTGACTCCAATGAATGCGGAGTTTTCTCCAATTTGTTAAAGTAACCACAGAAATGAGGCAAGGCCAGGAAGTGATTCAGAGGCATTGCTTGTGCAGCAAACATATACACTGATAGATTTTTCAAGCAGATGAATGTCAGTTTAACTACAGGACTCCCCGTTGTGATGCTGGGAATTGTGGCTAAAATCCTATGCTACGCCCTGAACACTTCATGAAGAGCGTTAATATTTTTCCCCCATACAGAAGTGCTTTTAATTTGCTATAGAGAATGTGGTGCCAACACAGACTTAAATTCAGTATTGGGACCTGCTCCTGTTGCAATCAATGATGGGCCTTGTCTATGCTAGAAAGCGTTATCTATACTGGCAAACCCTCCTTATGGAGACACAGCTTCTACTGGCAAAAGAGTGCTTTTGTGGATATAGTTTATCCGAAGAAGTAGGCTGTAGCCCACGAAAGCTTATGCTCAAATAAATCTGTTAGTCTCTAAGGTGCCACAAGTACTCCTGTTCTTTTTATAGTTTAAACCAGTTCCCTGAACAAAATAAGTTTATCCTGTCAAAAGGACGTTTTTGCTGGTATAACTACACCTCTGCTAGGGATTTTGCTGGCACAGCTATGCTGGGAAAACATAGAAGGGTAGACCAGGCTACTGTTTTGACATTAGCTTCAACTGGAGTGCAATCAGCTTGTTTATGGCCTTTTCTCATAAAGCAAGAGCACTAAATGGACTGACTTTTAGGAAGAGGGAATCTATTTCCATCCAGTGAAAGTGGCTCTGCTTGAACAAGGTACTTAAGCACGTGAGTAGTCCTACTGAAGCCAAATTGTTTAAAAACATACATATGCTTAACTACCTTACTGAAACAGGGCCAGTGGGAGCTGAGAGCCATTCTATTGCTACAACACTACACAAGCAGCACAGTAGCCAGTGAATAAATCAGCAAGAAAGATTAAGAGTAAAATTATAAATGGGTAGATTCTATTTTCAACTATAGGTGTAAAACTAGAGTGACTCCAGTGAAGTTACTACAGATTCGCACTACTGTAACTGAGAGTGGGAGACTTAATGCAGAATTTTCCTTCTGTGGGAAACGAGATTTTGACATTATTTTCTGTTCTGAATTAGAACAAAAAGTCATAATATCAAAAATTTCACAAAATTAAACATTCTGAAAATTTGGTAATCAGAAATGACTAAATGGATTTTTTTGACGTTTTCAATAAAAATGAAATGATGTAACATGTTAAAACAAGTTTTTTTTTTATTTTCCATTCTCCTGATCAGAAAATCAAAAATCTTAGTTGAGATTGACATTTTCCTGGGGAAAATGCCAAATTCAACAGAATGATATTTTGCAAGGAGGAAAAAAAATGGTCAAAGACAGTGTTGGGATTCAGGAACTAGTCAGTTTTAATCCTGGCTCTGCTACTCAGTAGCTGTTCGTCCTTGAGAAAGTCATGTCATCTCTGTTTTGGTTTTCCCACATTTAAAATAGGGATAATCCTGACCATGCTCACCTCATAGAGGTGTGAAAGTTAATTAATGAATGTCTGTGCAGAGCTTTGAACATAAAAGTACTACATAAATGCTAAGTTGGAGTCATCCAGAGACTCAGATGTTGGAAGAAGCTTGTTTGGCATCAGGGCTTTAGAGCTGCATGCATGAACCTTCCATTGCACAGCTGTGGGAAGAAAAGGATGATGAAAGGGAGGAAAAATCCCAGCTTCTGGGCATTTTCAGTTTTGTAAACAACTGAAAATATGAAAGGATGTAAAAATAAACTGATCCCAAAGGCCAACAGCAAAAAATCATTGATATAAACTTTAAAAAAAAAAAAACAAAAAAAAAAACCCTGAAAAAAGTCACTGGTTATTTTTTAAAAAAACATCTGACTCTTTCTCTCTCTGGGAGCAGAATATTCTGTGTGCTAAACTGTTTCGTATACTGAAGTATAGGAATGCAGAAAATACCTTAAGTGTTCTGTCCTGTCTATGACTTTTTAGTTAGCTCTGTTGACAATCATGTTGACATGAGGCTTAAACAAGCCATTTCAAATCTGACAGTCCTTCTTTACCATACAAATTGGAACAAACTGATCATTTTAAGCTGACCTAACAAACATGGGTCAAAAATGGCTTTGCATGTTCCCAAGCATTGTGTACCTAAGATCTGTTTGAGCCCATGAAGTTTTTAAAGGTCGCAGCTCTTGGCTGAACAGATCCTTACCTCCTAGTTCATATGCTGATTTACTTAACCAGACAAGGTAAAATAGTCATTTAGTGATTCTTTTGGAGACGTTACAAACTGGATACTCTCATGAAAAACCAACCTTCCACACAAACTTCCTCATGGATAGACTTTACAAAAACTAGACAAGCCATTTACAACACAAACTTTGCTTCTCTACAAAAGAAAAAGGACACTAAACTGTCTAAACTGCTATATGTCACAAGGAGCCACAACAGTAGCTCCCTTACCCCACCCAACAATATTGTTAATCTTTCCAGCTATTCTCTTAGCCCAGCAGAAGAATCTGTTCTATCTCGGGGCCTTTCCTTTTGTCCTTCCAGACCCACGAACATGATACAGTTCTGCGGTGACCTAGAATCCTACTTTCGCTGTCTCCGACTCAAAGAATACTTCCAACACACCTCTGAACAACATACTAACCCACAGAATCCTTCCTACCAACACTACAAAAGAAGGATTTTGCATGGACTCCTCCTGAAGGTTGAAACAACAGATTGGACTTCTACATAGAGTGCTTCCATCAACGTGCACGGGCTGAAATTGTGGAAAAGCAGCATCACTTGCCCCATAACCTAAGCCGAGCTGAACACAATGCCATCAACAGCCTCAGGAACAACTCTGACATCATAATCAAAAAGGCTGACAAAGGAGGTGCTGTCGTCATCATGAATAAGCTGGAATATGAACAAGAGCCTGCTAGGCAGCTCTCTAACTCCACATTCTACAAGCCATTATCCTCTGATTCCACTGATGATTACCAAAAGAAACCACACCATCTGCTCAAGAAACTCCCGGAGAAAGCACAGGAACAGATCTGTACAGACACATGTCTAGAACCCCGACCAGGTGTATTCTATTTGCTACCCAAGATCCATAAACCTGGAAATCCTGGATGCCCCATTATCTCAAGCATTGGCACCTTAATAGCAGGATTGTCTGGCTATGTGGGCTCTCTCCTCAGGCCCTACGCTACCAGCACTCCCAGCTATCTTCGAGACACCACTGACTTCCTGAGGAAACTACAATCCATCGGTGATCTTCCAGAAAACACCATCCTGGCCACTATAGATGTAGAATCCCTCTACTCCAACATTCCACACAAAGATGGACTACAAGCCATCAGGAATAGCATCCCCGATACCATCACAGCAAACCTGGTGACTGAACTTTGTGACTTTGTCCTCACCCACAACTATTTCACATTTGGGGACAATATATACCTTCAAGTCAGCGGCACTGCTATGGGTACCCGCATGGCCCCACAGTATGCCAACATCTTTATGGCTGACTTAGAACAACGCTTCCTTAGCTCTCGTTCCCTAACGCCCCTACTCTACTTGCGTTACATTGATGATATCTTTATCATCTGGACCCATGGAAAAGAAGCCCTTGATGAATTCCATCATGATTTTAACAATTTCCATCCCACCATCAACCTCAGCCTAGACCAATCCACACAAGCGGTCCATTTCCTAGACACTACTGTGCTAATAAGCGATGGTCACATAAACATCAACCTATACCGGAAACCCACTGACTGCTATACTTACCTACATGCCTCCAGCTTCCATCCAGGACACACCACACGATCCATTGTCTACAGCCAAGCTCTAAGATACAACCGCATTTGCTCCAATCCCTCAGACAGAGATAAACACCTACAAGATCTCTATCAAGCATTCTTAAAACTACAATACCCACCTGCTGAAGTGAAAAAACAGATTGACAGAGCCAGAAGAGTACCCAGAAGCCACCTACTACAGGACAGGCCCAACAAAGAAAATAACAGAACGCCACTAGCCGCCACCTTCAGCCCCCAACTGAAACCTCTCCAGCGCATCATCAAAGATCTACAACCTATCCTGAAAGATGATCCCTCACTCTCACAGATCTTGGGAGACAGACCAGTCCTCGCTTACAGACAGCCTCCCAACCTTAAACAAATACTCACCAGCAACCGCACACCATACAACAAAAACACTAACCCAGGAACCTATGCTCTGTCCACATATCTATTCAAGTGACACCATCATAGGACCTAACCACATCAGCCACACCATCAGGGGCTCGTTCACCTGCACATCTACCAACGTGATATATGCCATCATGTGCCAGCAATGTCCCTCTGCCATGTACATTGGCCAAACTGGACAGTCTCTACGCAAAAGAATAAATGGACACAAATCTGACATCAGGAATCATAACATTCAAAAAACAGTGGGAGAACACTTCAACATCTCTAATCACTAAGTGATAGACTTGAAGGTGTCAGTTTTGCAACAAAAAAACTTCAAAAACAGACTCCAAAGAGAGACTGCTGAACTCGAATTAATATGCAAATTAGACACAATTAACTTAGGCCTAATCAGAGACTGGGAATGGTTGGGTCATTACACTAACTGAATTTTTTTCCCCCCATGTTAAGTTCTCCTCACTTAGTTCTATGGGTCATCTCGATTATCACTTCAAAGTTTTTTCTTCTGCTGCTACTGATAGCTCATCTCAATTGATTGGCCTCTTACAATTGGTATGCGTACTTCCACCTTTTCATGTTCTCTGTATGTATAAGTATCTTCTGTCTGTGTGTTCCACTCTGTGCATCTGAAGAAGTGAGCTGTAGCCCACGAAAGCTTATGCTGAAATAAATTGGTTAGTCTCTAAGGTGCCACCAGTACGCCTGTTCTTTTTTTGGAGAAGTGTGTGTGTGTGTGTATGCGCATGTGCACATAGAGACATTGCTTAAGAGCAGACTTGAATCACAGAAACAAAAGAGATGTAAACTCTTTAATTACATTACTGTGGATTTTAGCAAGAATTCATAGACTTAATTCAAAGAACTCATGTAGATCTAGTTAACTAACAGCTGTTCCTTTCTAGCATCTCAAGGACTGACTGACACCTTTTTGTGACAATGAAGAGCTCCTCTTCCTTCTCAGGCTTGTTTATACTTGCCTGTTTATATATATTGTTAAAGTCACGGTAATGTTTGGGTGTGGAATCCGCACATTACCTATGAAAAGCCTGATTTTCCAGAGTGCTCAGCACCCAGCAGATCCTATTGTGAACAATGACAAAATGACACATTCTTCAACAATTTTGTTTTGCCTTTTTGTCCAGCTTCGTTTCTAGCACCACTGAGTAAATTATCTCCTTTTCTCCACATTTCACTTGCGTATTTGAAAATGAGTTCTGCACCCCCAATCTGAATTTGTGGTGCACATGCAAGATCTAAAGTCATTTGATCATCTCAAGGGGAGAATAAACAAACAAGGTGTCAGCTAGTGCCATTCACACACAATGCCTTTTCCGCTGCTGACACTGTCCTGAGGTCTGAATCGCAGGAGAGAAAGTTCACAGGAGGCCCAGATTATGCATAAAGCAAACCTTATCTGGGGTTTAGGTTTATTTATAGATTCCCTTTTCTCTCTCTCTCTAAGTGTCAGGGCCATAAAGTGGTCTGTAGGATCTAGTGACGACAGCCAGGAGAAGAGTCAGGGCTGGGGCCACCCCAAGGGTCAAAGCCAGCATCAACAATGAGGTAAGGGTGAGGAAATAGGAACAAGGCAAGTTAGCAGGAACCAGGGACTTGCTCTCAGAGGTAATCTAGGTAATCACAAGCCTAGCAACTAGGTGCTCAGCCAAGGGATCAGACAGAAAGAGGAAGCTTTATACTCAATGGTGTCCAGTCAGCAGTCTGTGGTTAATCATCTGATCCCACTGGGTCAGCAGGTGTAGCTTTTGTTGGTGGGGTATTAGCAGTAGTTCCCTCATCAGCCCTAGTAACTTGGTTCTATGTCCTCATTTTTAGAGTCTGTGAGCACCTGAAAATCTGTAATTTATTTATTCTGAAAACACCGATGTGAGGTAGGGAAATGCTCTTATTCCCATTTTATAGCTGGAGAACTGGGGGACATGCAGGAAGTCAGTGGCAGAGCTGGGAATTGAACCCACATCTCTGACTAGCATCCTAACCACTAGAGTATCCATCTTCTGTGCTTTTCCCCGGTGCAACCAGACCACCACCAGTCAGGTCTCTGGCCCTATTCTCATCATGCACTTTGTGAAAGATGTGAACAAATTGGAATAAGTCCAGAGGAGAGCAACAAAAATGATTAATGGTCTGCAAATCATGATCTACATGGAAAGATTGAAAACACTGGGTTTATTTAGTCTGGAGAAGAGAAGACTCAGGGGAGACATGATAACAAGTACATAAAAGGTTGTTATAAACTAAAGAAAAGGGCGATAAATTGTTCTCCTTATCATCTGAGGACAGGACAAGAAATAATGGGCTTAAACTGCAGCAATGGAGATTCAGGGTAGACATTAGGGCAAACTTCCTGTCAGGGTAGTTAAGCACTGGAACAAATTACCTAGGAAGGTTGTGGAATCTTCATCACTGGAAGTTTTTAAGAGCAGTTTAGACAAACACCTGCCAAGGATGTTCTAGATAATACTTAGCCCTGCCTCTGTGCAGGGGATTGGACTAGATGACCTATTGAGGTCCTTTCCAGACCTAGAATCCTATGATTCTGTGGTGGAAGACCCCTCCTCCCCCCACGTCAACAGACACTAAAAGACCTCTATGCCCAACACCTCACAGATCTATTGATATACCTGTTTGTGTCCCCAGACGCAAGGGTTAATTTTCTAGGCCGGTTTATTATCCTCCTTCCTACAATGTTCTCTGTTGTTTAATTGTTATGTGATGTATGATGTGAGTATGGCATACTTACATCTTAAGATACCCTCAAAATATATTTAGCTCAAATATAAGTTCTGCTGGAGTCTGTAGCAATCACTATGTTGCTGTTTTTTATGGATGCCTCTAGATTAGAGCACTTTATAAATAAAATGCATTCTCATTTTTTTCAAACACCACTTTCTTTTTCAGCGGATATAGTTTAGAGACTTGTTCCAGCATTTGAGAAATTTTCTCTCTGTAATTTTGAAGGCTATGGAAAATGAAAATTACATTTAAATCACCTTCTTGACTGATTCCTCCAACATTCAATACTAAACAAAGAAAATGTCTAAGAGAAATACAGGGCTTGACACTGCCAGCAGATGACTAGAAAGAAGCCCACATGATGGTGAAAAAACAACAGTATAGCCTCTTCTAACATAATGCTTTCAAAACAGGAAGACCAAATATATATAGCGTGAAATTTCAGGGCCCCCCCTGCCTCCACTATGGGCCTTGTGGGAACAAAATCCATTTGTATCTGGAAAGTGGCAAGAGTATTGTGGACATGTACATGGGAGTGCTGAATAAAAGCACCCAGAGTAAAGTAACACTCTATCCTAATAATAAATAGCGCCCCCCCACATCAAAACACCCACAACCCTCAACCCATCACCAAAAGCCTGGAAAACAAGACGAGCTTTGTAGTGTGCCCCAAAAATTAGCTAAGCTGGGTTCTGCCAGAGTCATTGGGAGGCTAGGGTAAGGGGAGCAAATTCAAGGGAAAACACCTTTCCATCAGTCCAGTCCTCTGGTCTTCAGTCAGACAAGATGGAGACATAAAGTAGGGTGGTGTTAACACAAAGGCACTGAGACACCTATTTCTTCACTAGTCTTCCTAATGACCTCATACACATGGTCAACAGAGTGGAGCAAACCCTGCTATATAAGCAACTAGCCTGAAGCCTCTGGCAAAGCTTTTAATTGAATCTTTAACTAGGTCTGAGAGTACCTGCGTGCAGTTTTACTTCTCGCTTCCTTTAATTGGAGAAGTGTATTTCATTATATTCCCTTAAAGAATATATAAAAGAAGGGTGTTCTTTTAACCCCTAAACCTAGACTTGGAGTTTCAATTTTGAACTAGTTTTCGCTGTTATCTGAATTAGTTACATCTGGTATAATGGTTCTCCCCCCCAGTGTGCCTCTATAAATTGAAGAATCTTTTTTCTAAGAGTAGCTCCAAATGCCAATGAGAGTTGGTGTTTCAGCTAGGGAAATTGTTTTACTTTTAGTAGGGGAGGATTATGATTTTTTCCCCTTTAAAAATGTTTTGACCTTTGATGGACGGGAATTTTTTTTATCCCTCAATGGGAAGTCCATATTCAGACAATGTTAGCATTGGAATAATTTTGCATCGAGATGTCTATGATATTGCTTTCTTTTTGGATCTGATCAGAAAAAACAGGTACAGTGTATGTATGCAATGCCTGCTAGACATAGACAAACCAAACAGACCAAACCAAAATACAATAGGGTAATGCACCTTTAGATATGTTTTTAATGGCAGACACATCAGTGTTTCCAAATAAGATGGAAATAGTAAACAGGAGTCTCTCTTGTTTCACAGTCAGCATCACCTTCTCTGTAATCAACTACAATTATGGAGGCAATTCAGTTGTCTGAGAAACAGTACCAAACAATTAGCTTCTACATCTGCCTCTCAAATTACTTTTAAATAACTTTTTGCCGCAACAGAAGGTTTGGAAACTTGTTTCGACTGTCTTGAAAACAAGACAGATAAGGTGACCTTAAAAAGATCTGAATTAGGGAGGACCCCCCCCCCCCCACCCCATCCCCCAGCCCCAAAACCCAGAATCTGCCAAAAATATATTAAACAAGTTAAAGAGAAGTAAAGAACTGTGGAAAATAAAAAAGAACTAGGGGTGAAATTTTCAAACCTAGGTGCGTGAAATTTTTAGGCACCTAAAGTGTTTTGGTGCAAAATTTTGGCCCTGATTCTGTCAATATGCTCATGAGTAATTTTGAGTTCCATGGGACTATTCACATCAGCAAAGTTATTCATATGCATAAGTATTTGCAAGATTGCAGCCTTATTTAGTGTCTTAATGGGGACACTGGGGCAGATCTCCAGCTGATGTAATTTGTCACTGTTCCACCGAAGTCATAAGCTATACATTTTGTTCATCAAAATTACATCTCCCTGACAAGAAAATGATTACGATTTAACAATTAGATTAAACTAAATATTGTTATCTGCCCAAATGATAAATACGATATCTATGAGGATGATTCTGAAGATAATTTATGTAAGATTTTGGTATCTCATTTTGTAATTTCTAACTTTAGGCTGCAGTAACAATAATCATTACGTCAGAATAAGAAAGGGCAATTGAACTTAGAGGTGTCCTGTATGGTATATTACTCGTCCTATTTGAATCCCAAAACGATTTAGATTCTTTTTAATCTCAAAAATTCTGGATTTCATCTTTTTTCACATTATGACTGGAAGTGGCTACTTGCAATCAGTGCATCGTTTTAGCAACTGTGATTAAATAGAGGTATGTATTTTGGATTTATAAATAAAAGGTAAAAAAAAGCATTTGATTTGCTTTTGTATTAGCATGTACCTGTGAAGATGATCACATCTGTGGTAGTGCATGCTATTAAGGTCAGATAGCATGCATCTGACCCCCTCAAAATTTACTATAAGCTTTTTTACTGGTCCCAATTCCACCCTCATGTAAGCCAATGGACTTGTGCTGCTCACACTAGGGCTGAATTTGACTCAGTGACTTAAAAGTAAGCACTGGTTTAAGAGAACATTATTTGCAGCATTGAAAATATAAGGAATGGAGGTAATCTTTAGGTTTTCAGTAGTTGAGCTGAACTTCTTGTCAAAAGAATTCACTCCTGATATGAAGGACTGGTGCAAGACAAACCCTGCACAGAGACTGCATGAGGTTGGGGAGAGGGACCAGCTGAATGGCTGGAAGGGGTGCTTGTACTCTCCTTGTGTGTCACACACACGGCTTCTGTGCTTGCCCTGAAGAGTCCGCTTTGGGAGTGAGCCAGGGAGGATCTAGGTGTTGGTCAGGGGAGGGTCCATGGATCCAGTACTTTGCACAACTGGTGTGGAGTGACTATGGCCATTACCCCAGTCCCTAGGCTGGAGCAGAAGCTGTGGGTAGGAGGGAAGGTGTCCTGCACCCTGGCCTGGTTTGGTGAGGATGGAACTCACCTTCCAACTCTTTTCTGCTGTACCCATATGGAGTCAAAATGTTCTGGCTCTGTGTGTGTGTTGCTAGAGTGAATCTCGTCCATCAGTTCCTAAAACAGGTTAGATGGGCTGTTTTTCTCCCACCCCTTCTCAATTTGCTTGCCAGTGCTCTTTCAGCTACAACGGTTATGCTCTTTTAAGCTCATTGCTAGAAGCTGTGCAATGCCTAGGCACTGTACACTTTGGCTGAAAGGATGAGGTGTGTGGCTTCCAGTAATAACTCTGGATCAGATGCCAGGAAGTACAGCTAGCACCTCTCCCTAAAGAGACCAAGAACATAATCTCTGCAATTCACCTAGCTTCATTTGCCTGATTAACCAATACCATCTCTACCTGAAGTACTATATGGCTTGATCATGCTCCCTTCGAAGTTAGGGGGAGCTTTCATGTTAGTGGGAGCTGGCCCATGTTTTTCAGGTTTGAAAAAAACCTGAACCAACCCCAAATCTGTGACAAGCGTATCATTTTGGGGAGATTTCCATATGATGGAATGAAGCCTGAGAAGCATTTAATCAAATCATTTCTTACTTTTTATTCATTTTCTCACATGCCTTCATTCAGTAAATCATTTTTAAAAACAGAATCCAACTCTTCAAAAGTGGAAAATTGTCTTCTAGAAAATAAACCACTTATAGAAAGGTAGGACTGGAAGGGACCTCGAGAGGTCATCTAGTCCAGTCCCCCTATTCTTCAGGAATAGAATATTTTCATACCAGAGGATATTATAAGAAGCAAAGCCCCTGATGTTGCAAGAACTTATGCACATGTGTAGCATTAAGCATGTGAGCAGTCCCCTTACTTCAATCAAACTGCTCATGTGTTTAAAGTTAAGTACATGTGTGTTTGAGGCATCAGACCTAAAATTGGCTACCCTATGTTCTGACCGAGTGCCATTTTTATTTGAAAGAAAATATAAAGTGAACTAAGTTTAATTATTTTTTGTCACAGAAGGGACCACCAGACCTCCTATACATCACAGGGCACCGACATCACCCAGCACTCACACACTAAACCCAACAACTTCACTTAGATCCACAGCCCACAGGAGACTAAACTATTGTGTGCCATAGACAGAGAACAGGAGGGACCAAGGTGTACCACTGCCTGAGCTACCTGTAATGGCTGGCAGAAAAATGATTAACTGAGATATACCCAGATAATCCTGTCAAGTGAACCACATCCACACACTGCAGAGGAAGGAAAAAGCCCCAAAGTCACTGCCAATCTGACTTGGGGGAAAATTCCTTCCTGAACCTACATAGTGATCAGGTTGACCTAGAGCATGTGAGCAAGAACCAGCCAGCCAAGCACCTGAGAGGGAGAATGCTCAGTGCCACCTCACAGCACAGGCCCACACCAAGCATTGTCCAATAATCTAATGCAAATTTTGCTCTCTGTTAGGGTAGGGTGAATGAGAGCAGAATTTAATTTAGTGTGTGCATCAGGAGGAAAACACTGAAACATCCTTGGAGAAATAAATGCAAATGTCTATTAGTAAACAGTTAAAATGACAGCAATAATTGGATAGGGGATTTACAAATTTAGTTCAACTAAACTATTGACTCACATTAGGAACAAAGCCTGGTGTCACAGCTTTCTCCAGGACAGCATCCCAGTTGATATCAGCTAAGTACGGAGAGCTCTGAATGTCTGCAAGACTTGAAAGGCGGCACTCAGGGTCCTTAGTGAGGAGCTGTGATCGAAACAATGCATTTTCTAAGACACTGTATGCCATAAAGATTTCAAGAAGGGTAAATGCATCTTACTAATGTGGATAATAGGATTTTTAATAAGGAACCATCTCATACTTCTTACAAGTCCCAATATTTTTAAAAAATTAACTCACTTGGTGATCTGAATACATTTCCCAGACCTGCAGAAGAGCAATGTGTAGCTCGAAAGCTTGTCTCTCTCACCAAAAGAAATTTGTCCAGTATAAGATATTACCCCACCCAGCTTGTCTCTCTAATATCCTCAGACCAACATGGCTACAACAACACTGCATATAACATTAACATAATGTAATTACCATCTGAGGGCTGTTCAGTGAACTATAGAATATGAAATGAATTAGTAGCACTAGTCCATTTACTAGTGGACAAGAGTCCAAGTGATGAAAAAAAAAAAACTTCCCATCATAATTTGGACTACTTGCCATCTTACATGTATTCTTTTAGTTCATTATAATATGGTTTTGCAGGGAGCTCCCTGACAATCAGGTGGAAAGCAAGTTTCAGGGTCATGTATATGGAGATATACCTATCTCATAGAACTAGAAGGGACCCTGAAAGGTTATCAAGTCCAGCCCCCTGCTGCCTTCACTAGCAGGACCAAGTGCTGATTTTGCCCCAGATCCCTAAGTGGCCCCCTCAAGGATTGAACTCACAACCTTGGCTTTAGCCGACCAATGCTCAAACCACTGAGCTATCCCTCCCCCTTCATGGAGAATGTCCAGCCTATGGCTTCTGGTCACTTATAGCGAGGAGGCTCCAGCCTGAGAACTTTTGCTGCTGCAATTATGGGAGCACAGCACAAGAGAGGCAGCTCTTAGGTATCTAGGTAACTTTGCTGGCAATCTCAGCAGAGATGCAAAGGATTGAATGGGAATGGAGAATGTGGTGTCCCCAAACTAGGGCTGAGGCAAGAACAGGGCAACACAGGAGGTGCCACTGCTGGATCTGTGGAAAATAGACATCCTTGGTCTCTAGGACTGTTTCAGGAGCACTCAAATTCCTTATAAAAATAATTTAAAAGATAAATTGAACTGTTTTTTCAGACCAGTATGATAACAATAATAAACCAACTTCATAGGAGACAATGCTGAACCTCTGCTGTTCAGAAAAGGCCAAGGAAAGGCACCTATCCCTCTATCCAGGAGATTAAAACAACCTGATACTTGTATGAGCTGTATCTTGCTTCTATGATATTCACTGGATTATTTGGGGGAGGAGGCGAGTGCAAATAGCGCTTGTACTGTCTTACCTTTTTCAGTAATGCGATCATGCCCTTGCACCATGTGGATGAGTAATGAACTCTTTCTATCTTGAACATGTTTAGGATCTCATCAATTGGAGTGGCTGAATGAATTTCGTATGGCCTCTGTGGTAAAGTTAAAATAATATTAATGTAAAATCAATAAGGAAGGTTATAAACAGAGCATACAAAATCTTTGTAATCCTGACCTCAGTATTGCTTACACTGGAAAACAGTGTTTCTCTAAACATACAAGACTTACAATATCTTAATGGCAAACCCTTCTCATATGGATTGCATGTGCATTTCTTTGGTACTAATGAATTTAAATACACAGTAATTTTATATATATTTTTTTAGTTTTTATTTTGTAATATTTATAGCAGTGGGAAAGCTTTCAAGGTCAGTTCAAATTAGATTTATGAATATTTTCGTCTCTGGAGCCATCTGTGTGATGTGTAGGTTATTTTATTATTAATTATTATTTATTATTACAGATGAGCCTGGAGGCCACAACAGAGATCAGGGCACCATTGTGCTTGGTGCTGTATTTACACTTAGTAATAGATAGTCCCTGCCCCCAAAAGTTTACAATCTAAGCAGAGAAGACAAAGAAAGGAAGAATCATCATCTTCATTTTACAACTGAGCAATGGAGACAGAGAGATTAAATGACTTGCCAAAGATAACATGAGAAATCGGTGTCAGAGCAAAAATATAAAAGCAGATCCTCTATATCCCAGACCAGTCCAGGGCCTTAATCTCAAGGCCATCCATATTCTCCATATCCTAGTAGGTAAGTGGTGAATTTAAGCTTGTTTGTTTAGTCAGCTACTGGGCATATTTGCAGTCATGCTTCCCTCTGCACCTGCCAATCTTACAAACCAATTTCGTTTTGAAGCTTATTACACTGCTCCAACCTCAATCACATTTTAAGGTATTGTGAAAAATGCTGATACTGATGTTCTTTAGTTAATTTGAACAGTCCAAGAGCTTCAAGACATGGTCATTTTGGCCAGATCTTTTGAGGTTCTAGGCACCTGCAGCTCCCATGTTTTTCTATAGGAAGTGTGGCTGCTTAGTCCCTCTGAGAATCAAGTCACTAGTGATTTGCCCATGCAGTGGATGAGAAAGGGAAAATGGGACAATTATAGTTTTGCATGTATATAGCATTTTCCCCCAAGGATCTCAAAGCACTTTGGAAACCTCATATAAGCCTTACAGTGCACACTGAAAGTCAGTGGCCAAGTCAGGGATAGAGTGCAGGAATTTTGACTCCTAGATCCTGTTCTGCTCACCTGTTCTGCTCTCTGTTGAGGACACAACTTTAGCAGGCTGTGAAAACTACTTTTTTACACTCGATAAGCTGTAAGGATGGTATAATATTTTAACTTGAGCATACCTGGGGTTTACAGGAGTGACACAACTAGACTATATCAGGAATTTAAATCTGCCAAGAATGAATAGGAAGTTTTTGATAGAAGTAGATACCTTTTTTCACCTTCTAGATCAAACCAGGCAAGAACAAAGGAAAGAAACTGTTTCCAAACTGACAGGTTTCAGAGGGATAGTCGTGTTAGTCCGGATCAGCAAAAACAACGAGGAGTCCATGTGGCACCTTAGAGACTAACAAATTTATTTGGGCATAAGCTTTTGTGGGCTATAACCCACTTCATCAGCTGCATGGAGTGGAAAATACAGTAGGTAGGTATAAATATACAGCACATGAAAACATGGGAGTTGCCTTACCATGTGGGGGGTCAGTGCTAATGAGGCCAATTCAATTAGAATGGATGTGGCCCATTTCCAACAGTTGACAAGAAGAGGTGAATATCAACAGAGGGAAAATTACTTTTTGTAGTGCTAACGAGACAATTCAATCATGGTGGATGTGGTCCATTCCCAACAGTTGACAAGAAGGTGTGAGTATCAACAGAGGGAAAATTATTTTTTGACTGATCCAGCCTTTCCCAGTCTTTATTCAGGCCTAATTTGATGGTGTCAAGTTTGCAAATTAATTCCAGTTCTGCAGTTTCTCGCAGAAGTCTGTTTTTGACTCTTTTTTGTTGAAGAATGGCCACTTTTAAGTCTGTTATTGAGTGTCCAGGGAGACTGAAGTGCTCTTCTACTGGGTTTTGAATGTTACAATTATTGATGTCTGATTTGTGTCCATTTATTCTTTTGCGCAGAGACTGTCCGGTTTGGTCAATGTACATGGCAGAGGGGCATTGCTGGCACATGATGGCATATATCACATTGGTAGATGTGCAGGTGAACGAGCCCCTGATGGTATGGCTGATGTGGTTAGGTCCTATGATGGTGTCCCTTGAATAGATATGCGGACAGAGTTGGCAACATCGTTTGTTGCAGGGATTGGTTCCTGGGTTAGTGTTTTTGTTGTGTGGTGTGAAGTTGCTGGTGAGTATTTGCTTCAGGTTGGGGGGCTGTCTGTAAGCGAGGACTGGCCTGTCTCCCAAGGTCTGCGAGAGTGAGGGATCGTCCTTCAGGATAGGTTGTAGATCCTTGATGGTGCGCTGGAGAGATTTTAGTTGGGGGCTGTAGGTGATGGCTAGTGCCGTTCTGTTCTCCAATACCTCAGATAGAGACAAACACCTACAGGATCTCTATCAAGCATTCTTAAAACTACAATACCTGCCTGGGGAAGTGAAGAAACAGACAGAAAGAGCCAGAAGTTACCCAGGAGTCACCTACTTCAGGACAGGCCCAACAAAGAAAGTAACAGAACGCCACTACTTGGTAAGGCATCCCACTTGGTAAGGCAACTCCCATCTTTTCATGTGCTGTATATTTATACCTGCCTATTGTATTTTCCACTCCATGCATCTGATAAAGTGGGTTATAGCCCATGAAAGCTTATGCCCAAATAAATTTGTTAGTCTCTAAGGTGCCACAAGGACTCCTCATTGTTTTTTTCAAATTGAATTACACTCACTTCAGTCACAAAGCCTGATGAACTATTAAAAGCAGAGATTCTAGTCTGGGCAAGAAAGAATACCCAGTTACAGAAAACTTAATTGCATCCCAATTGGTGGCCAATGGCAGAGCGCTTAAATAAGACTGAGCTTTCAGACATGCAGTTAAAATGATGGTTTCTGAGAGATGGCAGGTGCCAAGTTTAGATGCAATCCTGATGGTGCCTTTGACTGCTCAGAACTCAACCTGGCTATACACAACTGCCAGCCTAATAAGGCTTCTGGCCTATACAGTATCCACAGTGAGCTAATCAATCACTTTGGACCAATCACCAAAAGCTAGCTGCTTCAATTTCTGATTTGTTGTACCCAGAATTGCACCATCCCAAAAGCCTGCTGCCGAGCAAAGGCCATAGTTCCCAACCCAAATTTGACAGTGCCAAATAGCTACTAGCCAATTTCTCTGCTGTGTATTACCTATAAATTGATGTATGCAGTGTTGTAGCTGTGTTGGTCCCAGGATATTAGAAAGACAAGGTGGGTGTCATAGGTTTCACCCCCACTCTGAACTTTAGGATACAGATGTGGGGACCTGCATGAGAACCCCTAAGCTTAATTACAAGCTTAGAGCAGTATGCTGCCACCACCAAATCGTTTAAACAACCATTTATGACTCATTTGGGAACTCTGTCTTCCCCCCAAAATATCTCCCTCCCAAGTACTATAACCCTTCCCTGGGTAGCCTTGAGAGACTTCTCCACCAATTTCCTGGTGAACACCAATCCAAACCTCTTGGATCTTAAAACAAGAAAAAATCAATCAGGTTCTTAAAAAGAAGACTTTTAATTAAAGAAAAGGGGTGAAAGGAATACATCTGTGAGATTAGCATGCAAGCTACTCTCATAGACAACAGATTCAAAACACAGAGGATATTCCCCTGGGCAAAACCCTTAGTTACACAAAAGAAAACCCAATTTGATTATCCTTCTATGCAAAAAGAACAAGTCACAAAAGGAAATAAACATAAGCTAATACATTCCTTCTCTAATACTCACTACCCTGTTTGATTCCTGGGTCTTTTCACTCCGGCACAAAACTTAATGAATAGCACAAAGGAAAAACTTCCCTCCTTCCTATTGCCCCACTTCCAATAAAGTGCTGTCTTGGCTGACTGTTATTGCACAGTACAGTGCAACAAGAACAGCTGTGAGGATTATGACACACACCCCGCCCCCCCCGCACAAGATTAGTTCTATCTAACAAGGGTAGAGGCAAACAAGAACAAAAAGTCAGCACAACCAAAAAGCACTTTATTGTTTTACGTAACTTATCTTAATCTCCATCAGACCATTTTGTAGGTTACTCATATTCTATCACCAGTTCCAGAGTGAGAAATCGTCTAATTATTCGGTCACACAACAGCAGATTTATGCCTCCCTCGTCCTCTCTTCTTTTTCCCATTGGTGGTTTTGTGATTCTGCCTACTGTGGGATTCCTGCAGCTTCCTCTGAAACATCTGGTGCTAGCCATTGTGAGAGACAGGACTAGAAAGAACATGGCTGTGATCCAGTATAGCCATTCCTTTCCTCCTGTGGAAATGAGCCATATGTGCTGTTGCAGCTGAGGTGAGTGTTGTGGGAGCACAGAAGAGAATTGGGCTGGCTGCCTGATCTTGCAGCCCTGTATAAGCCCTGCTTCCTCACAGGGGGCCACTACAGTGGCAGGTGGGGGTTTTGAAGCTTGTGCTTTTAATGGGTAGTAACATAGGTAGGGTTGAGTACATTTCCTCCCCCCTACTACTCCTTCTCTTGTGCTTTGTGCTCCTCTGCTTGGGCCTTGTCTAGACTAGTAAAAATGGTGTTTACAATTTAGAAAAACAAGCACTTTTTCCATACTCTAGACAAGGCCATGGACTAATCTGTCCCCACAATGACAGCCTGCTTCACAAGCAACAAACCCTGCTCAATAGGGCAGAAATGCCTGGCTGGGTCATCAGATGGATGGTGGTGTTTTTATTTTAACGTGGTTTTGAAATTCAGCCTCCGTTCCAGCCTTCTTTTGTCTCTAGACAGAGAAAATCATTCTGGGAAGATTGTGCTGAACTTGGCAAATAGATACCTACATAATCTACATAATTATTAAAGTGATTGGCAACTCTGTGATCAGGGCTGGGACTCGACATCCTCTGTTGTGCACTCCATCACAATGTTCTCTTCCTGAGAACCCCTCTGCCAACAGACTACTGTTAAAGCAATATGGTGTTATTTCATTGGTTATTAATCTAAGTAGAGCTGGTAGCAGTGCTTTTTATTAAGGTTGCATGACACTTCCCATTACGATACCCCTGTTTTCAGTTTCGCATGACTTTGCCAACATGTAACCATTTGGGCTAAAAATGTACATGCCATCCTTGTCTGCCTTCTCTAATTAGAATTTGAATTCTTTAGGTCAGGTATTGTTTTATACTATGTGTTTATACCATGCCTGGCATGATGGAGAGCTGATCTCTGTTGGGGCCTCCTGGCGTTTGTTTGGTAATACAAATAGTAACTATGACTTCTCTAGAGAACGTCTACCATGTATGGTGACCACCATGCAGCAAAGACTTCTAAAATCTTCTTCCCCCACAAACCTCCAAAAAAGGAATGAAATATAAAATGAAACACTTAAGCCACAAGTACTGCACAGAAATTTTATTTAAAGTGCTATCTTCCATGGGGAATGGTAAATAAATATTTAACACTATCAGGTTTTATTCCTTTGGAACCAAAATGGAATGGAATTTTTCCATTATCTTCTGTGAAACTCAACCATGCTTGGGAAGATTTTTCTTCAAGCTCATTCACATACTTGATTAGATAAGTAATGAGTGGTCTGGCAGAGAAGCCTCTCCTGTGGTTGGTCCAAACATCTTGGCATATTATATTAACTCTTCTAAGGTATTACTCAAGAGAGCAAAAATATAATGAAACCCCATAATACTTAACTTATATATTGAAAATATTTAATTGTTTCCAATTTGATATATTCATGTATCCAAGACTCAATCCTGCTGCTCTTACTTATGTGAGCAGTCCTGTGAGCAAAGCCTGCAGGAGTAGCCCTTAAAAATGTTTCATTTGAACACACCATGTAATTTACGTCCTTTTTTGGTGAATTGCCATGAAATAATTACTAGAGCTGGGTGAAAGCTTCACAACAAAACGTAAAACTGGGAAGTTACCCCCATTGGAGGGTGCACTAGAAACCCAAATCTCATGTCATGTTCACCCAAAGTTTGGCATGAACGTTAAGCAAAATAAGTCAGACATTCTGCAAACATTTTAACTATTGTCAGGCAAAACTTTAAATAAAACTAAAACCAAACACTCTTACCCAACCCCGCAGCAATTCATATGCTGTAATTCCTAGTGACCACCAGTCTACTGGGTATGAATATCCTGGACCTCCATCCATAAAGGCCTGGAACACTTCTGGAGCTAAAATAAATAAATCAAATCTAATGAAGTGCATTGTACTTTATGGTTAAATGGTAGCTTGTTAATAACATTTGCATTTGAAAAAAAAGGAACAAGTGTGCAGTTAGGTGAAAGTAATCACCCAATCTGCATTCAGAGATACACAGAATTGTTTTCAGGAGTGTACGAAAGTTCCTAGTTTAATTAGAAATAAGGGGTTTTGCATGCCCAACTGCACTGTTTGGTGTTCAAACATAAAAAGAGAGATGGTCAAGAGTGTACAACATTCAGGCTTTAATCCTTCCTCCATATATATAGTCCTCCCTCTTCAAACACTTCCTGAAAGTAGAGTTCTCTAAGTTCCTAGACATTACCCTATACCAGGGGTAGGCAATCTATGGTACGCGTGCCAAAGGCGGCACGCAAGCTCATTTTCAGTGGCACTTACACTGCCCGGTTCCTGGCCACTCGTCTGGGGAGTTCTGCATTTTAATTTAATTTTAAATGAAGCTTCTTAAACTTATTTAATGTACATACAACAATAGTTTAGTTATATATTATAGACTTATAGAAAGAGACCTTCTAAAAACGTTAAAATGTATTACTGGCATGCAAAACCTTAAATTAGAATGAATAAATGAAGACTTGGCACACCACTTCTGAAATGTATAGGGCAGGGGTCGGCAACCTAAGTATACTATATTATAACAACCCCCATTGGGAAGCTATATATTGTAACATGCCTAGCTCAGAATGCAGATATCCTACTGTACTCAGAGTAAGTAAGGCAAAATATTATCAGTTATTTTGAAAATACCCAATTGTGCATTGAAATCATCATTCAATTTTAAAAAGAATCCAGGGAAAAGATATATTCATTATTGATTAAATGTTTCTAGATACATAGAGGCAAGTGCATTACTGAAGTGGGGGAACCATATATGAAATATATTTGTTACTTAATGCCTGGAAGATTAAAATGAATAAATGAACTTTGTGAGCCAAATTCAACTCTAGTGAAAGCAGATTGAATTCCACTTAAATTAATGGAGTAAATGCTTTTTTAACACAGGAATGAATTTGGCCTTTGAATACAGACAACTGGTAGAAACAACCATAACTTTAACCACTGGACTATGACCACCAGATTCATTTCACATAGGTTATTCAACACCCGTCATGTAGAATCAACTTTTGGTCACTACTGACTTGAGATGGATTGGAACTGGTGACCAAAAGTTGAAAGGCTTTATAATTCTTTGCCAACTTCCTGAATCAGTCATTCCCCCAGTATTGAAATGGATAAAAACCTCCTGCTTTAGAGTTTAAACCAATCTCTAAAAAGTAAAGATTAAGATGAAAACTTCCTAGGGGACATTTGGCCATTGTCAAAGACCGGATATTGGACTTGTTGTGACTCTGATCCAGTATGGCAATTCATATATTTCAACACACAGTTAAAAATCTGGAGAGACTTTATCATCCATGTTGCTATCTTCCAGGTAAAACGTTTATCAGGATTTTACTAGGCCATCCATTTTATATTTGAAATTCATATATTGAAATTTATATATGAAATCTGGATTGTTTGGGATTGTGATTAAAATAAATTAGAGTCAACCAAATTTGTAGGAGTTGAAATGTAACTAAATATCTTGGGAAATACGAAATTCCCTAACTGATTTCAATTTCAGTGTTGAACAAACTCAAATGCAAAGACAGTCACTTTGACTGTATTGCCACAGAGGGTTAATTTAGTGCTTATTTGATGTATTCAATCTAGAAAATAAAACAAGACACAATAAATCTCAAACTCACATAACATACATGCAAAATTCTATATTAGGATGAAATTAAGTTAATTATTTTTTAAATTAAATATAAATCCAGATACTAATACAAAATCTGACCTGATTTGAGATAAATATACTATTTATGAAGTGATAAATGCCATAGAAATAGCTTGCCCACTAAAAAAGCCTTTGATCTTATCAAAATCAGATATATTATTAGTTAACTTTAGTAAGAGAAAAAAATCCTCTAAATAAAAGATCTGTAGAATCTTTTGAGAACCACAGACTACTAAGGTAAGATATGAAATGAAAAGGTAGTCATGCTTTTCTAATTAGTTCACAGTACAATGTCAGTAAACTCTGTGATAACACCACATTCCTTGGGTATTTTCTAAACAATGGTATCGCCAAGCAGAACCATGATACTAGATTGCAATTACCAGGTGAGTTCTTCCATGGCTGATACTGAGACTAATGCACTACATTACCGTCTCATCACTTACAATTGCACACTAATGTGAATGTGGCCGTAAAGGATCTATCCTCTAGTCTAGTCACAACTAGTTCAGAGTGGCAGCCAGGGGTTTGATTATCTCATTTAGGGAATCCGCTTTAACTAAATCAAAGGAGTTCCTTATGGAGAAGTATGTGACTTTTGGATCATTTCCTGGGGCATCCTGGAGACCTGGATTAAAATCCCTTAAGTGATGAATTCAGAAAGTCCATAAACCTATTATTCACATCTTAAGCTGTACTTACATATAGAGCAATTCTTTACGAAATATACAACTGGAATATAACAGCTTGTTTTTTTTACACCCATGAGTCATAATTGTCCCTCATTCATATTTTAGGACAGTTTAAAAATTATTGAACTGAAAGTCAGTGAAGAAAGCTTGCTTGCTATATAGGCATATTACTCTGTTGTATGGTGCAGCGTGACCCTCATTATTTAATTCATAGCTGCACTGTTGCAATGTGGTGAGGGGCCCCTTTTCATTTCTGTGGGGTAGCATTGAAAGTGCTTCATTGATGTAATGTTTAGAGTTGTGTGAGAGGGTTGTAACACTGCCAGACTGCTACAGCTGGGTTTTTCTAATTCAGTGCCTGGGTTATTTATTTATTTTATTCTATTTGTTGTGTCTGAGAGCTGCAGCGAACAATGTCACCTCATCCCCAAATTAGGCTGATCAGCAGGATGTGCTTCAAGTTTCAGCACTGAGCCAACTGTTTGTTTGGTTTTGAGGTCTATTTAAAGGTGCTCTGTTTTCCCACCTTAAGCTGGTGACAGTGTCTTCAGATCAGAAAATGAACATTTAGGCTCCTGTTTTCTAAAGCACATAAGCAGCTTTTCTCTGCTTTAATAGTATTTATTTTCCTTCCAGAGCAACTCTCTATAGTCCAACAGCTTGAGTGACAGTTTTAGGATTTAAGCACTTGCTCTACCAGATGAGAAGAGCCTGAATGAATTAAGGTGTTGCATCAATTATGGCAAGTTACGTGCTACCTTATATGGCCCTACTGAAGTCAATGGAAATTTTGCCATTGACTTCCATGGCACCAGGATTTCACCCTTGGGCCCTGATTCAGCAAAGCACTTAAGCATATGCTTAAAATAATGTGTTTAATGTGCTCTGAATGTGGTTAAAATTAAGCATGTGCCTAAGTATTTTTCTGAATTGGGATCTTAGGTCCATAGGATAACATCAGATCTTTGTTGCAAAGCTCTGTGATTTGGCAATATTGGTGCACTTCAGGGCCTGACAACAGCCTCCTTGCTGAATTTTGGACCCATAAGAGGATGCCATCCTGAAAAGGAGGGGCGGATCCTACACATGATCTGCATTTGCATTACAAGAGCTTTGAATTGGGGTGTACGGAATAATGAAAAGCGACTATTCTGTGGAGGCCAAATTCTGAATACAAACTGTTTGGGATAAAAGCTAGTAAAGAGTCTGCAGGGGAGCGTTAACAATTGCCACTGACTTTACTCATTGTATTTATTGAAATATGTAAAACAATTATCCAGTGCTATTGAGAGGAAAGGTCAAATCCAGCCCTGATGCCCAGAACTCTGGAAATCCCCCAGCAACATAAACAGTGTGGTTCTACCATATAAAAGCAGGAGGGCGCTAGCTTCAAGTAGACTATGCATGTGGGTGGACATCCTGGTGTGGTGTGGAGCCCAACTCTGGGCAGGCGCCTGGTGCACAGGGTAGGGCATGGGGTGGTCAGGGTTGGAGTGGGAAAGAGGCTCTACTACTGTGTGGATCCTCTGCTGTCCTGTCCCTTTATCAGGACCAGCTCCAGGCACCAGCTGAGCAAGCTGGTGCTTGGGGCAGCAGATTGTTGGAGGCAGCATTCTGCCCAATCCTAGGGCGGCATGGACGCTTCTTTTTTTTTTTTTTTGTTCTTGTTCTGCTCCGGCCGCCCTGTAGGGGGCGGCGGCGCAGAGAACCAGAGCGCCCTGCAGGGCAGTCCTCTTCCTTCCCTCCCTGCTGACCGGAGCGGAGCCCTCGCGGCAGGAGGCGGCGCAGCGGGAGGGGCCCTGTGGCAGCGCCCTGCTGTAGCCCTGGCCGCCCCCTTCTCTCTCTCTCCCGCCCGCTCCCTCCCCCACCCCCACCCCAGCCGGTCCCCCTGCACCCGCGCTCCGGCCGTGCCGCAGGTTTTAGGGTTTTTTTTTTTTTTTTGCTTGGGGCGGCCAAAAAGCCAGAGCCAGCCCTTCATGATGTGGGGCTGCATGAGTTATGGAGGGCTACTTCAATCCTTCATGGAGTAGATCCTCAGTATATCTGCAGACCTGAGGTGGAGAGAATGCCTACCCTTCTTCTCCCTGCACATCTACCTAGTCCTCAGAGCAGCTACTTGGACTGGGCTTTGTTTTTTGCCCTAATCGATTCATTCAAATGTGTTGAATTGAAAGAGCCCAGGTAAGAGGGAAAATTCCATCTCTGCCTGGTCCCAGTGAAATCCACCCACCAATGCTCTTCAGCAAGATATTAAGTTAAAATCACTGGGCCTGATCTTACTAACATACATCATTGCAGTGAAGTCAATGGGGTTTTGTGTGGTAGCAAGCATAACTCTTATTGTGAGGTTAAGTGCTTCTCTAGCTCCTTCTAGATGTCTGGTAGCATGAGCTCTGGGTACTACAACCTCACTGAGGAGAGAAAAAGTGCTGCTGTAGGCACTAGGCTCTACAGTCTCCAGCTCTTGGTGAGTTTCCATAAACACACATTTCAAGCAAGTAACAGGACTATTTTACTAGGGCTGGCGAAAATAAAGGGTGCAAATGGCCCTAGGCATAAGGACTTCAATAGTGATAATAAAGTTCAAAGCAACAGTCCCTAACTCAACCCCTAAGAGCCATCCAGAACAGGACAAGGAAGCAAAGGGTCTCCCTGGGACCGCGCTATACTGCCCTCCTCCTTGCAGGTGGCTGCCTGTTTCCTCCTGCTGTGGTTACTGCTGACACTGAACCTGCAACAGCACTTACACAGCCCGCTCCCAGGTTGGACTTCCAGCCCCTACTTTTCTCCTGAACTGGTCCCCTCTGACTTCAGGATATGCTTCTTTTTGCCCCTGTACCTGTGATTATGAGCTTGCTGGATAGTGGACCTGGTAATATAGTGCTCTCCTCGGGTTAGATCTTTCCCACTCATTCAAGTAACAGGAAGGAGGCAGCAGGTTCATTTAGTATTATAAGAACAAGTGATCATTTGCTGACCACATGATGAGGCACAACATTCTTGTTAGCTTCTTGTAGAAGCAGAAGTCTCACAGAATTAAAACAAAAACCTGATTTTCAGAGGTGCTGAGTACCTGCAGCTCCCATTGAATCCAAGGGATTTAATTTTTGTCACATTCCCAATTAACGTATTCTGCCTTCCGCTCTCCACATCTCTACATCTACTTACTGTGCATTAGCAAGGGTAGTAGTTTCACTCATCCTTTTAAAGGTTGAACTCAATTAAAACTGCAGGTGTAAGGACTTCTGGGAATCAGGCCCTAAACTGGACACCCAAAGACACAGGCACCCAAAAAGGTGGACACTTCTGAAAATGAAGGTCTCAGGGACCAGACAACTTTTGGCCTAGATAAAAAGGAGTATCACTGTGCACACCAAAGTGGTGTTATTGCTTATGGTCAAACCCCATTCCACACAATACTGAATGAAACTGGAAGCAAACAGTGGTAATGAATCAGAACAGGATAGAGAGGAGTCGATGTCCCATGTTAGGACACCTGTGCCAACTTTAACGTGGTAAGTGATGATCTCAAAGATAATTTATTGGCAGGTTAGTAATAAACAAACTCACACTTTTGACTTCAAAGACTCTCCAAGTTATAAATCTTAATTCCTTTCTCGTCTACCTCTACCTTTTTCTCTTAACATACTTTTAATCTCACTCTGTTTTATGCTCTTGTTTGCTTTCTTGAAAACTGACATAAAATTAACCTGTTTGGGTGGTAAACAGAGTCTGTTTGAATGTATTCAAGGGTCCCTCCATACATTTTCTTTTAAATGAATTAATAAATAAAATAACATACCATCTCCTTTTCCATAGTTCAATATTTAAAGACTTTTGTAAATCTTAAAATATCTTTTGGCATTCAAAGATCTACAATGCCGTATCATTGCAGATCTTTATAGCTTCTAAGGTCAGACAGGACCATTATGATAATCTAGTCTGACCTCCTGTATAACAAAGGCCATAGAACTTCCCCAACATAATTGCTGTTGGAAGGAGAGCAGAGCTTTTAGAAAAACATCCAATCTTAATTTTAAAATTTTCAGTGATGGAGAATCCACAATCACCATTGGTAAATTGTTCCAATGGTTAATTACCCTCCCATCTCTGCACCCAGATCTCTCAGAATAGCACTTTATGATAGATTAGCCCATTGCATGTTTTGCCTTAGAGTGAGATCATATTTGAAGAACAGGTAATAACTATAATTAAGCATAAAAACTGTAAAGCATGTTTCTTTCAGGTTACAGCATTCATTCTGATGGGTCTGCCAAACATTGCTAGACATGGCTAACTTCAAATTACCTTAATCTATCCACATCAGTGCTCCATGCTCACCATTATTCATTTTAATTGAGTTTTGAGCTTCAAGTACATTTTGTGAAATAGATCATTTCTGACAAATTAATTCATAGATACTCTTCCACTCTGCAGTTGTCATAGCAGCCAAATGATCTATACTTTGACAACATAATAACAGTGATGCAGTTCATGGTTATAGATATGTTGTAGAAAATGACAAAGCTGACTTGAATTTTTACTTAAACTACTGCTAATTCTGCTCCCTACTTGTGACAAGTCCTCAGTATCCAACATTACTTTGCACAAGCTTGCAATAAAGGGAATATAAATATAATTGCAAACAACATTGTACTCACTTTTCTATGATCACATACAACTCTATTTATCCAGCAGCAGTTGTAAAAGACACTAAACATAGGCCAAAACATTGCCCAGAGTTCATGTTAAACTGAGGTTGCCTGAAGTTAGGCATCTGAGCACTCTCAGCTCCCACTGAACTCAATGACCAAAGTGTAAGTGCTTAGCACTTTTGAAAATCAGGCCATTTTTAATTAGGTGCTTAAATGCGAGTTTAGGAGTGTCAGTTTAGGTACCCAGGTTTGAAAATGTTGACCATGATAAATTAATTGGCTTGAGGTTTGCTGGCCCAAACAGAGAATAACTATTACCTTCCTTGATAGATTACCCTTATGATCACACCAATGTGCACTATCGGACAACATTATGAAATCAGGGCCTTGACATGCCTCTGGGAGGAATCCCAGTTGTCAACAGGAAAGGAGATTTATTTTTTGATGAACTGTTTTAGTTTCATTCTTTCCGTAAGAACCTAATTGAAGAGGCTCCAGTGTGCCGACTGGTACTACATTTGAAACTGACAGGTGTTGATTTGGGAGGCTTATAGCAGAGATTTTTCACACTGAGAGGCGTTGTTGTGTTCTCTCATGGGGCAAGTTAGAACTGTGCAAAATCAGTGAAAGAGAGAAAGAGAGAGGCAAAAAAAAAAGATACAGTGCAGACCTTTTCAAGTGACCTTTATTTTCTTCTAATGCATCTCTTGGTTTGCAATACGTGTAAGCAATAATGATAGCAGTGCAAAGCAATTCCTGAAGATTAATTACTGTCTGGAAGGAGTTGATGGCCTCAGATGCACCTGAGTGCTACTAACCCAAGCTGGTCATTAATTCCTCTGAAATGTCCTGCACTGAGGTTATCATTGCTACTATAAATTGAAAATAAAATTTTAAAAAATCATAGTTATATGGCCTTTTATTTAATAGGTGAGGGAGTTTGAATTTGTATGCACAAGGTTATTGCTAAAGAATTGATGTCATAGTATATTAGACAATCAGACTAGTGATGTCATCTCTCAACATTATCTCCAGCTGGTAAGCATCAGTGAAAAAGTGAGAAATCTGCATATCACTGTGTGTGATGGAAATCATTTAGGTTCATTGCATATAAAACCAGCAGCACACTCTGCTCATTCAATGGCACTCATATACCACAGCGATGGAGGCTGCATGAGAACCTAGACAGATAATGTAATTCAAATAAATAACAAATGGATTCCAGGACAAATACTTACAAATACTTTGTGTGTCATATAAAGGTCTGCACCTACATTGTAAGCACCAATCCTGCAAAAATGTACTTAACTTTATGCACTGGGAGTATTTCCATTGAGTGAGTAAAGTTAGGCACATGTGGAAGTCTTTGAAAGATCAAGGCCAAAGCTTGTAGGGATAGGAAAAGTGTATCTTGGCAAGGACCATGCTTGTGAGTGTTTACCAATTAAATAGTAAAACACAAACATACATGCATACTCTCTGGCACTGGGCTGAATTGCCTATTCTTAATCTTAACATTCCGAGATTGGGGAGTTCACTGAATTATAATCCTCAAAAAATGCCCTACTAGTGCATTAGACTAGTCAATGGAGGAGAATGGAAGCCTAAATTGCAGCAAATTACAATGTAACTTCCTCAGTTGCTATGGCAAGGCATTTATATAACATTCATTAAGTACATAAAAGTTGCAGGAGATAACTTATTAATTAGTCCAACAAAAGACATGCTTCTATGAATCAAAGTTTTTTCATCAGGCCATGATGAATAGTAACATAATCTATACTGTGTAGTAGAAGATTGTTAATTCAGAGTCACAGTCTGATCAAAGAGAGATGGGGCCAGATTTTCAAAGGTATTTAGGTGCCCAAAGATGCATATAGTGGGATTTTCAAAACACCTACACAGGTTGGACACCTAATTTCCATTAATTTCAATGGGAGTTAGGTGCCTAAATACCTTTGTAAATCTGGCCCGTGGTGTAGAAAGATGTGAAACAATCATAGGTGTGGATTGGAGCTTCCCATCATAATTAATAGTTTTGTCAGGATTACAATGACTCTGTGTTCTATCAATCAAAACAAAAGCACAGGGTGAGGACAAAACAAATCAATATATTTTAAAGTACACGGTCTTTCTCCTCATTTTAACAAAACAGCATTAGAAGAACACATCTAATAGAGAGACTACTCCATTTCTAGTGTGGCCGTATTGGTGATAAAGGAGACACATCGCAGATGAAGACAGATCCTTGGGGCACCAATGGACCTCAAAATCTGGGCAATGGAAGCACTGGTCTTGGGCAGAGAGAGAGAGAAAGATGGTAATATAATACTGAAGAAGAAAAGCAAAGACACATATAAGATGGAAAGGAATGGGAGAGCGAGAGAAAAAGAGAGCAGGAGTGTGGTAGGGTGCAAGAATAAAGAAACTGAAGAAGCAGACAGAAAAAGGAGAAGTGCAGTGAGGGAACAATGGTGAAGAGAGAGCTACCCATGAAGGAGCCGTTCATTCACTGTGCACCTCATTGCACATCTTACACAAAGTGCACTAAGAGTCTAAACCTGAATGAGATGAAAGCTCTCACCATATTAACTGCAACTTACATGGTGAATACAGATAAACCGAGGGCCCTAAGGAGCCCTGCCTCATTGACTGTATCATACAAAAATGAGTAACTTTAAAAGGTGCATCATGATACATGCAGAGCCTTGCCTCCTTCAGGACCCAATGCAGTTTCATTGCAGTGACTAAAAAGACTCCTATTTATTTCAGTGGGAACTGGATTGGGCTCTCAAATGCACAGATTACGAAACTGTCATCCTACCACATACACACTTTTGCACTGGGCTGGTGCACACACTTCAAGAAGTATGTAATGCTGATGTACTTACACAGTGTGCAAGGGATGAGACAGGGGTCATGCGCTGCATATATGCAGTGCAACTGATTTTATGCCAACCATGATCTAAAAGGACTAACGTTCATATTAACTTCACTGCCAACAAACAAAGTGCCATTTCCAAAGTCCCATAGATAGGCCAAATCAAAAACAATTTCCACTAGAACACTGAAAGTCTCTTCTCAATGACAGGTTCCTGCCATACTTCAACATTCAATTCCCAGATGGGAGCAGGCAAAGGAGACAAAGGGAACTGCATTCTGGGTTACAGTGTTTGTTATTTAACTGGTGCTACAGCTCAAGCAGGTAGAGCTACTCACAATGGGTGAAATCCTGGCCCCGTTAAAGTCAATGGCAAAACTCCCACTGACTTAAATCGGGGCCAGGATTTCACACAATGCTTTTTTGATTGGGTCTGAGAAACCAGTCACTATTTTTATAAAATGCATATCCAAAAGAGTACATTTTTTCAACTATTATCTAAAATCCAAAGGGCATTCTTCACCATATAACAACAGTGTTAGAGTCAAAGCACTCGTATAATGCCACTTTGATATCAGAACATTCAATGTGTTTTAGATCACTTGAGAATTAATCCTGCAATATGTGGCCAGATCCCAATGCTCACATAGGACCCACTGACTCTAGTGGGGCTGCAGGTGGGAGCATGGTTTCACCTAAATTGTGCACCTTACAGTGTTGGGGATCTAAGGCCTGACTCTTCCACCTTTACAAATTCTGGGTAGTACCTTACTATAAAAGTACTCCATTGATTTTAATGGCACCATTCACAGAGTAAGGATGACAGAAGGCTCTTAGGCCCAGATCCACAAAATGACTAAGACCTAAATACCTTGGAGCATTTAGACACCTAGCTCCTGTTGAAATCAATGGGAGTTAGGTGCATCTGAAGAAGTGGGTTTTTTACCCACGAAAGCTTATGCCTGAATAAATCTGTTAGTCTTTAAGGTACCACCGGACTCCTTGTTGTTTTTGTGGATACAGACTAACACAGCTACCCCTCTGACACTAAATACCTTTGAGAATCTGAGCCTTAGTGCCAGATGCCAAGGGATTTAGATTCCTAAAGTTACAGATAGGTGCCTAAGTGAGTTAGGCACTGAACTCCCATTTGACTTTCAATTGGAATTAGGTGCCTAACTTGCTTAGGCACTTTTATAAAATAAACTCGATGCCCTTCTGTATCTTTCAGCACCTAAATCCCTTTGTACATCTGGCCCTTAAGCCCCAATTCAACAAGGTATTTAAGCACATGCCGAACTTTAAGTTGATTGAAGTCATTGGGGCTACTCATGTTTCAAGTTAGACACATGACTAAACACCTTGCTGACTCAGGGCCATACTGGTTAATACAGTAGTTTCAATGAAAAGGACAAATGGAACTTAGTTTCTGAAATAATATCTCCAGATTTGTAGATTTGTACATGCTCAGAGGAAATACTAACAGCTTTCTCAGCATTTGCACAGCGGCATTCCAATATCAATTTTCACTTCTCATTCAAAAAAAAAAAAAATCTCAGAGAAGGTCAGTAATTCTGCCAATTGAGGTTTAAATAGAAAGCAGAAATTAAATCAGAGGGGTAGCAAGTAATTTGCTATTTAGAAGAGTAGCAGTTTCAAAAATAAAATGAAAAAACAACTTTTCCCCTCCACTGGAAATGTAAATATCAACTTGTTTGGACAGTAAGTAGCAGTTTACCTCCTCCTGCACAGAGTTTACTTTTCCTTTTTGCCTCCCATAAGTCCAGCCCCTTCTCCACCTGATGGGATGGTAGAAATGGGGCCAGTAGCGGATTGCCCAGATTCCCCAATCGGGAAGCAACATGGAATCTGTATACAGACAAAATCAAAGTCTATAATGCTGTAGTACTCACAACATTGCTCTATGGGTGTGAAACATGGATCTGTTACTAAAGAGCAAAATTATAATGACTAACTTCCTGGCTGAGTTCTATTAATATATGTGAAAGCTGAATTAAGAACATAAGAACGGCGATACTGGATCAGACCAAAGTTCCATCTAGCCCAGTATCCTGTCTTCTGACGGGGCCAATGGCAGGTGCCACAGAGGGAATGAACAGAACAGGTAATCATCAAGAGATCCATCCCCTGTCACCCATTCCCAGCTTCTGGCAAACAGAGGCTAGGGACACCATCCCCACCCATCCTGGCTAATAGTTCCATGAATTTATCTAGTTCTTTTTTGAACCCTGTTATAGTATTGGCCTTCAAACAGCCTCTGGCTAAGAGTTCCACAGGTTGACTGTACATTGTGTGAAAAAATACTTCCTTTTGTTTGCTTTAAACCTGCTACCTATTAATTTCATTTGGTGGCCCCTAGTTCTTATGGTATGAGAAGGAGTAAATAACACTTCCTTATTTACTTTCTCAACACCAGTCATGATTTTATAGATCTTCATCATATTCCCCCTTAGTCATCTCTTTTCCAAGCTGAAAAGTCCCAGTCTTATTAATCTCTCCTCATACAGCAGCGGTTCCATACCCCTATCATTTTTGTTGCCCTTTTCTGAACCTTTTCCAAGTCCAATATATCTTTTTTAAGATGGGGCGACCACATCTGCATGCAGTATTCAAGATGTGGGCTTACCATGGATTTATATAGAGGCAATATGATATTATCTGTCTTAAATGTGTGTGGTACATGGTAAAATGGTACTTCAAGTCTGAACATGCTGGTAATTTCTAGTGATTGGTCAAGGGCTGTTTTAGAAGGGTTTTGTTTCTTTATTCACACCCTCAGTAGTTAATATGCCTCAGTAGTTTTTAATCGTCATATATTAATATGACTTCATCAGAGCAAATATTTATTAGATTAAATTAGCTGAATACATACACTGATTCTATAGCACGGTACTAATCTGCCATGTAGTTATACAGTCTCTCTTGGGTCTATTAGAATATTGCCCACTACACAACTTAAGTCCTGAATGTAATTGTGCGTGTACGTGTGTACACGTATGTTTGTGTACGTGTGTGTGTGTGTGTGTGTATGTGTATAATCTCTAGACCAGCTTCAATCAGGCAGCATTATGCTGATGTCTAACACACAATGTTGGTCCTATACATTTAAAATGAATATATAATAGTCTCAGGCTAATGAATTTGAAATTTATCCATAATTAAGTGTCCTCCTTATTTTGTGTTGTCAATGACCTCACTGCAGTTAAACTGTCACATCTTTTCTAGCAAACTGTTTGAGCAATCATTTGCATTAATGTCTGGCAGAGTGTTATGAGCTAGTGGATCGAGTATAAGCCTCAGACCCAGGAGCTTCCAAATTCTAGTCCCATCTATGCCAC